>NW_028145515.1:0-120000 GCF_977016875.1 Pavona decussata | reverse complement strand
CGCTTGCAAGGACTTCTGAACCATCCACAAGATTCCATAATCCTTTCGCCATAAGCAAATGTTTCATCTGAAATTTCCAAGTGTTCCAGTTACTCCCGTCAAGTTTCTCGATCGACCACTTCTCCTCCATGACTCACCCAAACAGCAAACTTGAAATCGAACTCGTCATAAATTCAAAATCCTACTTGCAAATCCAAAAACCACAGGCGTTGTTCAGCTCAAGCACGACTCAACTAAACCAGTTGACAACATCAACAACAACGTGCTGGGCCCATAACCTGAAAATATTCGCAACACTAAACTATACTCTTCGTTTATTACCGAGGGTTACAGTTACACACAAAAAGAATACAACAGCATAAGCTATTTAAACTTAAATTCAAACGAAAATACAATAGTTTCAATAACAAAAGAAAATTCATTATCACCAATGGGAAGCTTAATTAAATATTCCTGCGAAGTAATGTCAGTGTGCATACATTAAAGTTCGAATTAGCAACCGTCAAATCACGTTCTTTTTCACAATAACAACACAATCCCCCAAACAATAGCTAATCCCAGAGTAGGTGTTCACCTTCCCCAGACTAAGGTAACCTTATCCCTATGCAAAGCTCAATCACCCTCCCCAAACTATGCTGCCCTTACCCCTATGAGCTGCCCAATCCCCAAAGAATAGCTAACCCCTGGGTAGGTGTTCACCCTGCCTAGACTAGGCTAACCTTAATCCTTTGAGATGCCCAATCCCGCAGACAATAGCTAACCCCAAGCTAGGTGTTCACCCTCCCCAGCCTAAGCTTCCCTTACCTTTATGAGGTGCCCAATCCCCCAAACAATAGCTAATCCCAGGGTAGTGTTTCACCCTCCCCAAACTAAGCTAACATAACCCCTATAAGATGTACAATCCCCCAAACAATAGCTAACCCCAGGGCAAGTGTTCACCCTCCTCAAACTAAGCTAACCTTACTCCTATGAGGTGCCCAATCTTCTAAACAATAGCTTATCCAGGGGTAGGTGTTCACCCTTCCCAAACTAAGTTAACCTTACTGCTAAGACGTGCCCAATCCCCCAAACAATAGCTAGTCCCAGGGTAGGTGTTCACCCTCTCAAACTAAGCTAACCTTACTGCTATGAGGTGACCAATCCCCAAACGATAGCTAGTCCCAGGGTAGGTGTTGACCCTCCCCAAACTAAGCTAACCTTACTCCTATGAGATGCCCGATCCCGCAAACAATAGTGAATACCAGGGTAGGTGTTCACCCTGCCCAAACTAAGCTAACGTTACCCCTATGGGATGCTCAATCCCCCAAACAATAGCTAACCCTAGGGAAGGTTTTCACCCTCCTTAAACTAATCCCACCTTACTCCTATGAGGTGCTCAATCCCCAAAACAACAGCTAATCCCAGAGCAGGTGTTCACCCTCCCCAGACAAAGGTAACCTTATCCCTATGCGAAGCTCAATCTCCCAAACAATAGCTAACTACAGGGCAGGTGTTCACCCTCCCCAAACTAACCTAACCTTATGCCTATGAGTTGCTTAATCCCCCAAACAATAGCTAATCCCATGGCAGGTGTTCACCCTCCTCAGACTAAGCTAACCTTATGCCTGTGAGGTGCCCAATACCCCCAATAAGAGCTAACCCCAGTACAGTGTTCACCCTCCTCAGACTTAGCTAACCTTACTCTCGAAACTTATTTTGACTAAGCAATACGAGAGTCTGAACAAAGATATTAACTCATAATACTGTAACCTGCTTTGCTGGTCAGTAGCAGTTTTGGGCTTTTGAAAGGATCTTAGTGAAACCTAAGACATTTGATCAGCTTTAAAAAGTTTTTACCAATTTTATCTGAGACTCAAGGGAAGAAGGCTTCTTATTTTTAGTCTACACTGTAAAGAACATATTTGTTCTTCTGATCATGTATTAAAGGAATTGGTTCTTCCATGTTATGAAAGCTTGAAATGACATGGATCCCACTAAAAACGTCTTACTTTTTAGTTTGTCATCAAGGTAATTACGGGATGATTGTGAATAAACCCTTCGAACTACTGAACAGGTACATTCAACTTAAATGATCCATTAGGCAGCCTCCTTAAATTCAATTTACTCCTCTAAAATATAGCAAGCTTTATAGATTTGACTTATGGTGGTGATGACGTCTGATAACTGCCTGGTGTTAGCACATTAGCATGTTGAGTTTCCTTCATTAAATCAATTACACATTGGTTTTAGGATTCCTCATTGCCTAGCACGTCAGCCTCTACATCACAGGAATGCCTAGAAAGTGGGTCAACTTTGGCTTCCAACAGGACACTGAAAGTTACTCTTTTGAGTAGTGAATGGCGATCTACAAAAGGAGGCTTGTCAACCATTAACAGAGAGCTTGCCATTCAGTTGGCAAAACACCACAATGTTGAGGTCAGTATGTATCTCCCTCAGTGTAGCGAAGAGGATAAAAGGGTCTCTGCTAGTCACAATGTCCATCTTATTGAAGCCGAGGAGATGCCTGGTTATGATCCAATTGACTGGTTGGCCACTATTCCAAAAGATCACGTCATGGACTGTGTGATAGGACATGGAGTCCATCTTGGTCGCCAAGCACCCCATATAAAACGTGTTCATGGCCATTGTAAATGGATTCAGGTTGTTCATACTGACCCTGAAGAACTTGGAATGTTCAAGAGCTATGCAGACCCCATTTCCAAAGGTGAGAAAAAGCACCAGGCAGAGGTGAAACTCTGTGAATTAGCTGATCAAGTCGTAGCAGTTGGACCCAAGCTGGCTGAAGCTTTCTCTTGTTACCTCCGTTCCTGTGGAAAGGACCAAGATGTTCTCAACCTTACCCCAGGAGTCTTCTCTGAGTTTGCTGATGTGAAGCAGGTCACCGTTGAAAGAAGAACATTTCGTGTTTTAGTGTTTGGGCGTGGAGATAGCGAAGACTTTCACCTGAAGGGATATGATATTGCTGCAAGGGCAATTGCTGAGTTAAAGGACATGCCACAGCCCTACAAACTTGTGTTTGTTGGTGCACCAAGTGGAGAAGAAGAGAAAGTCACACAAATGTTACTCAAGGAAGGCATTGCTCCTACTCAACTAACTGTACGTAGTTTTAAAGAAAGAGAGCAGCTAGCTCAACAGTTTTCTGAGGCAGATCTTGCTATTATGCCCTCAAGAACTGAAGGCTTTGGGCTGGCTGCTCTTGAAGCTTTATCTGCTGGTCTTCCTGTACTTGTCAGTGGTAACTCGGGTCTTGGAGAAGCTTTAAAGAATGTGCTGTATGGTTCTTACAGTGTCGTGAATTCAGAAGATCCTAAAGAGTGGGCCAAGGCAATCAGGGCTGTTTGTGAAAAAAACAGGGATGTACGGCTTGGAGAGACCAAAGATCTTTGTGGAAAATATGCACAGAAATACAGTTGGGAGGAACAGTGTGGCAGACTTGTAGAAAGGATGCTGAACATTACACAAAGTAAGTTTCTTCTTTTGAAATGATTTTTCATTGTCCTGAAACCATTACGTAACTGTGATTAGTACATGGTGTTTAACATTTAATTGGTTGTTCGCTGTTTTTATTTTATTTTTTCAAAAGTAATTGGCCCAGTTCAAGAGGAAACCATTGTTTCCTTAAGCTGCATTTAGTAAGAAGTCTATCATGTACCACAAGATTTCTGGCTTCCAAGCAGCATAAGTGAGGATCACAACAGTAAAACACTGTACCTGTAAATTGATACCAGTTGTGTCCAAATTATGACAGTTACAAAATAGATTCCATTGTTAATGGATGTGTTGGTGTTTTTCCACTGAGGTAGTGGCACTGATAAGGTACTTCTCATTTTGAGTGATGCTGCTGGAAGGATAAGAAAAAAAAAATGGTTGGACCTATGTTTCTATATATAGTTTTTTTCCCCAGGGAGCAATGCCAGTGACGAGGATAGAAGGCACATGGTAATCGTTGAGGCCAACAAGGACCCTTCACTTGTTATGGAGGTTCAACAAGGTATGATCGCATAATTATCTTGATAAATGTCTGGTAGGATGAACAAGTGAACAAGAACAAAGTCCTTCCTGATTTTACAACCTCAAGTGGGCTCTAGCACCCTATTAATTTGAAAAGTAAAATTTTTTTTTATTGAACAGTTTGATCAGTGGGCATTTTCAATTCAACTTAAAAAAGGAAGCTGAATATTCTACAGCAGTGTGTATGGAACACAGGATTTGTGGAACAAAACTTTAAAGATCAGACAGCTTTGGCTTTAAGGGCTGTATTTTTCTGGATAATATAGCAGATTGAGAAATAATAGTATTCAGGAAGGTGAGCATTTTTCATTTTCTGTTGAGGTACAGCTGTAGGAGACTTGGGAATGAAACTTTTTGCCTGGCGGGTATGTTATACAAGGAAACTTCGTAGGAAAATGTCTGAAATGTTTCAAGATTAAAATGATTTTTATCAAAAGGAAAACGCCCAATCTGTGGTCTTCTCATCAGGTCATAGTTTATGGTGACATTGCGCTGTTTTCACTTCCTTGTGTGGTACTGTAATTTACAAGTTGTAATTGAGGAGGGGTTTATAGGAACATTTTTAGTAGTGTGTAAAATGTCATGCTTGACGCTTGGGTTCAGCCTTTTTGTTTATGAGATAAGTAATGTCAGGTGCTGTGGACCATGTTAATTCTTAAAATAATATGTGACAAATGTGTACTAGTATCTATGAGTAGATCGATCGTGAAGAAGGGTAGCAATATTAGTCGCCATGACAATCAATCAATGAATCAATCAATCAAACACTGCTTCGGCAATTAACTTTGGTTACAGTGGGTTTTTTAGTTGAGAAAGTTGGAATTTTTTGTAGATTCTTCACGTAGTTCTTTTGTCTCGTTCTTTAACTTCTTATTTTGTTGTACACTTTCCCTCTTGGGGTAAGCTCACATGCGCCATGTTTTGGTACGCTCTGCGTATTTCAGGATTGTCCGAGAATTTTTGGGCGTTTTAATTTATGGAACAAGCAGACCTTTAGTAAGGATGACACATTTTACAGGGAGTTGAGTGTCAATCTCGGAAATCACCCTCATTGTTACATATTATAAAGCTTGTTAGAGTTATTATTGTTGTAGTAATCTCTGATTAGTAAGCCTGTACCTGCCCTAAAACTGTATTTCCCCTGGACCCTGATAATCTGCTGCTGGATTGTTGTTTAGGGCTGGGAGCATTGTTCTGCTGTTTGTCCCTTTGATCTCGCGACCAGTAATATTTCAAGACACTGCAAACAGTGCAGGCTGTCCTGTGTGGTCACTCCCAGTTTTCGTTTTGTATTTAAATAGCCCTAAAGAGTTAATGTCTTTGGTAGGGGTGAGAGAAATCAATACGTTTTTTTTTTTCATCCAGGTTCATCTGAAAAGCAAGATACAGCAAAGGGAAAAAGACCATTATCTCCAAGCACGACATGCTCTCCAAGCACGACATGCACTTCAGCTCCAAAGCAGCGTAAACTGTCAACTAGTAAAGGTCTTACAGGTAATTCCTACAGGCATGTGTTTAATTTCTTAAGGCAAGTATTTGAAACTATGAAAGTGCTATCGAAAGTAATGGGAGTGAAGAAAGTGTATTTCAGTTCAGTGATTCAGTTCATGTCATTTCCTACAATTGTTGTAGTTTGTAGATTTCTAGAATTTTTCCGTCTGCGGATTGCTATCATGGTGATTAGTTTCAAGAGTCCTTGCTATATTGTGCTAGCTAATTTTTTGTCAAAACTAATAGTTTCAAAATGTTGCTCTGTCATTTTTGACAGGCACCCCTAAACTTTGCTTTCATCTTAAAATCCTGGTATTCCATTACATAAGAATACACCTAATTTGATAAAGCAAATATTAAGCTCTTTGCATTTTCTATGCCATTCATTGTGGACCAAAATTACATGTGTGTGTGTGTGTGTGTGTGTGTGTGGGGGGGGGGGGGGGTGGTGTTGGTTGGTTGATAGGCTACGCGAGTGCAACATCTCTGATTTCAGGTTTTTGGATAATTTCAGCTTAACGAGACGTTAACTGCCAGCTTTCAGGGCTGAGTTGCTCGAAGCATGGTTAGCGCTAACCATTGGTTAAGAGGTATTAAAACCTATAGGTTGTCATGGCATTTAACCCGGGTTAGCGCTAACCATGCTTCGAGCAACTGGGCCCTGGGCGCTATAATTGCCACTGATTTTTTTTCGTCAGCAGGTACTGACAACTCAGATGTTATGAAGTTGCTCAGAGCAGAGTACAATAGACGGGCTCAGCTGAGGCCGCTTCTTTGGGACAACACCATTCAGCTACCTCTTGAAAACGTCTACACAAGATTGAAAATTGTTTCAAGACAAAAAGCAGGCGTTCAGGCAGAAGGTGGTGAGGTGAACATGTATGACATCTTTGAGGCTCCTACGAAAGGTGAGGATGTCATGACGCTTGTTGAGGGAAGCCCCGGAATTGGCAAAACAACTTTTTGTCTCAAACTTGCTTACGATTGGGCAAAGCAAGACACTGACACAGCGTTTAACTTTCCCAATTTTGAGTTTGTGCTGCTGTTAAAATGCCGAGACATCGATGGAGATATCCTAGATACCATCAGCGAACAACTTCTGCCAAAGGATATTGAGGAAAATACCAGAGAAAAGCTGCTGGATTTCTTGAGGGACATCCATAACCAGGACAGAATTTTAATTATTTTGGACGGTCTTGACGAACTTCCCGAAAAATCAAAGCATCATGTGGATGAACTTCTTCACAGAAGGATACTGCCATTTTGTTATGTCCTGGCCACATCTCGACAAGAGAGAGGAATTGACGTGAGAAAGAAGTTTGTTTTTGACATTCTTTTACAGATCGAAGGATTCACTGAAAGCGATGCTTTTGAGTATATCAGAAAACATTTTAAGAATGTTGGTCCTGAGCATTCATTGAAGGGTGAAAGGCTCATTGAAGAAATCAAAGAGAACACTTCATTACATGCCCTCCGAAATAATCCACTAAATCTACTTCTCCTGTGCGTTATTTATCAAGACTATGAAGGAAAATTGCCGTCTTCCCGTACTGAGCTTTACCAAATCATTGTCCGGTGTCTATTGAGAAGATATAGTGCAAAACACAATCTTAAGCTCTGTGAAGACGACAGAGATTTAGACAAGCAATTTAAAAAGGAGCTCCTTGCACTTGGAAAGCTGGCTTGGAAATGCCTCCTGAACGATCGCCATAGTTTTCGTGAAGATGAATTGAAAGAATTGGAAAAGAGAAATGACAAATTGGTGGCTCGTGGACTCGGTCTTCTTTACAAGGAAGAAAGTTTGAAAAAGTTGAATCCACAACATGAATACTACTTTCTTCACAAAACGTTCCAAGAGCACCTGGCTGCATTATATATTGCGCACAAGTTACGAAGAAACAAGTTCAATGTATTTGAGCATTTCGACTTTAATTCTTTGGTAGGAAAATATCCACAAGTGTTTCTATTTGTAGCTGGGATGCTAGGTGAGGAAGCAAATATTCTGTTTAGTCAGATTGGTGAAAAGCTGCGTAGCTCAGGTGACTGGGACTGGCATGGATGCAGTCAGGCGGCAGCAAATTACTTCGTTGAAAGCTTCAGTGAAAGTGGTAGTTGTGAACAAATGGCGGGTGCTCTATTTTCGTTCATACCCTTTCCGTTGGACACACATGTTAAGGTTATTGACGTTGGTGCCGGGCTTACCACTGGCCATGCGTTTGCCCGTGTGTTAGGGGCGTGTAAAAAGTTTTCAAATATACAGAAGCCTGTCACACTGAACGTGTCTCAGTGTTTTACCGCAGATCTGTATTCGGGCGATTTACCTGTTGTCAACGTTGGAGATGTCGTGGAATCTTGCTCGCAGGCTAGGACGTTGATCATTTCTTTATCTGAACTTACAAAAGAAGTAGCAGATGTTTTGTTTGAAAGGTTGTCAGCAAGTAATTGTTTATCGACATTGAGCCTTGCCGTGCAGGAGAGTATCCCTTGTGACGCAGCTGTCATCATTGGTAAAGGTTTGGCTGCAAGCAAGAGCTTAACAAAAGTGGTGTTCACATTGTCAGGAGAATGGCGTGATGCTTGGGCTGCAGCTCTTGAAAAAGGATTATCTGCCGATACGCCACTGATGTCTGTTGCTCTCAGGATTTGTGGCTTAATGAGTAAGACTACTATTCAAGCTTTAGAAAAGCTTTTATTACACAAATCGCTGGCCTCTCTGTCCCTCATCATTTGTGGAGATATGCAAGAATTATTTGCTACTGCTCTTAGCAGAGGACTCAAAGGACAAACCATTTTGAAGTCCCTCGATTTATGTGTTGAAGGAAGACTGAGCTTCTGTGGTGCTAATTTAATACAGAAGGGTCTGACGGAAAATTTTTCTGTGAATGATTTAAGAGTAGCTGTTTTCGGAGAGCTCCCCGACAACTGGCAGGCTATCGTGGAAAATATACAGACAGCTAAGAAGTCACAAGTTTCTTTGGCTTTTCATCCAGAAATCTCCTGTCAAGTGACGTCTAATCAGGTGGCTCATTTTCTTCCAGCTGAAGTCGACATGGGTTTACTTCCAGAACATCACCTAACAGTCAACCTTTGGGGTGAGCTGAGTTGTGAAGGTGCAGAAGCTTTTTGTGAAACCTTGATAGGTGCCCCACTGTCGTGTCTGACTTTGAATGTCCATGGAAAATTAACCGATGGTATTGCTAGTTGCATGGCAAGATATGTCAATCAAAACAAAACGGTGTCTTCTGTAAGTGTCAACATTTGGGGCAACATGCCTAAAGAGGTAAAGAATATCTTTCAGTTAATTTTAGACAAGAACCCAGGTGTTACCCTTAACGTACACGACGTGCATTTATGTCCAGATGAATCAAGTGATGATCCTGATGTCTGTGTTGATGATCTAACACCACTGCCAACGCTCATTTCCCAACTGAAAAATACCAGACAGAAAAAACTCAGTTTTTCAATATTCTGCAAAGATTATGTCACAGAATACAGGCATTTGTTTCATGCTTTAATGGAAAACACATCATTAAATGCACTTACTCTGACAGTAGAAGGATTCATCGACATCGATGATGATGACTGGGTAGTCAGTCTGGTTTCCCTTTTGCAGGAAAACACATCATTGAATGCACTCACTCTGAAAATGAACGACTATGATTACTCCTATGGTGCGTTAATGTACAGACTGGCTGACGGCTTGAGTGAAAACAGCTCATTGAAGGCACTCACTTTGATCGTTAACAACTACAGCGGTGGCCGAGACCACTCTATACCCATACCTTCCTTTCTGGCAAGAGATTTGGTGAACACCTCGTTGAATGCATTCACTCTTACAGTTAACACCTACGGCACCTTCAGCGGTTGTAACATGCTGGATTTTTTCTTGTCGACCCCATTAAGTACACTCACTCTGACAATCAGCAACTACAGCGACGTAAGTGATGGCTGGGAACATGGTTTGGGTAATGTTTTGGCGGAGAACACGTCTTTATCTACACTCAATCTTACATTAAACATATACGGTGAAGGAAGTGATGACTTTTTCTCAAAATTTTGGGACATTTTATTGAGAAGTGAGTCGCTAACCACACTGAGATTACGATTGAATGACCAACGTGTAACCCAAGGCAGCCGTGGATACGACTTAAGTAAACTGGTGGTAAAATCCAAATCACTTTCCTTAATTGATCTAACTGTCAGCTTTTATGGAGTGCAAGACAGTTCGTCAGCTAAAATTTGAGTTGTGGAGGGCAGTATTACTTCTGAAAACGTGCCTATGCACCCCAACTGTGGTTCGCGGTGCTAAACGTTGGTGGCCATTTGACCTGTCCATTTGCTGAAACAAGACTATGGGCCTGTCTGCACATGGGTATGACGAAAGAAGAGATGTCAATGCAAATGTAAGCACAAGAATCTTCACGCATGTCGTAACAAAAAGCAGACAATTGCCTCCGTGCAGACGTCTCATTTTCTTTTGCTTTACGCGGAAAAGCAAACGAACTTGGAGATGCTTGCACGCAGGCTAGCAGGGATTTCAGAAGCAATGAAGGTGAAATCATGCATTTTATTACCATAAGGCTAGATGGGAATTTGAGGAAAATCGAGAATATCACAAAAGAGACAGCTCCCTGGCTTTCTACTTACTTTTCGTGTTCTCAAATAACCGTTGTGTCGTATGTAACCCGGCATCAGAGCAAAGAAGACAGAAAAATGCCCCTGGGTGACCAGGGTGACAGCTATAAAGTATTGATGCCTTTCACTTAATCTTCTGTTTAAGTCGTTTACCTCTTTTTTGTAGGAATTGGCTGTCACAAAAAGAAATTGTGCCGTCCTCGCTTTTCTCAGTCTGCTGCCCTGTTACGTAAACTCGGCATTGCAATATATGGTTTTATCTGCTTTATATACTCTATGTTAGAAGTCAGGCCCTAAAAGCAACAACTGAATTAATTTTCGTCTTGTTTGGAAAAAAGGGAGAATTCTACTAACTAATAACTAGTAGAAACTAGAATCTATGCGCTTTCAGCTTTGTTACTGTGACCCGTATGCTGCTAAAGTTGACTAAAAGAATTGACTTCTCAGAAAGCAGATTTCTCTTCTGTGACATTTTAAGTGTTTTTGTACACTATCATGCCCGCCCACTTGGAGGGTCAGTCCACAGTACCCTTACACTTTTGCTTGATTCCAAATGTGTGCTTGGCTTATTGTCAGAAAGTACACCAATTAGTCTGAAGTGAGGGCTTGATATAATTAGCAACAGGTTTTGCAAATTAAGAGTCAATCAAGTTTTCTTTCTTACTTTTAGTCGTATTTAACTTCTTATTGACTGATATTGAAGTCAGTTGTTTTACCACAAATATGCAACAGATTATCAAGGAAATTGTTGCTTCATGTGTTGCTCATTCAGAAAGGAAAGCAACAAGGACAGAGTAGGGCTTTCACTGAAACTCTTTGAAAGAAAAAACCTTAGAAGTATCTCAGGTTATCGCATAAACACACTTAAATACGTGAAATGTTGATCGGTTTTGGTGGCTTCAAATGGACGCCATGTTGGTGTCAGATAAGATGTTAATTTGTTTGCTACTTTGTTTTCTTTCTCTGCAGCATGTGTCACTACATGGACCACAGGACACCCAAGCTCACGAAAAGAGCATACGAGTCTTGTTACTTTACATGGAATCAATGATTCTGTGAACAGGGACCTTTAGTTGATATTCTAAGAAACCACACAACACTTTTTAAATTTGAAAACATGTTTCGACAGAAACTTCTGTCATCTTCAGTTTAAATTACAAAGCACAGAGTTGAATATATAGTGTAAACCAAAATGCTAATTAATTATAAGCACAAAGGAAACATGACAATGTAAAATATTACAGAGAAAGTTTTAAATTAACATGATAAAGTAAAACGTTCTCTGTAATATTTCTCTGTAATATTTTCTCTGTAATATTTTACATTGTCATGTTTTCAAATTTAAAAAGTGTTGTGTGGTTTCTTAGAATATCGACATATCTGCTACTATCCAGACCTTTTAATACGAGATCAGCGTGACTCTTGTTACTTTTACCTGGAATCAAAGATTCTGTGAACAGGGACCTTTAGTTCTTAGAATATCATTTTACACTGATCAGTCAAAGGAAGGAGCGATAGTAAAAGGAACGTGAGTGCTTAGCAATGCGAAAGGCAAACACGTCCTTAATCCTTTAACCCCTAATATCGAAGAACAAATTCTCATATCTTATCCCCCTACTTTTCGTATCAAAGTTCTGGGGAGAAGTTATTAAAATATCAAGAAAATTCACCTTAAGTGATCATATCCTTAATTCTCATGACCTCAGGGGTTGAATAAGCATTGTTGTTTAAAAGAGAAAATTTGATGCTGATCACTGTTATGGCTTAAAGGGTTAATCTTATAATTTCTCCTTAGTAATTTTATAAGAAAAGCATAGGGAGAAGAAAGGAGAATTTTTTCTTTAATATTAGGGGTTAAAGGGTTAATCTTTTACTTAAACTCCAGTGGTAAAGCTCCTAATGTCACCATAGCAACGACCATTGCCTTGTCATATTGTACCAGTTGTTGCTATGGTGACATCATTAGAGGGTCACGGTAATACTGATCAACGTTCTTTGTAATTGTTGACAACCTGAAATCGCTGTAACCTGGTTAACCGAGATTAGTCTTTTTCGCTTTTTATTTTGTATTAAAGTTTCCATAGGTTTATAATTGTTTAGGTAATATTATTTTAATGTTGTTACCACTGAGGGCAGCAACGTGGATCACCGTTTTCTCTCGCCACGAAAAGCACACAATATCAAATGTGGGTAAGAAGCCCAATTTGATTTTTGTTGAAAAATTTTAAACATATTGTCATATTGTACCGGTTGTTGCTATGATGACATCTTTAGAGGCTCATAGTAATACTGATCAACGTTGTTTGTAATTGTTGACTACGTGAAATCGCTGTAACCAGGTTATCCAGGATTAGCCTTCTCCGTTTTTTATTCTCTACAAAAGTTTCCATAGGTTTATAATTGTTTAGGTAATGTTATTTTAATGTTTTTACCATTAAGGGTAGCAACGTGGATAACCGTTTTCTCTCGCCACGAAAAGCACACAACATCAAATGTGGGTAAGAAGCCCAATTTGATTTTTGTAACGAAATTTTAAACAAACAGCATGTTTGTCATTTTTTAAAGGTAACTACAAGATTTTATCAACAGAAAAAAAAGTTGCGACCACCTTGTGCGACACAGCAAACAGTACAAGCCGAAAGTGCAGCAGACTAGTTTTTGTATATAATTAATTAAACCTCACGATTTCATCCAGACTCAAAAGATGCCACACCTTGTACAGATTAATAAGCAGTGCTATAGGAAAGTACTGTTGGATAACATCAAATGTGGGCAAGAAGCCCAATTTGATTGTTAATTTAGTAAAGAAACAAAAAACAAATAGCATCAAAGGAAAGTGTTCGTCACTTTCTGTTAAGGTGGCACGATAGGTTTTTGGCACAGAAAAAATTAGTGCAGGTGGAAAGTTCTGCAAAGTAGTTTTTGAATATGATTGATTTAATCTCACGATTTCATCCAGACTCAAAAGATGCCACCTCCTTGTACAGCGCAATAAACAGCGCTGAAAGAAAATACTGCTCTGTAGCTTTCATTTGAATGCTGACGTCAAACCAGCACGTTGGTACCAATGTACCGCACGAACGGTAACGGTGGAACGTACAGCTCGGTAGCTTTTGAACTTGAATGGCTATAGTTAAGGTTTGGATCCACGGACTGAAAACTTGGAAACACAGTGACATGACATAAGGAGTGAAAGGCTTTATTAAATTCATTCACTTGAATTCTGGCTTGTTTTCAGTTTGTAGATGGTCTTAGCTATAACCTTCATATAAGAAAAAATCATGTAAATGCTTCCCAATTTATGTAACAGTGTATCACGCCATATTGTATTCATAGTAATTTTATGGTTTGGTAAAGAATGGCGTTCTCCTGCGTCATTTTCAAGGAACATTTGAAAAAGAGACTTTCTGAGATTAGTTTTGCAGCGTGGTGCAAACATTTTTTGATTTATTCAAAACAATGTGTAAATTTGTACCTTGTAAATGTAGAACAAATATACTTTTGCTGTTGAGCGACAACACTGAGTTTATTACCCTTAACATTTTACGGAATGGGGTTGTATGAACTGGCCGTTCCAGGTGTCGCCTTTTGTTACTGCGCATGTGTTTTGCGCACCGAGAGGTCCAAGAGGTTTCGCCGATGCCTAATGCTGAGGTATTTTTGCGCGTGTTGGACTACCTTATTATAGAAAATTAACGCTTCAGTCATGAAATTAACGCAAATTTTAAAAATTAAGTCGCGTTAATTTTCGCGTCATTAATTAAGTGGACCTTAGTTTCCATTAGTTTCGCCCCAAATTCTCGATACACTCCGGAAAGCAAAAAACTTTGTTTTATCAGGGTGGTGATCTGCCGGTACCATGGACGCTGAAGAACGCTCTAAGTGTGGACGCTGAAGAACGCTCTAAGTGGCCATATTCCTTTGCTACTTTTAAGGATATTTTCCAGGAACATTGTTGCACTTCGGATATTTACACTTGGTGTTAAAATAAGTTTGTTCCTGTTGTCTAAACAAATTCTGTTTCTTGTGTCAGTCGCGTTAATTTCCCTCATTTTGAATTTTTAGCATCTCTTTCGCGTTAAATTTCTTTATCATGGGAGGGTCTTTTCCTTGAATTCATGTTAATATCTTTAGTCGCGTTAATTTCGAATACCTTTATTAACACAAGCGTTAAATTCCTATAATAAGGTTGTTTGTTCGACTATGTGGGAAAAGAGATCATGAGAAGTGTTACAGTGTTACTGGGATTCAAAGCGAAATTTTGCGATGACCATGCATTTTTAGGAATTGGTTTCAATTTGGACAAAAAAGGCATACATCGTTTCTTATTCTCAAACAATATTGCACCAGGAGGCCATTGACTCGTTCCAATGTTATGGTTTTACCTACTTTTGCTTTTTTTCAGTGAAAAATTGTAGAAGGTATTCTGAGGGGCTAAGTTTCCACTCTAAAGGCTCGTCCCAGAGGAGCACCCCCAGTTACCCTGAAATTTCTAGGGTCCCTCCCCTCCCTCTCCAGGAACTTTGAAATATCTTTTTGCGACAAAGCTTGGAAAATATTTATTGGGAGCTTAGTGTTATTTCTCGGCATGCGCGTGTTGTTGAAAAAATGGGCTCTCTACGTACATATTGAAGCAATTTTACCAGCGAAAATTTTGGCCGCCAAGCGCCACGCGTCATGCACCATTTGCAAAGTGTTGCATGGTTGGTCAAGAGGACAAAAGAGGGAATAACAGGACAATGTTCCCAATCCCCAAAACAATACAGCTGCATGCAGGTTATAAGGGTCCAGTGAAACAAGAGCTTTTGAAAGGTACAGGTCTACTGTAATTTTTTCGATTTCTAACCTCTTACCAGTGGCAGATAACGTTTATCATTTTTCTTTTAATACAAAAGTAACTCGCTCGTCCTCTTTCTTCCCCCCCCCCCCCCCCCAGTGAGACATAAAGTCGCAACCATCCCTTGCTATCTCTCCCCGGGGGACATCCCTATATAAACTGTACTGCCAAAGGGTGTGGTTTTTTAGCCGTTTGGTCTGGAGTAGGGATTAGATTTTGACCAGTTTGGTTTGGAAGTCTAAGAATGGGCAGGGTGTCTGAAAATGGGTCTGAAATTTTAGTGGCAGGTGTGAAAAAAGGTACTAAAAAATTACAGTAGGGTCAGGGTTTGAAAATCAGTGCCGCATTCCTCCCCCGCCTCCCTCTCCATACCTCTCTCCGGGCATTTCTCGTGATCTTTTGCTATTTTCGCACGTGTCATCGGCTTCCCTGAGGGGGGACCCCGGATCATATCTGAGGACCTGAGGACTTTGTGGGGAATTTCCAACAAATGGAAGTCGTTGAGGTGGGTGGGGGAAATTTGGGGACTTAGATTTATGAAGACCCGACCTTCGAGCAAATGAAATGTGAAGACTTTCCATCATGAAAAGCGAGAGGAGGTTGAAAACAAATTGGCAACAGAAACAGTTTGACGGAGAGAAACGAGAAGGTAAGTGTTAAAATCCATTGTTATTTGTGCCTGAAATAGAACATACAAGCTTTACTAATTGAAATAATTACGAAGTAGTGCAAGTAACTTGATCTTATATTTTCAAGTCACGTTTTCGTTAGCTTAATTGTTCACAGAATTAAAATGCAGTACATGTTGAACTCTTAATGAAAAATTCCCACAGGTGGGGAAACACAGGGACTTTGAAATGCACAATCACCAAATCCTTGTCTATCCCCGGGATTCACCAACCTCGGGAAAGCCAATGACGAGTGCATAAGGCTTGGATCTCTGGGTTCGGATTCCACGGCTTCTTCTCTTTTTCTTTTTCTTTTTTTTTTTTTTTTTTTTTTCTCTTTCGGGGTGTCCACTTTAGTGTTTTTTGCGGTATGCGTTCCCAGGGTACTCTTAGAACATGGCTGAGCCATCTGAACATGGGAATTCACTTATTCCAATGATGTTTAGCCTGTGTACAGCCGCCCCCTCCCCTCAGGAATAAATTAAAGATGGAGGCAAGTGGTAAATCGGCTTCTGATTGGATGAACACAATGTGACCTCTAAGTGGTTGAAAGACAGACCTGCTGATAGTTGTAAGAAGACATGACTCGGGTATTCAAGGGAAGCCGAGTACCGCCGAGTAAAATTATCTGAGTCCTGCAGCTATTGCATTTAATCGAACCTTACACCCATATCCTGAGTCAGAAGTAAAATAGTTTGTTATTAATAAACATTTTTGCATATTTTTTAATTAAAGTTCTCAACTTTTACATTGTTGGAAATGCTGTAATAATTTTGTTCTCTTCAATATTAAAAATAACAGTTACAGAGTAACATGGAGCTTTACTGAGGGGAGGGGGGAGGGGGCGGGTGTACGCAGGGTAATGATGTTCAGCTGCTACCTTTGCATCTCATCAATAACCTGTTTCGTTCATGGTGCGCATATTCCATGCTTTGCTTTGGACCTCAGAAAACTGTCAATCACACTACTAACGTCCCTGAGAAGGCTTTGGCCAGTAGCAGTCATCCTGCTGGTTAATTGGTTAGAGGTTAAGGTGACAAGGACTGTGCTTGAAGCCTAATTGTAGCGGTTTCCGTATAACAGAGCTTAGACTTGCTTACAAGTCGAGCTTAGAGAGCGCGAAGCGCGATCGTCAGAGCTCGAGCGAGCGAGCGCGGAGCGCGAGCGAGCGAGAGCTCGCGCCAGGTCCATTCAATGAGAAGCGAGCGAGCGACTTTGAGAAAGTCCAAACAGAGCTCTTTTACAAGGTGGAGTAGTTGACCCTATTCCAAAACCCCAAACCTCGAGAGCCAGGGACTATCTTTTGTCTGGTCTTTCTCTTAAAGCCTGTCCGGTCTTGTTAGACCTGCCAGGAGCTTGAACCGCCGTCGGCATAGCTCTTAAGCCAGATCACAGCCCAGGTCAGGAGCCAAAGACAGACCTCTGTGGTATTGTATTAATTCTTCGATTGAAAAAATTTCCCGAGTAAAGTTTATTTTTACAACTACTTTCAAGCGAGAAGATATGATGTATTACAATTTAACTGTCATTTCTCTTCTTTGATTGAATAACTGAACTGTTGGTGGTCTGAAGGTCCCCTGAGGACTGGTTGACTCTGGCTAAGGCGCTGTTTACATTGAGGGAGGAGGATCCTAGCACAAGGAAGATCCAAGAAGGCGGATCAACTTTTCCTGTGTTTCATATGCAGAAATTTCGGTCAGAGTGGCTACCAAGTGGAGAAGGAAAAGAAGAAACATTGTCGGCCTTTAGCAGCTGAACGCTCGGCTGCAGCCATGTTTGTTCTTTTTTGTCCCTTGTATTAGGATCTTCCGAGCGAAGGTAGCTTACATAGTGCTAGGATCTTCCTATCTCTCAGTTAAGGAGATCCTATGATCCTATCGCTAGGGCCAAGTTCAACTTTTTGCATGTAAACTGAATACAGAAAACAAATGGCGCTAGGGTGATCTGATTCTAGGATCTTCCTAGTGCTTATTGATCTTCCCTCATGAAAACAGCCCCTTAGAATCCAGATCACAGGCTTCTGCCCAAGGAGAGAAAAACAAATACAAAAGCAAACGACTCGTTGATGAGACTGGGATTATTAAGTCACCCAGGTTGGGTGTTCTTGATGTTAGACTTGGGTTTTCTTCTTTCGATGCCATTCTTGTCCCCAGAGCCGCCTGGTCCTCTTAGCCGCTGCGAAGGCCCCGCCGGCTAAGAGGGACAGGAGGCTCTGGGGACGAGAATGTTTCGATGCCCTCAAATATCCATTTCCTTAATCCTTGGTTCCTTGTCCAACGTTTATAATTTTCGTTCAGCTCAAAATGACAAACCATGTGACACTATTTGACCAATAAAATAAGCTCTTTTCCATATTTGGATGCAACGCGGAAGTCTAGGGAGTAGCAAAAAAGTGCAGCCATAGAGCTCTTCATCAGGGTGAAGTTTTTAATTGTTTTGTATTTCTTATCTTTGAATTTTCGCGTTTTCTTATCTGTTGTCAATCGTGTAACCATGGGCTGACTTCATCGTGTCACAAGAGTCTCAATATGTAGGCTGCTGGGAATAGCGTGATCGCTTTGGCGTTTACGTGCAACTCAATTTCCCTGCAGATTTTCGGCATGCCAGAAGGTAAGCTTGGGACAAGTTTATGGGAACTCAACGTCGAGATAAAATAAGGTCAAGTTCTGTGTACCGCTGTCATACTTACCCCCTTCCACAGACAGCGAGCATAAATCGAGCAGAACGTACACACTTCTGTTCCGAGGCAACCGCACGTAAATGTTGTGAGACGGATCGCGTGATATGTACAATCTGCTTGTTAGAAGCTAATTTGATTTATTTGTGAACTCCCATAACTCTTTTTCTTCGGTCATCTTAAAGTTAAGCTAACGTGTAGGTATCCATCGAAGAAAGGTTCCATATTTATATGCTTCTGTGAATTTTACAGGAACATGTTTGATTTATGTCATCACGTTGTGATTTTACCCTATTTCTTTTTTTGTTTGTTGTCTAAATCTCTCAGGTCCAATGGTAAAATAATAAATTAACATAAAACAACCGGGAGATCAGTGGAGATTTTATATAATTAACCCCCAGTCCAGAGAATTTGTCTAAAATAACTTAATGTTTTAATAACTTACATAACCTTACATAAACTTACTGTTTACAACTGGGCCCTTGCTTGCAAATGAGATGTAGTATATCAAACACGAGACACAGTGTTCCATCACATATCAAACACCGAGAAGAGAGTTGAAAAGATGACACGTAGTGCAGTATTTTTGACCAACTTCAACATTTTTGTTATTGCGATGAAACACTGTGACGAGTGTAATTGATATAACTTCTCAAACAAACTGATTTTGAAGGGGAAATTAAGGATGCAAAACCAAGGAGTTTTGAATCAGATATCCAAACACATCATGGTGCATGATTTCCTTCGTCTTTGGCTTTTGAATTATCAATGAGTTTGATAAATTAAATGAAAAGATACATCTAGGAAAGATGAGTGATCATTACAGACACTTTTGTCATGGCTTGGGGGCTGTTTACATGGAGGGAGGAAGATCCTAGAAGGTGGATCAACTTTTCTCTTTGTTTATATGCAGAAATTTCGGTCGGAGTGGTTACCAAGTGGAAAAGGAAAAGAAGAAAAATTGTCGGCCTTTAGCAGCTGAACGCTCAACTGCTGCCATATTTGTTCTTTTTTGTCCCTTGTACTAGGATCTTCCGAGCGAAGGTAGTTTACATGGTGCAAGGATCTTCCTTAAGTACTAGGATCTTCCTATTTCTCAGCTAGAAAGATCCTATCTCTAGGAAGATCCTAGCACTAGGGCCAAGTACAACTTTTTGCATGTAAACTGAATACAGAAAACATATGGCGCTAGGATGATCTGCGTTCTAGGATCTTCCTAGTGCTGGGATCGTCCTCCCTCCATGTAAACAGCCCCAAAGTCGGTCTGGTTAAATTTTTTAAGCGCTCATTTTGCGTGTTGATATAATCTCCTATTTTTTTGTGAATATGTCCTAAGATTGTGAATTAGATGAACTTGATGGTCTGTCAAAAATTACAGGTATCCTTCAACAGAGTTACTGTTTTGAAGTCTTCAGTCTTCATAGAGTGCTCATGCTTCCAGTAGGTTGATTCAGCTGCTAAAATTTTGGATAGTACAGTACCTCTTCCAGACCTCTATTTCCATTGGTCCCCTAGTACCGTAGCTCCCATTGTTTTCTTTGGGGGATCGATTGTTCCCAACTAATGACCTATTGTTTCGTTCTCCAATCACAGACGTCGTCTGGATTGTTACTGTCTTTCTCAAAATTTTCTTAACCTAATGTAAAAATGCATACATGAGAAATTGGAGTAATAAATTGGAGTCTTAAATTCTCAAGACTGATGTCCCAATCCTTTAGGGTAAACGAACCCTACTCAATTTGAATTTTAGTGAATCTTCACTGTAAATGTATGCAACATTATGCAACAATGGAAATCCAGCTTAATACTTTATACGTAAAAGGTAGTGGGTAATTTCAGTGTTCTACATGTATCACTTATAAATATTGGTCTTTTAATGTAATAATAATTGTTTTAAAGGTCTACCCAGTGTCCTAGTGTTGCTTTACGTGGATTCAAGATGTCAGTGATGCTATACTCTGCAGCAACTTTTGGTAAGTTTCTGTTGGTTCTTGAAATCAGTCGCACTGCACAGAAAACTATCCTTAACACCTCCCATACAAGCCATTAGATAAGCCTTCCCCTACCCATCCATTTTTTAACATTTTGTTTCTATAGCCCTAAGCATGATGATGTCATGTTTTCTTTGGTAATTCAAAACAAGGCTTGCTGGTGATATTTCATGGGAATCTGTTGAGAAATATAGGACAGATTAGACATGACTCTAGGAAACTCGACTAAAATCACACTTACTGAATATGTACGGACAATATTTGCCAGTGCTTTGCTAAGAGAAAAAAGCCCCTGAAGCGAAGCTTAGTTGAAAAGTACTGTATGATGTCTTTACGTGTGAAATGTTTGTGTTAACTCAATCTTTCTTTTGAGTTCAAAGTTATATCAATGATGGTCTCAAAAATGACATCACACATGACACAAAAGCAAAATCGTGGTATGAATGCCTGTAATGTTGATGTCGTCCATGATCATTGATGAGTTCATGTCTCCTACTTAAGCTGCTCGGTGGAAGGGAAACACCAATGGTTGAACCTCGCTACCTGAATTTTCTTTGCCCATAGACATGATGACATACTTTCTGTTAACAAAGGGAACTGAGAATCCTTTTGCCTCCAAAGCAGATTCAGCCGTTTCCATTGAGAAATTTAACTTTTTGAGTGCCATGTCATTTCTTAACTTTTTGCCTCAAAAATTTCAATTCAGACTCTCAGGGCCGTAGCCAGTATGAGGCAAACCGAGGCACTTGCCTCAGTCATTGTTGACAAATTCACAAACGGTTAAATAAGTAAAAAAAAATGTTAACGCAACATGATATTATGTTGAATGATAACGCGAATCAGGCAGTGCCCTGAATTACAGGTGAGAAAAATTAAGCAAAAATTCATGCCAACAACCAGGCAGCAGTTTCCAAAAGAAAACTGTCTTGTTTTCATGTGTTTTTTCGCCATTTCTCGAGTCTTCTGTCTTCTCTGTTCTGAGTGAGAAAAATCTATCAAAATGCAGCGTTCTATCAACAGCTTTTTTCAAAGAAAGCGGAAAGTTGTTGCTCTCATAACATGCTTTCAGTTCTTCTCAACAATCGAACAAAAATTTAACCTTGTTTTGGCATTACTAGTATTCAGCGAAGCAACTTTGTCTTTCACTCCATCTAGTAGAGATGGTGGTGTCAGTGAAAAAGCCACTGGAGATGGTCGGAAAGAAGTTGTAGAGGCAAAAACCGGACAGGCGGCAGCGCCACTAAGTACAGGAAGCTGTTCGTGCGAACGCAGCTTAAGCGCTCTCCACAGGTTGAAGACCTGGTGCTGTTCATCGATGGGCTCTAACAGGCTGAATGGCCTTGCATTAGCCTATGTCTACAGCGAAATCCCTGTGGACCTGCTCGAGCCTCTACAGCGGTGTGATGCTAGTGGGCAGAGGCGAATCGCGCTGGCATTTAATAGCTAACTTTGTTGCCATTTAGAAACGAAAATCCTCAAATGAGAACGGCCGAGACCAAGTTTTATGAGCCTGCGAGACTGAGCCCAATAAACCCTTCTTTTCACGAAACCTCTGGTCAGGCAAACCTGTTTTAGGTCGTTGTTATCTAAGGCCTTCCTATAGAAACAAACCGCCAACAAACACATTAAACAGCCGCATACAAGAACACAGAGCCCCTAAAGTAGCATTTAAATAGCCCCCGCTCCCCCCCCCCCCCCCCAAAAAAAAAATTTCACCTCGATCTCTAGATCTAGATGGCCTTAAGGGCTCTTAGCGGAATTTTTGTCAAATAAGGTTTGATCCCAGTGTTTTGTTTATTTACGTAGTCATCATAAAGACCTCAAATTGCTAGGCCGGGAATTAAACCATGGATATTGCCTCAGCCCCTATTTTTTTCTGGCTACGGCCCTGACTCTTCAGCGTCTTCACAAGTTTTTTTTTGCGGTTGCATGTGTGTCATGTTTGGAAGATTTCAAATTGCTAAATGCTTTTCTTCGATTGGTTTTTGCTTTGGCTGGTGGCTTTCCTGCTGGTTTTTCTTTCAGAACAAAGCAAAACTTTGTTGGTACAGACTCACTTCATAGATTCTAACAATTTGAACCTGAGTGTTAAATGAAACAGGAAGCTTTAAAGTGATCGCCTCAAATGCTCAAATATTCATTCACTGTTGTGTTGGTTCATCGAATCTTTGCAAGCCATTTCAAAAGAAGTTATAGGTCATCCATGTTAACCGATGCCAAGACATGTTGTTTCTCTTGATGGCATAGCCTGCAATGCAGGCGTATTTTTGGAGCGGGAGCGCTGAATAATCCTTCGTTGCTGTCATCTTGGGCGAGGAAGCGCGAGAGGGCTGGAGCGAGTCAAAAGTGACCCTAAGGGAGAGTAAGGGAGAGGACCACTGGCTGAGAAATGAAGGAGGGGGGAGGGGGAGAGGAGGGAAAAATACGCCTGCCCGCACTCATTGTTTGTTTGCAGAACCCGTACACTGGATAGACGGGGGCTCTGATTGGTGCGGTAGGTCACATATTGATTGATACCTGACAATCCACGGCAGATCAGTCCGCATGTCATTTCATTCCAGCTCCACTAGCACTGTGCTCAATGAAACCGTATCTTTCAGAAATTGGAATATCGCTTGAATTGAGCTCCGAACAAAAAGAAATAATTTTTTCACTGAGACAGATTTTCCTCCCGCTTTTGGAAAAAGCCTTTACCTTTCCGTTGTTGGTTCGACTGAAGGGCATTTAAATTGATTTTATCGAGCAAAAGTGCTGATGCAATCCTTGTCTGTCCGCTGAAAAGTGCTGTGAAGAAGCAACTTCAATGGGACTAACAAAATACGGATACCGACTAAAAAGATATTGAGGATGGAAAAAACCGTTAATCATTGCTTCAGCGGAGGAGTACTGTCCGTTTTTTCGATTGCTGAAAAAGATTAATACACCAGTTGACCAGCAGCTTTGTGTGATAACTGGGGACGACTCGCATGCTGTTCAGTTGGACCGGGTAAAGGTTTGTATTCGCATAGCCCCGAAAAAACATTGAACTGATCTGTGCTTGATATTCTGTATTTGACCTTTGCAGCGCACAGCGTGACACTTGTAAATCTTCTGAAAGCGAACGTAGAAAATTAACTTTACTGAATTTACTAATTTGACCGTCACACAGTAGCTTTATTCTTTCATGATTCTTTTTATTTTGAGACAGAGACAACTTTCACTTTATTGTGCTTGATTTCAAAGTAGAAACTTAGATCACGCGAAGTACGTGACATGACTGCACAAGCTGTGATGAATGAAGCCGGAAATCCACTGATCAAGCGCAACTATAAATAGGGGCGTTTGGCGATTACACAGGGTTTGCGGGCAGGCGTTTTTTTTTCGCTCTCATTTCCTGCCCCCTCCCCCTCAGCCTCCTTCAAATATACGAACTAAATTTATTATTCAGCGCTCGCCCATAAAAAACGCCTGCACTGCAGGCTATGATGGCAGAATTATTAATTATAATTATTTGCACCCATAAGCAATATGCATAATATGCATCAACGAGGCATTGTACAGTTCCAGAAAATATCTGTACTCCCCCACACCAGAGACGTTTTTTTTGTTTTGCATCTCCCCTTCCCCCCCTGGAAATTCCAGTTTAGCTCCATACTTTAATGTTTCTAAAATTTTGGTTTTTAAGATTCCCCCCCCCCCCCCCTAGGAATTTTTGATTACCACCTTCCTTGGGTTGCAGGGTTGTCGCTAAGCGCCGGCTGCCGGCAAAATTCGCCGGCTGGGAAAGAGGTCATCGCCGGCTGAATTTTGGGTGGCAAACACTCGGTTAAAAGGGCAATGAACAGTTCTTTAGTTACCCACTAGCAATTGTTCGATTTAGAATAATATATTTTAAGTCAAAAGGTTGAAAAAAATCCTGACTACCTTGAGTATCGATGCCATAAAGTAATTAAAATAAAGTCTTGTTTTGAGAACTTGTTTACCACGTCCTCTTTCCGTTTTCTGCGTCCGCCATCTTGTCAACACGCCCCCGCATTCCAGGCGTTGCAAAAGATTGGGAACGAGTTTGTTACCAGGTATTCGTGTCGGATCGGAGAAAGAAAAAGTCTTTCTCTGTAGCATGAAGGAACTTTTTCGTAGCGTTTTAATACAGCTTTTCATTGGTTAAATTTTATTGTTTATAACATGCTTATGCTCATGAATAGCAAGAAGAACTGAGCAAACTGAGGAACAACTGAACAAACCAGAAACCAAAAACCAGAGACGTAAACGGTCCGCCGAGTGCTCGCTGGCGAAAACGAACGAACGAGAAACTGAGTGAATGAACCCGCAAAACTGGATGAACAGCTGAACGACCGAGTAGACAGCTCTTTTGTTTGCAGTTCTAAGCTTTATAAGAATCGATTTTCTGATATTCTAGTGCAAACTTAAAAGCACTTATCTTTTCGGAATGAATGGAAAGCGATGTAGCTTTCGTTCTCATTACTTTAATGTTAAAGTAAATATTGAAAATCTTACGCACGTATTTTCATTTTTAATGTTAGAGTATACACGGCATTCATGAAAAACGGGTTTTAGCTAGATTAGATTAGTTGTATTTAGGTTTTGAATTTTGTTTAGGAGAGTTAGGTTATTTCTAATTTTTATACTCCTGGTGGATTTTACCGTGTTTAAATAAAGAACTATTCTTCTAGTGAGCTCACCAAAAAGAGAATTAAGAAAACAGCATAGATTGACGAACTGAAGTAAAAGAAAGCACTGTCTACTCAGAAGGTCTGTCATTCTCCTTAGGGGCACAGTGAACAGACCTGGTAGAGAGTTCAAGGAACGCCAAACAACGAAAGCCACACGAAGGAAATATGGAAACGTCAAAGCGAGGGAGAAAATTTTGAATAAATTCAGGGTGAATCTCTGTACCACACATTTCAAACTGCAGCACCACAGCTGACCTTCTCTTTAATGGTTGTTTCTTTTTGCATAAAAGAGCCCCTAGATTTCACCAGAGTGCACCAAATTGAATTTGAATTTTCAAAATTTCCTGGGGAGGCACCCCATACCCCCCTAATGGGAGGGGGTGACCCCCTCCCATACCTACCCCTCCGTCGGCTATGCCAATGGCAGAAGGCACTTCGCGCCTTCTTTAGCCGGCTCAATTTTTCAGCTAGCCGGCAGACAAATTTCTTAGCTACAACCCTGGGTTGGGTATGGACTTTTTTCTGGAAATGCCCATTTTAAACAAAAAAATCAACAAATAACATTCCTTAACCTTTCTTATATTCCTCTATGAGTAAACAAACACGAAGCTCAGATCACTACCAAGCCTTAAATGCTTTGGTGGACAGAAGAAAATTTGTGATGCCATCTCACATTTAAGTTGCTATTCAGGAATGTGTCTTACGTCTAAGAACATCTGTAGAAAATTCTTTTGGTTTCTATGACTCACCCAAATTTGGAAATCCACCCTTACCTGTAGCTAAACTATGGTAAATGTAATTCCCTTTCTTTAGAAGCTGTTTGCAATGCCACTCTAGTTGTCCCAACTGGTTTTAAAATTAATTTCCCCTGACTCATCCCCAGTCGTCTCTCTTGTTGGGAAACGCAGAGCGTGAAGAGTGATGGGAAGGAAGAAAGCGAAGCGCAAGGGGTGATGGGAAGAAGGAAAGGGAAAGAAAGAAAGTCTCTCCTTCCCGCCTTCCCATCACCCTTTGCGCTCCCCGTCACGCGAGACATCACGTGAGACATCACGCGTGACAAGAGAGACGAATGGGGACGAGTCTGTAATTTCCCAGTGACTATAAGCTCAGTATGAATACAAGTTATGGCTGCATTAAGTCTGCTCTTGCGGATAAGTTTACAAGTTTAAATTGAAATTATATACATGAAGGGATATGTAGTTTGCTTGTAAATCCATCATATTTCATACATTCTATGTAGGTTCTGCGACTCCAGTGGCCAGTTCTGTGCATGTACGCGGGGAAAAATAAAACCTTGTGTTGAGAATGCTGTATTATTCTAGAAAGTGACACAGGCATACTCGGAAAAAAGAAATGC
This sequence comes from Pavona decussata, assembly GCF_977016875.1. Taxonomy (NCBI): domain Eukaryota; kingdom Metazoa; phylum Cnidaria; class Anthozoa; order Scleractinia; family Agariciidae; genus Pavona; species Pavona decussata. The sequence goes on along the minus strand of NW_028145515.1, from coordinate 93,660 downwards.
GAGTGCTCCTATCAGGAGTTGAACCTAAGACCTTCCTATTACTAGTTCGGATGCCCTACCACTGAGCTACAGGAGACTCGTGGAAGCTAAGACCATTAAACTAGGTTCATGGACAAATATCTACCTACTGCTAGGATTTGAATGTGGAGCGTGTGGTATATGAAATAAATGTGATGGTACATGTATATTTCTTATTTATATTTGAATGAGAATGATTTATTATTCCAGAAAGTGACAGTCAGGCATACTCGGAAAAAAGAAATCTGAGTGCTCCTATGCTCCTATCTGAGTGCTCCTAGCCCAGGGCTGTCATTAAGAGGCAGGGGCCGGGGATTTCCCCCGGTTACTAAGAACGCGGCCCCCTGCTATTTTCATAGGAAAATAGAAGAAAAATAGAACCAAAAGAAATTCCTAGCTGTTTGATTCCCCGCCTACTTGTTGTATTTATCCAGCAACTTGAAATCTTAGTGACAGCCCTGCTAGCCTGCTCCTATATTTGTCCTATGAACCTAGTTTAATGGCCTTAGCTCCCACAAGTCTCTAGTAGCTCAGTGGTAGAGCTTCCGAACTAGTAATCAGAAGGTCTTTACTGTAGGTTCAACTCCTGATAGGAGCACTTGTATTTCATTGCCATTGCCGTCGTCGTTGCTTAAGCACCCTAATATTGTTCAAGCAAACATGAAATCACACACAACCACCCTACTGAAACAAGCTTTCCTTTCTATTTGCAGTTTTAATTTAGCATCATAGTTGAAGGTTGTTTCTGAAGGCTTCCTGTGATGTCCAGGTTGACAATTAAGGTAACTTTCAGTCTGTGGTAACTGAACTGATACAGATAATGCTCATCTTGAATATTGTACAGTCAAGACACCCTATGTGTGTGTGCATTATTTGTCTGGCATAGAAGAGCTAACCCCAGGGCAGGTGTCCATTCCTCCCCGGACTAAGCTAACCTCATCCCTGTGAGGTGCAAGACCCCCCAAAAGATACAATGTAGCTAACCCCAGTGCAGCTATTCACTCTCCTTAAACAAACCTATTCATACTCCTCTGAAATGCCCAATACCCCAAACAAGAGTTACATGGAACCCAAGGCTGGTGTTTACCCTCCCCAAACTAAGCTTACCTACCCGTATGAGATGCAGAAAACCCCCAAACAATACCTCTGCCAGGGTTCTCCCTAAATTTGGGAGTAGAAGGAGAATAAAATGGAGTAGCCGACAGAGGAATGTATAAAGGTGCATAAGTGCCCTCCATGCGCCTCTGGCTCGCTTGCATTTTGCATGTGTTGGTATACATACTAGTATGTTGTCTGATATGGAGCGCTTTTCGTCGGTAACCGCTGCCTCGCAATCTGAACCTGTTTCGTTTGCTGAACGTACGATCGACGTCTGCAAACAGATTCAAGCGGTGGTGTGGCGAAATTTTTGACCAAACTTTCAAGTTTATTCAGTCAAAAACATTTTTGGACACTTGGCTCTTTAAGGAAAACTTTATTTATTTCGTAATGTATTTACCCAAGGGAAAGAAGGCATCGCAAATGGAAAAGTTGCCGTTAAATGCAAAACAAAGTATTTATCTATTTTTTTTAATTGGATCTGAGTTGCGGGCGCGCCCAGGACGATTGGCCGGCGATTTTCGCCAGGCGCCGGGGCTTACGGAGATCTCTGTCTCCCCGTAAGGGGTGATCATCCTTTCCAAACTAAGCTAACCTTACATCTGTGAGGTGCTGAATCCCCCAAACGATAACTATCCCAAGGGCAGGTGTTCACTCTCCCCAAACTAAACTAACCTTACCCCTGTGATTTGTGCAATCACCCAACCGATAGCTAACCCCAGGGCAGGTATTCACCCTCCCCAGACTAAGTTTAACCTTACCCCTAAGAGGTGACCAATCCCACAAAACATAGCTTACCCAGGGCAGCTATTCACTCTCCCCAAACTAACCTATTCATGAATACTTCTATGAAATGTCCAATCCCCCCAAAAGGAGCTAACCCCAGGGAGGTGTCCACCCTCCCAAAACTAAACTAACCTTACCCCTGTGATGTGCCCAATCTCCTAAACAATAGCTTACCCCAGGGTAGGTGTTCACCCTCCCCAAACTAAGCTACCTTTTCCCCTATGCGATGCCCAATCCCCCAAACAATAGCTATCCCCAGGGAAGGTGTTTATGCTCCGCAAACTAAGCTATCCGTACCCCAAAGAGGTGTTAAATTCCCCAAACAATAGCTAACCGCAGGGTAGGTGTTCACCCTCCCCAAAACTAAGCTTACCTTACTGCTGTGATGTGCACAATCCCCCAAACAATAGCTAATCCCAGGGTAGACCTGTATTCACCCTCCCCAAACAAAGGTAACCTTACCCCTCTTAGATGCCCAATTCCCCAAACAATAGCTAATGACAGGGTGGGTGTTAACCCTCCCCAGACTAAGCTAACCCTACCCCTATGGGATGCACAATCCCACAAACAATAGCTAACCCCAGGGTGGTTGTTGACCCTCCCCAAATTAAGCTAACCTTACCCCTATGTGATGCTCAATCCCTTAAACAATAGCTCACCCCAGGGAAAGTGTCCACCCTCCCCAAACTAAGCTAACCTTACCCCTATGAGATGCCCAATCTTCTAAGCAATAGCTAATCCCAGGGTAGTGTTCACCCTCCCTAAACTAAGGTAACTGTATCCCTACGCGAAGCCCAATTCCCCAAACAATAGCTAATCCCATGGCAGGTGTTCACCCTCCTCAGACTAAGCTAACCTTACGCCTGTGAGGTGCCCAGTCCCCCAATAAGAGCTAACTCCAGGACAGGGTTGACCTTCCCCAGACTGAGCTAATCTTACTCTCGAAACTAATTTTAAATAAAGTAATATGAGAGACTGAACAAAGTTATTAACTCATAGTTCTGTAACCTGCTTTGCTGGTCAATAGCAGTTTTGGGCCTTTGAAAGGATCTTAGTGAAACCTAAGACATTTGATCAGCTTTAATAAATTGTTTCCAATTTTACCTGAGACGCAAGGGAAGAAGGCTTCTTATTTTTAGTCTACACTGCAAAGAACATATTTGTTCCTCTGATCATGTATTAAAGGAATTGTTTCTTCCATGTTATGAAAGTTTGGGATGACATGGATCCCGTTAAAAAACCTCTTACTTTCTAGTTTGTTATCAAGGTAATTGCGGGACGATTGTGAATAAACCCTTCGAACTACTGAACAGGTACATTCAACTTAAATGATCCATTAGGCAGCCTCCTTAAATTCAATTTACTCCTCTAAAATATAGCAAGCTCAATAGCTTTGGGTCATGGTGACCATGATCTCTGATAACTGTCTGGTGTTAGCACATTAGCATGTTGAGTCTCCTTCATTAAATCAATTACACATTTGTTTTAGGATTCCTCCTTGCCTAGCACGTCAGCCTCTACATCACAGGAATGCCTAGAAAGTAGGCCAAGCTTGGCTTCCGACAGGAAACTAAAAGTTACTCTTCTCAGTAGTGAATGGCGATCTACAAAAGGAGGCTTGTCAACCATTAATAGAGAACTTGCGATCCAGCTGGCAAAACACCACAATGTAGAAGTCAGTGTCTATCTCCCTCACTGTAGTGAAGAGGACAAAAGGGGCGCTGCTAGTCACAATGTCAATCTTATTGAAGCAGAGGAGATGCCTGGTTATGATGATCCAATTGACTGGTTGGCCACCATTCCAAAAGGTCATGTCATGGACTGTGTGATAGGCCATGGAGTCCATCTCGGTCGTCAAGTGCCCCACATAAAACGTCTGCATGGTGATTGTAAATGGATTCAGGTTGTTCATACCGACCCTGAAGAACTTGGAATGTTCAAGAGCTATGCAGACCCCATTTCCAAAGGTGAGAAAAAGCACCAGGCAGAGGTGAAACTCTGTGAATTAGCTGATCAAGTCGTAGCAGTTGGACCCAAGCTGGCTGAAGCTTTCTCCTGTTACCTCCGTTCCTGTGGAAAGGACCAAGATGTTCTCAATCTCACCCCAGGGGTCTTCTCTGAGTTTGCTGATGTGAAGCAAGCCACTGAAGAAAGAAAAACATTTCGGGTTTTAGTGTTTGGACGTGGGGACAACGAAGACTTTCACTTAAAGGGATATGATATTGCTTCCAGGGCAATTGCTGAACTTAAAGACGTGTCACAACACTACAAACTTGTGTTTGTTGGTGCACCAAATGGAGAAGAAGAGAAAGTCAGAGAAATGTTACTCAAGGAAGGCATTGCTCCTACTCAACTAACTGTGCGTAGTTTTAAAGAAAGAGAGCAGCTAGCTCAACAGTTTTCCGAGGCAGATCTTGCTATTATGCCCTCAAGAACTGAAGGCTTTGGGCTGGCTGCTCTTGAAGCTTTATCTGCTGGTCTTCCTGTGCTTGTCAGTGGTAACTCGGGTCTTGGAGAAGCTTTAAAGAAAGTGCTGTATGGTTCTTACAGTGTCGTGAATTCAGACGATCCTAAAGAGTGGGCCAAGGCAATCAGGGCTGTTCGTGAAAAAGACAGGGATGTACGGCTTGGAGAGACCAAAGGTGTTTGTGGAAAATATGCACAGAAATATAGTTGGGAGGAAGAGTGTGGCAGACTTGTAGAAAGGATGCTGAACATTTCGCAAAGTAAGTACATAGTGATTAATGCATGGTGTTTGAAATTTACTTGGATGTGCGCTAGGTTTTTTTTTCCTCAAATGAAGATGGCCCTGTTCTGGAAGAAACCTTCGTTTTCTTTAGCTGTTTGCATTTAGTAAGAAGCCTATTATGTACCACAAGATTTCTGGTTTCCAAGCAGCATAAGTTATGGTCACAACAGTAAAACACTGTACCTGTAAATTGATACCAGTTGTGTCCGAATTATGACAGGTAAAATAGATTCCATTGATGTGTTGGTGTTTTTCCACTGAGGTAGTGGCACTGACAAGGTACTTCTGGGTGGTGCTGCTAGAAGGAGAAAAATAAAAATGGGTGGACCTATGTTTCTATATATGTTTTTTTTCTTAAGGGAGCAATGCCAGTGACGAGGATGGAAGGCACGTGGTAATCGTTGAGGCCAACAAGGACCCTTCACTTGTTATGGAGGTTCAACAAGGTACTATCGCATATTTTGTTAAATGTCTGCTAGGATGAACATACATGTTGTCTTCTTATTAGGTCACAGTTTATGGTAACATCGCACTATTGACTTAAGGAAGGTACCTCCTGTTGTTAGTGCGCATACATTCTGCGCATCTCAGGAATTTCCGAGTGATTCGATTTCTTAATGACAGAGCCTCTCGATAAAAATGAATTCTGGGGAAAGTTATGACTGCTGGAAAAGCAGACATCTTGTAAGTGCTCAGAGGAATCTTGGGAGAAAATTGAAGGTAATGACGAAGTTTTTAGAGGTCGATGAGCTTCATTCTGGAGACGTTTTAAATGGTCCTGGCTAAGATCTGCTTTTCCTGTATAGTCATAAACCAGACAAAGCTAACTTTCTATTAGGTGTCAACGTCCTTAACAAAGGAAGTTCTTAGTCTTAGTATCACCCAGCCAAAGTCATAACACTCAAATACTAACCTCTGGAAACTGTGATGGGCTCTGTTGCTTGTCAACAGATCACCAGTTTGTCAGAAATTAATTTGTCTTTTGCAAGGAGTCACACATCTAGTTAAAGAGAGCAATGCATTTTTTTCACCCAGTTTCATCTGAGGAGACGAATTTAGCAAAGGGCAAAAGACCATTGTCTCCAAGCACAACACGCACTTCAACTCCGAAGCAGCCCAAACTGTCAAGTAGTAAAGGTCTTACAGGTAATTCTTACGGTTTTTAATTCCCTAAAGCAAAGATCCGAAAGTATGGAAATGCTATGAAAAGTGATTTGGGAGTCAGTTGTGCTTGTTGGCCTGGGGAAGGGAAGTGTACGTCAGTTCTGTCATTCAGTTCATGCCATTTGCTATTGTAGTTTGTGTATTTATTTAAATCTACTTGATCTTCAGGTTGCTATGGTGACTAGTCTTAAGAGTCCTTGTTAAACTGTGCTAGCTGACGTTTTGTCAAAATAAGTTCTTGCAAAATATTTATTTCTCCTTTTTGACAAGAAATAAGCCAGAAATACTGAAGGTAACGAGAAAACCACTGCTAATCGGTACTTTATTACATTACAATAGACATTCCATAAAACACCAGAATGACAATAAAAATAGGGAACGATGTTTTTTGGTTTGCAAACATGTTTCATTCCTTCAGTTGAAGCCGTTGAAAATTAGCGCAGGCAGATTCTATAACAGGAAAGCAATTCGAGGTGCCCTCAGTGCGACAAGCCGCTGAATCATTCAAGATGTTTCATGAGTGTCTCATAATGTGTCCCAGCACAGGTGCTCACGAACGCGGGTGGAAATGTGGCGAGTGGTCTCACCAATATAGCTGGCATTACAGCCAGTGCAAGTAAATTTGTTATAACGCGCGAGCTAAGTCCCTGATTACGCAGCTTAAAGGCCCGTTTAAACGATTTCAACATTCGCCCAACATTCGTTCAACAAAAGTTGAATGGTGTTGGGCATATGTTGGATGAACGAAGTGTTCAAACGACTTCAACGTAATTCAGCTTTTTAAAGAACAAAGGAAATGTTGAATCGATGCTGAATGAAAGTTTAAACCAATTTAAATTTGATTCAATACACTTTCGACAAGCTTTCAGCATTTTTCTCACGCTTTCAACTATGTTGAACGACCTGTTCAAACGCCCCCGACATTTGGCTTAACAACTGTGTTGAACGCATGTTGAAGCAAATGTTGAAACTGTTTAAATAGGCCTCAAAACACAACAAACTTTCTTGACGTTGACAGAAGTGCAATATCGCCAAACTAGGGGCCTTAACTTGGGCCCCTTTCGTTAGTTAGATGGTGCCTCCGTAGGTTTCACGCTGCGTCCCTCTCGGATTGTTTTACTGTTGTAGATTCTGTCTACACTAATTTCAAACTCAAACTGAAGGAAGCAATGCACATTAAGTGGATAATGCGTATTCTTATTCAACACGTTAGACGTGGTAATCTGTCGTTGTCCGTGTAACACCTCTTTCCGTATGTATCGTTATTGTAACTGACGATGGCATTTGACTGACATGCCGAAACATGGTCTGCAAACTGAAAAACGTCGTTCTCTCTTTACAATAGACATTGAACTGAGTTGAAAAAATCTAGATAACTTTTTCCTTTTTATATGGAATGTATAGTCAGCAAAACTGCAGGTGTTTGGGAGGGGAGTGGGTTGGTGTACTAACGGGGAATGGTGCAACAATTGAAACTAAAAATCTCTTATCTTAGGGTTAGTGATAATTTCGTCTTGCAAGACCTGAGGATCAGCTGAAAGAAACAATTGTCACTTTTTTGTAGGTACCGACAACTCAGTTGTTGAGAAGTTGCTCAGAGCAGAGTACAATAGACGCGCTCACTTAAGGCCGCTTCTTTGGGACAACACTATTCAATTGCCTCTTGAAGACGTCTACACGAGATTGAAAATAATTTCAAGACCAAAAGGTGGCGTTCGAGCAGAAGGTTGTGAGGTGAACGTGTATGACATCTTCAGGGCTCTTAACAAAGGTGAAGATGCCATGACGCTTGTTGAGGGAAGTCCCGGAATTGGTAAAACGACTTTTTGCCTTAAAGTTGCTCATGACTGGGCAAATAAAAGCACTGCAACAACGTTTACCTCTCCCAGTTTTGAACTTGTGCTGTTGTTAAAATGCCGAGACATCGATGGAAATATCAAAGAAGCCATCATAGAACAACTTCTGCCAAAGGATATTGACGAAAATACCACAGAAAAGCTGTTGGATTTCTTGAGGGACATTCATAATCAGGAGAGAATTTTAATAATTTTGGACGGTCTGGACGAACTTCCTGAAAAGTCAAAGCATTACGTGGATGAACTTCTTCACAGAAGAATTCTGCCATTCTGTTATGTCCTGGCCACTTGTCGACAAGAGAAAGGAATTGACGTGAGAAAGGAGTTTGTTTTTGACGTTCTTTGACAGATCGAAGGATTCACTGAAAGCGATGCTTTCGAGTATATCAGGAAACATTTTAAGAGTGTTGATCCAGAACATTGTACAAAAGGAGAGGGACTGATAGAAGAAATAAAAGAAAACACCTTATTACATGCCCTCCGAAACAATCCACTAAATCTACTTCTTCTGTGTGTTATTTATGAAGACTATGCAGGAAAACTCCCATCTTCCCGTACTGAGCTTTACCAAATTATTGTCCGGTGCCTTTTGAGAAGATATTGTACAAAACACGGTCGAAAAGCCAATGAAGATGACAGAGTTTTAGAGAAAGAATTTGAAAAGGACATCCTTGCACTTGGAAAGCTAGCTTGGGAGTGCTTGCTGAACGATCGTCATAGTTTTCGTGAAAACGAATTGAAGGAATTGGAAAGGAAAAATGACAAGTTGGTAGCTCGTGGACTAGGTTTTCTTTACAAGGAGGAAAGTTTGAAGAGATTAAATCCACAACATGAATACTGCTTTCTTCATAAGTCTTTTCAAGAATACTTGGCTGCATCATATATTGCGCACAAGTTACGAGAAAACAAGTTCAACGTGTTTGAGCTTTTAGACTATGATGATTTGGTAGGAAAATATCCACAAGTATTTCTATTTGTAGCTGGTTTGCTAGGTGAGGAAGCAATCCTTCTATTTACTCAGATTGGCGAGAAGCTGTGCAGCTTTCGATGGGTAGGCTGGCCCGATATCAGTTATCAGGAAGCAACTTTCTTCATTGAGAGCTTTGTTGAAAGTGGAAATGCTGAACGAATGGCGGCTACTCTTTGTTCTTTCAAACCTTTTCCACTGGAGATCTCGATTAACCCACATGATGAAGGGTTTCACTGGAATTGCCGGTACTTTGTTAATGTTTTGAAGGCCTGTCAAAGCTTCTCAACTTTACAGCAGCCTGTTAAACTTAATGTGACTAATTTTGACCATCCTGACGAGGACGAAATGGCAATTGTCTCAGATCTCCTCATATCCTGTTCGCACGTTACGACTCTAAGCTTCTCTAACCGTGAGTTGACAACAAAAGTAGCCAATGTTCTGTTTGATGGGTTAGCTGCAAACCCCAGTTTACTGGAGTTTATCCTTACAGTGTCAAACGACATACCTCGTGATGCGGCTTCTATCATTGGTAAAGGTTTAGCTGCAAGCAAGACCTTAAGAAAAGTGACATTTGCATTGTCGGAAGAGTGGCGTGAGGCTTGGGCCGCTGCTCTTGAAGAAGGGTTATCTGCTGTTACACCACTAACGTCTGTTGTTCTGAAGATTTATGGTTCAATGAGTGAAACTGCAAAAGAGGCCTTAGAAAAGCTTTTTACAAACAAATCTCTAACTTCTCTGTCTCTAATTATTTGTGGTGACATGCAGGATTCGTTAGCTGCTGCAGTTAGTAAAGGACTTAAAGGTCCAACCTTTTTAAACTCTCTTGATCTTCGAGTTAATGGAAATCTGAGTATTTCTGGTGCCAGTTTGTTAGAAAGAGGTCTTATAAAAAATCGTTCATTGAATTGTTTCAGAGCGTTCGTCTATGGACAGAAGCCTGAAAACTGGCACACCGTTTTGAAGAATCTGCGTTTCTCAAAGAAGGCACCAGTTGTCCTTGATTTTCACCCAGACACTGGCAGCAAAGTGACAGCCAATCATGTGGCCTCTCTACGTCCTTTTGTCCTTACGAATGAGCTTTTTCCAAAACAGCACTTGACCGTAAACCTTTGGGGTGAGTTGAGTTTGGAAGGGAGTGAAGGCCTATGTGATTTATTTGCACAATTCCCGCTGTCTAGTCTAACTTTGAATGTCCACAGCAGATTAACTGATGATTTTGCTGATTGTATAGCAAGACGTTTTAAGCCATCTCAGGCTCTGCCTTGCCTTACTTTGAACGTCTGGGGGGAGGTGAGCTTAAAGGGAAAGGATGTCCTTCAAGAAATGTCACAAAACAACCCGGCAGTTCTGTTAAGTGTGAACGACTCGTGTGTAGTTTCAGATGAATTGTTTAGTGGGCTAGATTGCTCTGTCAATAATTCTCCAGTTAAAGACAGCGGAAGAAATGAGCACAGTCTTAAAATCAAATATGAAGAGCTCGTAGACTGGAAAAGCTGTTTTCGTGATGTTCTGACTCAAAACGCATCACTGACTTCGCTCAATCTTACAGTCAACAACTTTAGACACGAGTATATCTCGCTGGAGGAGACTGCTTTCCTGATGGGTTGGAAATACAGTCTGGGCGATGCCTTTGCTGATATATCGATTTCTGCATTAAGTCTGACAATCAACAACTATAGTAGGTGTTACCAAGAGTGGGGAGCAGACCTTTTTAGAGGTTTGGAGGACAATTCATCGTTACGTGTACTCACTCTGACCATTAACAACTTTGAAGACCCTGGAGGAGTCACCTTATACGAATATGGTTTAAAGGAAGCTTTAGCAGCAAACAAGTCACTGACTACACTCACTCTGATACTGAATCAGTACAGTATCCCCGATTACGAGTGGCTGGACTGCCTGGTTAATGGTTTGGAAGACAACACATCAATAACGACATTCAATCTGACCGTCAACATCTGCAATGAAGTAAGCGAAGACTGGTTACCCGAACTTTGTAATATTTTGACTCAAAGCGACTCGTTGAAAACATTGAGATTACAAGTGAGTGACCATTGTGCAACAAGTGCAGGCCATATTTACGACTTCAGTAAGCTTTCGCTAAAAAGCGAATCATTGTCCTCGATTGATTTAACAGTAAGCTTTTATGGAACGACAGAAAGTTCATCGAATTAAGACAATCAATGAGAAGACTGGGCTTATTCTAGAGTGCGACAATGCGAGGTTCCACAAGTTAAGATGTTTTGGCGCAGAAAACTTTCACGGGTAGGTCAAAAGTAATGCAGAAAATTTTGTCAAACAGCTACTGTTCCCACTGCAGAGAAATTGACGTCTGGAGTACAAGCGGCCGTTGACAAGTTAAGCGCTCTGTATAAGGCTTTATAGTTGGAATAACATTTTAAACGTATGAATCTCATCTTGAAGTGCCATTCAGTAAACATGCTCCCCTTCGGTAAATGTTTGTGCTCTGGGGGCTCACTCCACCGTTAGTTCTATTTAAGGTGGCCCGCTCCTATTTATTGGCTTGTTAGTAACATTTTTGAATGGAACTTTTTAGTAGGAAAGATTCAACTGATTTCATTGAGTTTTGGCACCCTCAATAAGAAACGTGTGATCTCCAAGAATCTTTAATTTATTTTGTAGTAGTAGTTGAAATTTTTGAGAACTCAGGTGTTTTTGAAAACCTTATTATCAAAAAAAAAAAAAGTCCACAATTTTGGAATTCGAAGACAGATTTTTTTGTCTTATTTCATCAAGTACTAAAGCCTTCAAGCACTTAAGTTTTACATCTGCAAGTTTCTTGGAAATCATAACCATACAACTCGCCTCGCAAAATGATGGTTAAATTTGCTTGAAATTGCTTTGTTAATGCATTTAACTAAGCTGACACACATGTTGTGGAACAGTGCAGCCAAACTATCTCTCATCTGAAAGGCTAATGTCACCCAGAGCTTTAGTAAAAGAAACAAACCAATCAGAAACCAAAAGGCGATCACAGCTGGCACTAGAAGAACTGGCATGGTTTTAGATCGCATGCTTACTGTATCTTATATTCATCAGAATATATTTGTATTTGTCTTTTAATTTCCCAAACATTCTTAGTATAACAGACGTTGGCGTTTGCGGAAAACTTTTACCAGTTTGCAAAATAAAGCTGCTTAGCCGAGTACTTCCAACCATTCGCTTTCAACTGCGGCGGAAACCTTTGGCTTTATAGTATATTCAAAATTTTCAGCCCTGCTGTCGCATTCCCCACGAGCAGTTTGCCACTTGGACACTGAACGGTCATCATATATGAATATATATTTTCCAAAAGGTGATTTATACCTTTTCTTCCTTACAAGGCAAACCATCCGTGAGAAATGTGGCAGCAAAATCAGAAGTCCAGAGTATATTATCAAGTAAAATAGTTTTCATCGCAGCTGAAAAGCGGTCAGTTAGAAGAACTCGACAAAGCGGCTTTATTTCTGCGAGAAGAGGGAACGTGCGGTACCAAACACTGGTTAAAATTGGGGGGGGGGGGGGGTACTTGACCCATGTTTGGGTATAGGGCTGCCGTTGGGGGTTTGAAACCCTGACCCTGTTTAGGACAAAACTAACCTTGAAAACCTACCCTGTGAAGGACAACGCCCTCTATTTTAAAACGCTATTTAGATACTGAAAACATTTGCGCTAATTCTAGTCCTGAAAATTATCTATTGTTGACTGATGACCCGCTAAATCAATTCAGATAAACGTCTCCGATCTGGCATTGCTAAATACTTTACGACAGTCTTGCAGCCATACTGTGTCTAGGCCGGATCCAGACCCTGATTAGGACAGACTCGCTTGAACTTTAAAAAGACCCTGTAACGGCAGAGACCAAAACCATAGCCTATCTACCGGCACCTCCCCAGATAGGGGTATATAGGGGATTATTCCCTCTCCCCGGGTAAGGATTTCGCATAGACGTCATATTCTTGAGCTCCAAATCTAAGGTTTTTGGGGGTAAAATAGAAGGTAAAAAAGCAACAATCCTGATGTGTATAAGGTAATAATTTTTACGTGCTTGTAGTGTAAAATTGTTTGCTACATGTTTCCGATTGCTCAGATTCTTTCTATAAAGCTTTGGGTTACGGCATTTGCCTTTCAGATGGAGGAGAGGCTGGCTGTACTCCCCCGCTATTTCCTTGTCAGTTAAGACAAATGCAGTAACGTAATATTTTTAGAGTAAAGATATCCGGTATCGTTCTGCGTAGCGAGTTGTATGTTCATGATTTCCTTAAGGCGTTCCTACACTAGGCAATTTTTCTTGCAACTTGTCTCGCAATCTTGTTGCGCCGTTGCGACACAGGTTGCACGGATCGTTGCCTAGTGTAACATGCCCTAAAATGAACATGTCTTGCAACGTTTTTGTTGCAGTCACCGTTCCACAAAGTAGAACCGACTTCTACTTTTCGCAACGATTGCAACAGCAACAACAAAATTGCGAGACATCGTTTCAGGGCATGTTACCCTAGGCAACGATTCGTACAACTTGTGTCACAACAAAATTGTGAGACAAGTTGCAAGAAAAATTTCCCATTGTAACAGCGCCTTTAAAACTTGAGAGCTCTGAGGCTTATTTTTATTTTTATTATTTCTGTCGTTGGATTTCAGAGTTATTCTGATATTTTTTATAAAACAGGGTTTTAAAAATATGATATCTCAAACGTTTTAGAGCCACGGCAAAGTAGAAACCATTTTCTTATAGTTCAAACATTCTTTATTTAGGGTGCCAAAACTCAAAGAAATCGGTGAAATCTTCCTGCGAAAAAGCGCGATTCGAAAACGCCGCCAACGCGCCAAAAAGCTTTCTGTATGTTAGTCCTCATACAAAGCCTTACAGAGCGCTTAAGGACGGTGCATTCTTTTACGGCGCATACGTTCTGCGCATCTCGAGATACTCGAGTTTCCTATGATGGTGGCTACTAATACAGGGATATTTTTGCGCGGTTTAAAACTATGCGGACAAAGCACAACTTAGCAAGTGCTCTTAGTATCCATAACGAAAATTGGGGGTAATCATGAATTTTTCAGAAATAGTTAATCTTCAATTTGGGATAAAATGCCAATTACATTGCTTTGTATTTTAGCACTCTTTAGAATTATTGTTGCTTAATTATCTCTAAAAAATGCGTGGTTGCCCCCGATTTTCTTTCTGGATTATAGTCATAAACTGCGCAAAAATACCTCTATTGGTAGTTACCGTCCTTAAGGCCGCTTGTAACTTTGTACTGCTTGCACTCAAAGGTGACGATTCTGTGTTCGCAGCTAACTTGCGTTTTAGCAGCACACACGGGTGAAGCTATATCGCATACATAAGCCTGTGTTGTTGTTGTTATGCTCTTACGTCTTATGCTTTCTTGGCATACGTCAACCTGTCGTGTTCATTGTTAAAAATTAGGTTAGCCGTTGGTTGGTTTGGGGCTCTTTTACATTCAGCCAAACGTTCATGTTTGAAGGGCTGGAAAAATTAGATGCTGATTGGAGCAGCATTTTCCGTTCCGTTCACGAGTTTCGTGCGTAACCAATCAGCTTATGTCGGAGAAAGCAGACTGCCCGAGTAGGAATTGCCGAATGTAACGGATGTTTTTGGCTCCGATTGTCCGGAAAATTAGGGAAACTTCGCGACGTGTACCCGAATTTCCGTAATTTTATTCCAGAAAATTTCAGTTCCATTCGATTCCTCGCCCAAATGTTTAGCGTCCCTAGTCTTCTCTTGGCTTTAAATTTATTGGCCACATTTATATTCTTGCGACTCAACATTTAAACAAAGCTTCTTTTTTAAGGGAAAGTCAAAAGTAGTATACACTGAAATACTCTGACGTGAAGATGAGCTGTTTTTGTAGCTCTGTTACTAAAATCAATATAGGCTGCATGCAGGAGTTTAGTAAGAAAAAAATCTCGTTGTAGTCTTCAGTCATTACCTTACTTTCCAGCGTAAATGAAAATATATTTTTTCCATTCGTTGCAAACTTGAAACTCGTTGGTAGATTAAAAAAAAAAGGAATTTACGTGTTAGTGCAAGAAGAAATGGGAATTTGCGCCAATCGAACGGTAATTTCTGTCCCAACCAGTTGAATTATTGCAGAAAGACTTCCGTTTGGTCCGGAAAATCTCCGTTTGATCTGCGCATTTCGACCGTTAAACCGAAAATTTTGGCCGAATGGAAAGCCCCCCAACTCCTCTTTTCCCTTTCGGAGGGGAGCGTCGGAAATTCACCATTTCACCAGTTTCCAGCCTCTAAACAGGGACAGTCGTGCGACATTATAAACAGAAAACGCCATCTCTTTCGCTTGGTATGACAAAAACCTTACCGTCAAGCGTGGTTTTCATTAGGACACAAGCATAAGCACAAACACCGCTTAAGCAAGTAAGAATACCTGCGACATAAGAATAAGCACAAGAGGAACGAACACGCTCTTTCTTCTTGTCCTTATGCTTATCTTTATGTCGCAGTTTTTACTAACAAGAACGTGGACGATATAAGGACAAGCACAAGACAGTTAGCCGTTTCGTCCGCCATCTGATCTTGCTTAACATCGAGGGGAGCTTGTATCGAGAATTCTGTGAAGAAATTGTTTTCTGCGCATGCTTCTGCCCTTATGCTTTTGTACTCACTTGCTTATCTGTATGCTTATGATTTTGTCTTAGTGAAAACCAGGCCTTTTTCAGCGGTGACTCCAAACATCCGGGTCAACACATGTCTTAGATTTAAGTATCACACGATCATATTACACCCGTTTTGTGCGTAGAATATTACCATCATTTTACATTGGTAGGCAAGGCGAAAAAAATGGAGCTCTGGAAACGTGAGTGATTTGATACTTTGGCTTGTACCCCAGTGGTAACAGGAGCCTCTATCTGCATTTACTCCTGGAGTCATCCATTCCTGAGTAGATCTATGTTTTAGAACTGCTTTCCCGCCAAAAGGGGTTACGTATGACAATTCAATTGTTATCGCTTTTCTTTAATTGGGTCGCTAAACTGTGGGCGGTCCAAAGGTCCCTTGAGACTCCTTCTAAAAATAAACCTACTTGGGAAATGGTTGACTATAAGGATTAGTATGAGAGATGGAGGCTCCAGGTCACGGGCTCTTGAGTATTGTCATTATTCGTCCTACTGTAGGTACCGTTTGTTGCTAAAGCATTCTTTGAAATTTAGATTTATTTAGAAGGCTTGAAAACGCACGTGAAATCGCAGAGAAATGGCGAATCCAAGAGTAGCCTTAAAAAGTTGTTTTCTATTTGAATTAAGGGTCACAGCTTTTTTGTTGGTAACTGACACTTTGTTCTCGTTAAACCTTTCACAACCAAAATAACTGAAAATCAAATGTGGGTAAGAAGCCTAATTTGGTTTTTGTAATGAAACAAAAAGAACGTGCAATCGCAGAGACTTGGCTTATCCAAGAGTAGCCTTGTAAAGTTGTATTCTGCATGAATTAAGGGCCATAACGCTTTAAGTGTAAACTGAAATTTTTTTCCTCGTTAAACCTTTCACAACCAAAGTAGCTAAAAATCAAATGTAGGTAAGAAGCCTAATTTGGTTTTTGTAAAGAAACAAAACGAACGTGTAATCGCAGAGATGGCGTATCCAAGAGTAGCCTTGTAAAGTTGTATTCTGTATAAATTTTTGTATAGATTTTTAATTATGTACAATATCATTACATATATGCCTGTTAAACCATTGAGGGCCACAACGGTTTTAGTGTCAGCTGACACTATGTCCCTCGTTAAACATTTCACAACCAAAATAGCTGGAAATCAAATGTGGGTAAGAAGCCTAATTTGATTTTTGTGAAGAAACAAAGCGAATGTGAAATCGCAGAGACATAGCCCATCCAAGAGTGGCCTTACAAAGTTGTATTCTGTATAAACTTTTGTATAGATTTTTAATTATGTACAATGCCATTACATATGTTCCTGTTAAACCATTGAGGGACACAGCGTTTTGAGTGTCAACGGACTCTTTGTCCCTCGTAAAACATTTCACAGCAAAAGTTACGTAAACTCAAATGTGGGTAAGAAGCCTAATTTGGTTTTTGTAAACTTTGAAACAAAACGAACGTGAAATCGCAGAGACATTGCTCATACTTGTGACGTTGTTTTCTGTATAAATTAAACCAAATGCCGGTAAGAAGCCAAATTTGTTTTTTATAAAGAAACAACAAATCGAGAGCATTAAAGTGGAGCACTCGAATAGTTTCATCATTCTACCACAGGAAAGAAACTCTGAATAGCTTTCATGTGAATGGTCACACTTAAGGATTTCATCCACAGACTTCATTTGAATGCTACCACTTCATTCTTTCCAGTTGGCGATAGACTGTTGTTATTTATGTTACTGAGAGTATGTAGGGTAGCTTTACAACGCACAGGTGTCGAGTCTGGACGAGCTTTTGATACTTTCAGTGGTGTATAGAGCGGTTATCATTCGAGTGTTGTAAAACCAAAAACCTAATTCATTGCTCTGGCCAATCACAGCAGACGAAAAGAACATTTAACCAATCAGAATTCGAAGCAAATACATGTTACCGGCGTCAAGCGCGGGAAAACGAGTGCGAGCCAGTTTACGATTGATTTTGGTTTTTCTTCTTATTGGTTGAGAAAGTGGCGATTTCTGATAACCAATCAGAGCGCAGTAAAGCAAAGCCACAGCAGACACGAAATTCCTTTCGACGCTTAACTGAAATCCGCTCTATAAACAAAAATATTTTAGTAGTTTACCAATAATGCAACAAATGTTGCTGCCCTTATAACTTCATGGTTTAGAATAGACATTGAAGTTTTTGTAATATAAATTCAAGCAAATTGTGATGGGTAGCGTCATTGTCATGTTTTACTTAGCTGCAAGGAACATTTTTAAACAGACCTGTACAGATTAATTTTTTGAGCCGGCAGTGTGTAAAACTTCTTAGAATATATAGGATTGTTGTATGAATTTCTTAAAATAAACTTTGCTGGTAATAATCAGTGTTGTTTACTTTCCATACCACCGAATATAGTCCAGCTGCTAACGACCAAAAAATGGTTCAATTGTTCGTTTCATGATAAAAGCATGAAACTTGGCAGGCTTACTAACCTCTATGAGACAAACATTTCCTGATATGGAGTCATCCCAAATTAACACCCAGAGCCACGTAATGCGCATGTCAGAAAAATGGCATATAAGCCTTTTAACATGGAAGCAAGGCTGATGTAAAATACTGAATTCTTGGCGTTTCTTTGGCTTCTCTGTTTAGTTACTTACTTTCTATCATTAGAGCGCATAATATAGTGCCTTTGAAATCAATATAAAAAGTCACGTGACTGTTTTGTCTTTAATGAATAGCAGAGCATTAGCAACTGATTATATGGTTAAGATTCCTCATCGGAAAGTACTTGGATACCAAATGACTTGAAATGATTTTTGACCATTCTCTGACTGAATTCTGATTTTTATTTTCTGGTTGTTATTAGAATTATTCATCCAGAAACTCATATTAACGCATGCACAAAAAGTACCACATTGGAACTATGCATGAAATCGAGGCTGAGATACATCGAGTAACTTACGTTTAATTGATATGATGTGCTTGCCAAAATGTCAAGATCTAGATTTATATGACTTATAGTCTTGGGAAATGTTTAAGTTAATTTCCCTTAAAACTGCCGAAGGTACTTCAAGAAAAGGGGCTGGAATTTGTGCCCCTTTGGAAGCTTCAGAGGCTGCAGGAACAGTATTTTCACAGTGTACAGTGTGTAAAGGTACAGTATTTATCCCACTATCAACCCCAGGTTCCTCATTTGTTGGAGCTGCACAAGAGAGAGAGCTGTTGCAAGGAACGAATCGTGTGCACTTGTGGAGCTTAACTTTTAATCTATAGTTTCCAAGTACAAGGTCCAGCAATTGTAAACAGACCATCTCACAGTTCTGGAGGACATGCAGCGTCATTCTTTTCAAACTGTGTACAAACACTGTTTGCGATATCGGGAAAAGCTAGAGGTCCGTCATAAGAAATGCAAAGCCCACGCCAAACATAACATTGATAAGACGTCGCTTCATTGTTGCTCCATAAATCTTTAAAGCATAGATTAGGCGGAGGAAGGGACATTCCTTTCTCTTGCGTGGCGGAAACTACACTGCAGAAGAGGGATTTTGATCGCTTGAGATGCTGTTAAAGATGAAAAGATGAGAGACGGTCATACCAGCTTAATTTGAGTTACTCTCTACAGGCCGGGCTACGGATGGACTGTGGGGCCTTTGATAATCATGTTTACAAGGGTCTTGAGAGTTGATGGAATAGCATCACTTTGGCGGTTTGTGGGAAATCTTCCATTCAAAGGATTTCTGAAGCTGCAGAATATCTACTCGCAGCTTGCAAGATGGTATGCCTTAGGCATAAAGGATGTCTCTTCGTTGAGAGAGGGAGCGTTAAGATCTGGAAGGGCTGATAATTATCTATCCTTCAAATCTGAAGTGTAGACTTTGGCAGGTTCTAAGTCCAAGTTCTTCCAATTTGGCTGAGTGGAGTCTTGCAAGGTCAAAACACGGTTAACCCCTTGGTAATCTGTGCAATTGTCAATCAGTTCAATAAATGCTATCTCCTCTATGATCTGTAGGTGATATCCTTGGGGGACTTTGACTGCCTCGTCTTATTGTGCAGGGAGACCTGGCGCTTGGTATCATATGTCACTAAGAGATAACTTTGCTAAAAACTTCGTTGAAAAGGATGGCACATTTTCTCACTTTATTGTCTACTTCAAGATTTGAATGGGCACGTAGTCCTGAAGGGGAGTCTGCTTTATCACAGGAGAAAAACCCACACTTTACCCTTAAGGGCCCAGGCATTCAAGATAAGCTTGAACGCCGTGCCTTCACAGGAATTGCCGGCTAACTTTAGCGCCATTCCTATTCATCACTGTGCTGGACTATGTTCTCCTCCTCTCACTACACACTACACCATCAATGAACAGGGCCTACAAATCGATCCTAAACGTAGCCAAAGGCACCATGCAAAGTATCCAACTGATCTTGATTTTGTAGATGACATTGCAAAACAGTTCCACTGCTACGAAGTGTCACCTGCGCTCATTAGCAGGCGCAATGATCACTCAAGTGGACGACTTCAAATATCTCGGCCCATACATAATCTACTGACAAAAGGATGTGAAGTCCCGTAAAGCCTTAGCTTGCGTGTAATAAGCTCAACAAGATATAACATTCCGACCTTGCCAATGAACAGAACATCTATTTGCTTAATATGTTGATTGAGCAAATTCTGCTTTATGGTCCCGAGACGTGGACACTAACTTCGCGTCAACAACAACGGCTTGATGGGACATATACCAATCTACTTCCACGTGCTCAAAACATTCACTTTTCTGAGCACGCCACACGTTCACAAGAGCATTTACGGAAATCTTCTACCACTCTCCCAGAAGCTCGCCAAGCGGCAACTTTAATTCGCCGGTCATTGCCAGAGAGCTATGGGTGAGATTACCCAGTTCCTCTTACTATGGAAGCCAAGTGGCCCTATCCACTCCAGAAGATTGACCTTTCCCGACATGATTGCCAGCGACTCAGGGATAGAAAGGTCAGATCTCGGGAACGCTATGGTGGATCGTGAAGTTTGCGTACGTCCCGACCTTGAGAGGCGAACGATGATGATGATGATGATGGCTTACTGGAGAAGATATCAGCTTTTTTGTAATAAGCTTTGACTTTCAGAAGGGAAATAGAAATAGTATTTGGTAACCTCCTTAGGGGATAAAAATCAGTCATTTTTTTTTTCAGTCGGAAATCATCGATCGTTTCTTAGGTGCAGCGCCTTATCCAAGCGGATTATCTCAACAAAACCAACGTGAATGTGTCAGTCTCAATTTCATGCAATTCCCGACGCTCCAATTTTGTGCATGCATAATTGTGTGCTTCTAGGTGTACATTTTTAATGACTTTATTTCAGAATTCATAGAATGGTTAAAAATTATTTCAAATCACCTGGCATCGAAGAAATTTCTGTTGAGAAAGAGGGATTCTTAAATCTTACTAGTTGCTTAATGCTATGCTGTTAATCGAATGCAAAACAGTCACGTGATCAGTCACATGACTTGCTTTTATATTCAAAAGCACTTTATAATATAACGTGCTCTGATAATAGAAAGCAAGAAACTAAACATAGTTGTCCAAGCAACGCCAGGAAATCAGCATTTTACATCAGCCTCGTTTCCATGTGAAGGCTTTATATGCCATTTTTTGACATGCGCTGTACGTGGCCCTGGGTGTTAATTTGGGATGGCTCCATATCAGGAAATATTTCTCTCACAGAGGTTAGTAAGCCTGCCAAGTTTCATGCTTTTATCATAAAACGAACATTTCTGGTCGTTAGCAGCTGGATTAATAGGACGTTTACACAGGCGAATTTAGATGCGATTTCGGTAGCGAACGCTTGCAATGTGTAATTTGTGCACGATTTTGTCCACACCAAAAGTGAACACGCGAGAACGCGCGGGAGTTGATTCGCTCGCGCGTGTTTTCTTCCTTCCACCACCATTGAGAAAAATAACATAAGAGACAGCTCGCTGAGTCTGGGTTTAGTCATGTTCGTGTCTTTAAAGGGATCTCTGAACGCAGTCTTTTTGTTGACACCGCATGCACTCTTCTCTCGTCGTATAAAAATGACAGTCGGAGTCTCACCTGAATTCTCCCGCGTTGGCGGCCTGAAGAGAAAAAGTGTTATAATCGGAGGTAAACCTCATGAAGTTTTGCCCTTTCCACACCAAAATTTGATTCGACCAAAATTTTGTTGCATTGGGATTGCAACTGCTGTTGATGAATAGAATAAGTTGTTCAGTTTATCCTTCTGCCAGGTACTCAAATCTGGTGACAAACCAAGCATTTGTTTCTACTCCCCACTGACGCAGCACTGCAGTTTCTTTAGAAACTAACTCCCTTATACTTAGAAACTGAACAAAGGAGTGAAGCGATGTACAAATTTTAACCAACTGCGGTGAATAATTTTGAGTTTACATGCATTGTGATGACTCAGTATACGAATCAATCAAACTTCGGAATGCATTGTAAAACGTAGCTAACCTTGTTGCGTCTCCTACAACCAGTAGTCCTCAAATCTGCAGCCGTATTACAGTGCAACGAACTCAACTGGGGCCACCCAACATTGATCAGCCAATCACAGGTCACATTTACAACAAAGGAGTCTGGCTTTGGTAGCTTGTAAACCAATCAAAAACGAGAACATTTCTTTAAATTTCAAAGTGTCGGGTTTTTTCGGAGGGCCCCGGTTGAGTTCGTCGCACTGTAATTTCGCTTTTCTGTGATTTGCTTTAGACATGCGGCGAAGAAGATGAAACGTTTTCTCGCTCGTTGCTATCGTTCGTTCATCAAACTTTGGAAGTGGTTTGTAAGACGCGCCAGCCACGAAATCACCTCAGTTCACGTGTCAAATGCTCGTCTGTGATTGGCTCATCGTGTTTCATTTGCATTGCATTCCGTTGGTTTTCCACCTCATCTCAAAGTCAGAATCACTGGACACTGTTCACGCCAGTAACACCGTGTTCTACGTTTATAATATGTGGTTTTCTAAATCTTCGTTTTAATTGGACGAGGCCATGATTTTTCTCGGGGAGTGAAGCTAAAGCCGCAAAAGATATCTGCTACTTTAGACGTCTGTTTTTTTTTTTTGTTTTTTTTTGTAAACAAATCAGATCACAGCCCAGGTCAGAAGCCAATGACTAGGAAACTCTGTCTCTGTTGTAAAGTTTATTTTTAGAACTACTTTTCAAGCGAGAAGGTATGATGTATTACAATTTAACTGTCATTTTTCTTCTTTGATTGGATAATTGAGCTGTGGACGGTCCGAAGGTCCCTTGAGGACAATTCTAAAAATACATTTTCTAGGAAAAGGAATGTCTCCAAGGCTAAGGCGCTGTTTACATGAAGGGAGGAGGATCCTATCACAAGGAAGATCCAAGAAGGCGGATCAACTTTTCTTGTGTTTCATGTGCAGAAATTTTGGTCGGAGTGGTTACCAAGTGGAGAAGGAAAAGAAGAAAAATTGTCGGCCTTTAGCAGCTGAACGCTCGGCTGCAGGCATGTTTGTTCTTTTTTGTCCCCAGTAGTAGGATCTTTTAAGCGAATCTAGTTTACATGGTGCTAGGATCTTCCTATCTCTCAGCTCAGTCGTCAGCTAGCCGGCAAGATCCTATCGCAAGGGCCAAGTACAACTTTTTGCATGTAAACTGGATACAGAAAACATATGGCGCTTGGGTGATCCGCCTTCTAGGATCTTCCTAGTGCTTGGATTTTCCTCCATGAAAATAGCCCCTTAGTATCCAGATCACAGTCTTCTGCCCAAGGAGAGAAAAAACAAATACAAAAGCAAACGACTCATAAACGGTAAAGAGTAGGGCCTTGATGAGACTGGGGATTAAGTCATCCAGGTTGGGTGTTCTTGATTTCATACTTGGGTTTTTCTCTTTCGATGCCCTCAAAAATCCATTTCCTTGCGTTGATTCCTTGTCCAGCCTCTAATTTTGTTCTTCCAGCTTCATATGACAAACCACGTGGCACTATTTGACCAATGAAATAAGCCGTTTACCATATTTGGGAGCAACGCGGAAGTCCAGGGAGTATGCAGCCACAGAATTCTTCATCAGGGTGAAGTTTTAAATTGTTTTGTATCTTTTATCTTTGAATTTTCGCGTTTTCGTATCTGATGCAATCGTGTAACCATGGGCTGACTTCATCGAGTCACAAGAGTCGTAATATGTAGGCTGCTGGGAATAGCGTGATCGCTTTGGCGTTTACGTGCAACTCAATTTGCCTGCAGATTTTCGGCATGCCAGAAGGTAAGCTTGGGACAAGTTTATGGGAACTCAACGTCGAGATAAAATAACGTCAAGTTCTGTGCACCACTGTCATACTTACCCTCTTCCACAAACAGCGAGCATAAATTTAGCAGAACGTACACACCTCTGTTCTGAAGAAACCGCACATGAATTTTGTGAGACGGATCGCGTGACATGTACAATCTGCTTGTTTGCAGCTAATTTGATTTATTTGTGAACTCTCATAACTCTTGATGGCTATCACTGTAGTTAATTTACGGATAGAGCCGACGATCGAGAGTGAAAAAGGGCCGGTTGTTTTCTTTGGCCATCTTAAAGTTAAGCTTACATGTAGGTATCCATTAAAGAAAGTTTCCAAATTTGTATGCTTCTGCGAATTTTACACCCGGGGTAGTCAATCGATAATATCAATAATCGATAGCATTCGATAATAATCAATAAAAATCGATTAATTTTTTCGAAATTCGATAAAAATTGATAAAAGATTTCGTTGTGAGTAATCGATAATTATCGATTTTTGAATCAGGGCTATCGATTTTATCGATAAATATCGAATTTATCGAAACTGAATTATCGTTCCAATTTTCGAAATGGAAACACAAAAAGAAATTAAAGAACTCGCAGAGACACTTATAAAACTTCCCTATAAAAATTGCTTCATCTTTTCTTTTCTACAAACTTTAAGTATAATTTACTCAGCGTGTGTTGTATTTGAAATCCGATATAGATCCCTGGTTGATTATTCCACTGTTTTATTTATTTGCTTATGTAACACAATCGCATACTCGTTGCTCTTTCACCCAGTCTTTAAAGGGAAAGATTTTCGTGATTTTTTGAGTAAAGAATATTATGAACAAATCATCTGGACGTCCCCAGGCTCGTAATCTAAATTCTTCTTGTTCCCCATATTTCTTAGGTTAAAACGTAGTTTCAAAACCAACGGAACATTAAGGAAAAAGAGAAAATTTAGACGACAACGTTGAAGCCGGAAAAGGAACAATAATTTACGTTTGTAATTGAACCTGGTTAATCGAACAATAAAATCAGGAAGAAAATCGTAATGCAGTCTCTTTGGTCTCTTGTGCAGTGTTTGTCAACAAATCATTTCATTGCCGCCTTTGAAATCTACATTTAAAGAGTCACAATCAAGCGCTCCCTCAACGGAAACAGGATAATTTTTATCGATTCAATAACGATCGATGAAGCCGATACAATCGATAACATTAACACTTTGTCGGCGTGTGAGTATCAAATTTTATCGATTGACCGATAAAGTTGATATCGTTTAAATTCAATTTATCGATAGATATCGATTTATCGAATGATTTTCCGATATCAATTTTTATCGATTGACTACCCTGGGTTTTACAGGAAAATGTCTGATTTATGTCATTACAAAAAGCTGACGTTGTGATTTTACCCTATTTCTTTGTTTGTTTGCTTGTTGTTGTCTAAATCTCTCAGGTCCAACAGCAAAATAATAAATTAATATAAAACAACTGTGAGATCAGTGGAGATTTCATATAACTAACCCCCAGTCCAGTCTAAAAAAACTTACTGTTTTAATAACTTACATAAACTTAGATGAACTTACTGTTTACGACTGGGCCCTTGCTTACAAATGAGATATTAAGTGAAAAGATATGTCTAGGAAAGATGAGTGATCACTGCAGACACTTTTGTCATGGTTTACGGTCAGTAAAACGTTTTTCAGCACTCATTTGCCATGTTGATATAATCTCCTACGATTTTTGTGAAGGTGTCCTAAGATTGTGAATTAGATGAACTTGATGGTCTGTCAAAAATTACAGGAATCCTTCAACACAGATACTGTTTTGAAGAGCATACTTCCAGCACGTTAATTCAGCTGCTAAAATTTTCCTAACCTACTGTACTTTATACAAAATCTTGGATTTATTGATTGTCCATAGTTGATTTTACAATTACTGCCCAAATTTCCACGCGCTAATTGGCCTGTAGCTATCGTCTATAAGAGTACAGACAAAAAAAATGACGTCAGATGTAACGCGCACGCTTTCTCAAAATGTCCAAAACTTGGCAGTGAAACCACTCGCCTGCGGCTCGTGGTTCCACTTGAGTTTTGAACATTTTTTGACGTCATTTTATGGTCTATAAGAGGACCATAGAAAACTGCTGTCGATATTGTTAAATATAGGTCATATTTGTAATGCATGCATGAGAAATTGGAGTAATAAATTGGAGTTTTTATTCTTAAGACTGATGTCCCAATCCTTTAGGGTAAACCTTACTCAAGGTGAATTTTCACTGTCATGTAATTTTTCATGCTTTAATGGATCTGAATTTACATAAGAGGGTAATTAAGCTGTCTGTTTGTTTTTTCTAGTTTGATTTAGGCACATGAATTTACACCTGTAAATGTATGCAAAATTATGCGACAATGAAATCCCAGCTTCATGCATTATACGTAAAATTTAGTGAGTAATTTCAGTGTTCTATAACTTATTGGTTTTTTAATGTAATTTTAAAGACCTCGCCAGTGTCCTAGTGTTGCTTTACGTGGATTCAAGATGTCAGTGATGATATACTCTGCAGCAACTTTTGGTAAGTTTTTGTTGTTTCTTGAAATCAGTCACACTGCATAGAAAACTACCCTTAACACCTTTCATACAAGCTATTAGATAAGCCTACCATTAACACCTTTCACACAAGCTATTAGATAAGCCTTCCCCTCCCCGTCCATTTTTTTTAACTAAACGTTTTGTTCCAATAGCCCTTATGCATGATGATGTCATGTTTTCTTTGGTAATTTCAAAACAAGGCTTGCTGGTGATGTTTCATGGGAATTTGAGAGAAATGTAGCACAGATCGGACATGACTCTAGGAAGCTTGACTAAAATCAATGTTACTGAGGATAATAATTATTATAATGTTATTCCCAGTGCTTCGTTTAGACGAAAAAGCCCTAGTCAACTGACTATACCTGATTGCTTTGCTGCAAGAAAGAAACAAAATAAATCGGACTGAATCGAAGCTTAGTCAAAAAGTGTGACGTCTTTACTGTGAAATCAGTTTGTGTTGAAAATGATTCATTCAACTGAATTAACTCAATCTTTCTTTTGAGTTCAAAGTTATATAAATGGTGGTCTCAAAAATGACATATATCACACATTGCATAAAAGCGGCAAAATCTTGGTATTAACACAGGTGATGAGTTCATGTTTCCTACTTACACTGCTTGGTGGAAGGGAATTGCTAATGGTTGAACCTGACCCTACCTGAATTTTCTTTGCCCATTTTAACATGATGACATACATCGCTATGTGAAAAGTATGTGATGGAAAAATTGCCAGTGATTTTAAGCTTGTACAGAATCATTGATACCCATTATTTAAAGCTGGGATCATCAAAGGAAACTGAGAACCTTTCTTGTCTCTAAAGCAAATTCAGCTATTTCCCTTGAGAAATTTAACTTTCTATAATAAAAAAAATTTATAGTTCCTTGCCATTGGCTTCATTTTTCGGCTCGAAAATTTCAATTCAGATTCTTCGGCATCTCCACAAGTTTTTTTGTTTGCATGTGCATCATGTTTGGAAGATTTCGAATTGCTTTGCGTTTCTTTGATTGGATTTTGCTTAGCTGGTGGCTTTCCAGCCAGTTTTTGTTTCAGAGCAAAGCAAAACTTTGTTGGCACAGACTTACTTCATAGATTGTAACAGTAATGTCTGTAAATTTTATTTATTGTTCACTATTTATTTATTTTATACAGGGCCATTCTGAAAACCACTTTTGTGAGAATGCCCCCTGTTTAAAGATTATTATAATTATTATTATTATTATTATTATTATTATTATTATTATTATTATTATAATTTCTAACGATTTGAACCTGAGCATTAAATGAAACAGGAAGCTTCAAAGTGATCGCCTCAAATCCTCAAATATTCGTTCACTGGCGTGTTGGTTCTTGAAATCTTTGCAAGCCATTTCTAAAGAAGTTCCAGGTCATCCATGTCACATGCCAAGACATGTTGTTTCTCTTGATGGCAGAATTATATTATTTTACACTTATAAGCAATGCATTAGTGAAACATTGTACAGTTCCAGAAAATATCTGTACTCCCCCTACAGAAGGTTCTTTGTTTTGCATCTCCCCCTCCCCCCTGGAAATTCCAGTTAAGCTCCATACTTCAATGTTTCTAAAAGTTTGGTTTTTGAGATCCCCCTCCCCAAAGGAATTTCTGATTACCAGCTCATTGGGGTGGGTATGGAGCTTTTCTGGAACTGCACATTTTAAACAAAAAAATCCCCAAATAACATGCCTTAACCTTTCCTACTGTATCATTCTTCTATATGAGTAAATAAACACGATGCTCAGATCACTACCAAGAAAATTTGTGATGCCATCTCACATAAGTGCTATTTAGGAGTGTGTCTTATGTCTACAAACATCTGTATAAAATTCTTTTGGTTTCTATGAATCACCCATATTTACAAGTCCACTCTGACATGTAGCTAAACTATGGTCCATGTAATTCCCTTTCTTGAGAAGCTGTTTCGAATTCCAATGCCACTCTACTGAGTTGTCCCAACTCGTTTTAAAACTATTTTTTGCAGTGACTATAAGTTCAGTATGAATACAAGGTAATAATAGCTGCATTACGTCTGTTCTTGCATAAGTTTGTTGAAATTGAAACTATACACATGAAGGGATATGTAGTTTGCTTGTAAATCCATCATATTCCAAACATTCTATGTAGGTCTATGGCCCATACTGTGCATGTACACGGGGAAAAAATAAAACCTTGTGTTGTAGGATTTATTTTTAAAACAATATTGGTCAAACAAACATGGAATCACACACAACCACCCTACTGAAACAAGCTTTTATTTCTATTTACAGTTTTAATTTAGCATCAGAGTTGAAGGTTGTTTCTGAAGGCTTCCTGTGATGTCCAGGTTGACAATTAAGGTAACTCTCAGTCTGCCGGTAATTGAACTGATATAGCTAACGCACATCTTGAATATTGTACAGTCAACACACACTATTTGTGTGCATTGTTTGTCTGGTATAGAAGAGCTAATCCCAAGGCAGGTGTCCATTCCTCCCCAGACTAAGCTAACCTCATCCCTGTGAGGTGCAAGAGCCCCCAAAACATACAATGTAGCTAACCCCAGTGCAGCTATTCACTCTCCCTGAACTAACCTATTCATACTCCTATAAAATGCCCCATTCCCCAAACAAGAGCTACATGTAACCCCAAGGCAGGTGTTTACCCTCCACAGGCTTAGCTTACCTTACCCGTATGAGATACAAAAATACCCAAACGATACCTCTCCTCAGGACAGGTGACCACCCTCCCCACACTAAGTTAACCTTACTCCTATGAAGTGTCCAAACAACAAGACAATAGCCAACCCCAGGGTAGGTGTCCATCCTTACCAAACTAAGATAACCTTACCCCTGTGGGAAGTTAGGCAATCCCCTAAACAGCAGCTATCCCCAGGATGTTCACTCGTTGCAAACTGAGAAAACTTTATCCCTATGAGGTGTCCAATCCCCCAAAAAAGAGCTAACCCCAGGGCAGGTGTTCACCTTCCCCGAAGTAAACTACCTTTACACCTAAAGGGTGTTCAACTCCCCAAACAATAGCTAGACTTCCCAGACTAAGTCTAGCTTACCCCTCTAAGGTGCCCAATACCCCAAATTATAGCTTACCCCAGGGCATGTGTTCACGCTCCCCAGACTAAGGGCGGGTTTTTTTTATCCACAATTCTAGAATAGGAACAATTCGGATTGTCTGCATAAAAAAACCACCGTCGGTCCTGGCCAAGTAAACATTGCGTAACAAATATGGCGGCCGACGAAGAGGCTGCCATTAAAGCCGTTATCACAGCAATTTTCCTCGTACTTTTGGTACAATGAAATTAGAAAAAATGCTTCATTTTGTCCAAAAGTGTAACCTGATTTTCTTCTCCGCAGCGCTCATCTCGCTGTCCGCCATCTTGGATCTTCATTCAAAACATTCTGTTCATTCTGCCCCTGGGAGCAGAATGGATGGAATGGCATTCTGTCCATTCTGGAATAGGAATGCGGAATAGAAAAACGCGCGCATTTTACATTCTGTCCATTCTCATTCCAGAATTGTGAATAAAAAAAACGCACCCTAAGCTTAGCTTACCCCTCTGGCATTTCCCAATCCCCTAAACAATAGCTATACCCATGGTAGGTGGTCTTCCTCCCCAAATTAAGTTTACCTTACTCCTATAAGGTGCTTAATCCCCCAAACAATAGCTTAAACCAGGGCAGTTGTTCACCCACCTGAAATAAAGCTGACTTCACCCCTATGAGGTGCCCAATTTCCCTAATAATAGCTTACCACAGGGTAGGTATTGACCCTCTCCAGATTAAGGTAACCTTCCCTCGCTGAGGTGTCCAATCTCAAAAACCATAGCTAACCCCAGAGTAGCTGCTCCCTAAACTAACCTAACCTTACCCCTATGAGGTGCCCATTCCCCTAAACAATCCCTAACCCCAGGGTAGGGGTTCATCCTCCCCAGACTAAGCAAACATTAATCCTTTGAGACTCCCAATCCCCAAAACAATAGCTAACCCCAGGCCAGGTTTTCTCCCTCCCCAGACTAAGCCTCGCTTACCCTATTATGGTGTCCAATCTCCCAAACAATTGCTAACCCCGTGGCAGGCGTGCACTCTCCCTGTATTAAGCTAAACTTTACCCTTTGAGGAGCTAAATCCCCCAAACAATAGCTAACCCCAAGGCAGGTTTTCTTACTTCCCAGACTAAGTCTAGCTTACCCCTCTTAGGTGCCCAATACCCCAAATTATAGCTTAGCTCCCCAGGATGTTCACTCTTAGCAAACTGAGAAAACTTTATCCCTATGAGGTGTCCAATCCCCCAAAAAAGAGCTTACCCCAGGGCAGGTGTTCACCCTCCCCAAAGTAAACTACCTTTACGCCTAAAGGGTGTTCAACTCCCCAAACAATAGCTAGACTTCCCAGACTAAGTCTAGCTTACCCCTCTAAGGTGCCCAATACTCCAAATTATAGCTTACCCCAGGGCATGTGTTCACTCTCCCTAGACTAAGCTTACCTTGCCCCTCTAACATTTCCCAATACCCCCAACCATAGCTATACCCAAGGCAGGTGTTAACTCTCCCCAAACTAAGCTAACCTTACCCCTATTAGGTACCCTAGACCCCAAACAATAGCTATACCCAAGGTACGTGTTCACTTCCGCAGACTAAGCTAACCTTACTCCTGTGAGGTGCCCAATCCCCCAAACAATAGCTATACCCAGGATAGGTGTTCACGCTCCCCAAACTAAGCTAGGGCTCGCGTTGACCCTCCCCAAACTAAGGTAACCTTACCCCTCTGAGGTCAGTGCCCGATTCCCCAAACAAAAGCTAATCCCAGGGTAGGTGTTGACCCTCCCCAATCTAAGCTAACCTTACCCCTATGTTGTGCTCAATCCCCCCCAAACAAAAGCTAATCCCAGGGTAGTTGTGGACCCTCCCCAATCTAAGGCAACCTTACCCCTATGTTGTGCTCAATCCCCCCCAAACAAAAAAAAAAACAATAGCTAATCCCAGGGTAGGTGTTGACCCTCCCCAGTCTAAGCTAATCTTAACCCTATGGGGTGCCCAAGCCGTCAAACAATTGCTTATCCCAGGGAAGGTGTTCACCCTTCTAAGACTAAGCTCACGTTTCCCGTATGGGATGCCCAATTTCCTTAACAATAGGTAACCCCAGGGTAGGTGTTCACACTTCTCAAATTAAGCTAATTTTTCTCCTATGAGGTGCTCAATTTCCCAAGCAATAGCCAACCGCAGGGCAGGTGTTCACCCTTCCAAAACTTAGCTAACCTTTCTCCTATCAGCAACAACTAACCCCAAGACAGGTGTTCACTCTCCCCAAACTAAGGTAACCTTACCCCTATGGGATGCCCAATCCCCCAAACAAGAGGTACCCCCAGGGTAGGTGTTCACCCTCCCCAAGTAATAGCTAACCACAGGGCAGGTGTTCGACCTTACAAAACTTTCCTCACCTTTCTCCTATCAGGTGTCCAATCCCCGAAGCAAGGACTAACCCCAGGGTAGGTGTCTTCCCTCCCCAAACTAAGTTAACCTTATGCCTATTAGGTGCTCAATCACCTAAACCTTAGCTTACCCCAGGGGTAGTGTTCGCCTTCCCAAAACTTAGCTAACCTTTCTCCTATGAGGTGCCCATTCCCCCAAGCAACAGCTAGCCCCACAGCAGTTGTTCACCCTCTCCAGACTAAGCTAACCTTACCCCTACTAGATGCCCAAACCCCCAAACAATAGCTCACCTTTGGAGAGTTGTCTATCCTCCCCAACCTAAGCTAACCTTACTTGTATCAGGTGTGCAATCCCCCAATCAACAACTAACCCTAGGACATGTGTTGACCCTCCCTAAACTAAGCTCACCATAGTTGTACGAGTCCCCAAAGTAAACTAACCTTACCCCTGTGAGTTGCACAATTCCTTAAACAAAAGGTGTCTTCAGGGCAGTTGACCCTCCTTAAATTAAGTTAACCTTACTCGCATGAGTCCCCAATCTAAGCTAACCTTACTTTTTTTGTTTGCTGAATCCCCCAACTAATAGCTTATCATTTCTATGAAATATCTGTTTCCCAAAGGTAAAATAAGAACTGTAAGAAAAAAAAAGAAATGATTTTTCCATGTTTTGAAATAAGGTAACTCAACATTTGGATGCGTTTTCTCTTTCTTTTCTTTTTTTTTTTTTTTGGGGGGGGGGGGGGGTGGGATGGTGGTGATGTTCATTAGGTATCTTGAACAAAGTTCCCAAGCTGAGTTACACTGTATTCCAAACTTTTCAATCAAGTTTATTCCCCATCCCTATATAACAATCCTGATTAAGTAGAAGAAAGACCCTTGCAGAAAGTTACACAAATTAAGCAGTTATGAAAATAAAGCCTGAAAAAAATTCAGGCTTAAATGGGATTCGAACCCATCACCTCTACAATGCCGGTGCAGTGCTCTACCAACTGAGATATCGAGTCAACTGGGATCTGGTCATATTGTGAGTTTGTCATATACCCTTGAATGATGAATAAATGAATATGGATAAATGAAACATATTATATTTGAACTGTGGGCGTAAGATTAAATAGAAGAAAGACCCTCACAGACCCTCTATTTACTCTTTCACCCACAGTTCAAATATATGTTTGATATAGTCATATTCATGTAGCAGTCCTGATAAATAAATTATTTTTTCTGTTTTCAAAATTGACCTAGAAAGTGAGCTACAATGTGGACGTCACTCACTCAATGTAACCACTTAGAAAAGTCCTATTGTTACCAATGGTTTTGCTTTCCCATACAACCACCTTTCTACCCATACATATTAACCCCTTCACCAACTGATATTAATCAGTAGGCACTTGGGAATCCATATTTTTGGGATTCCGTAGCTTAATACCTGGGATATCATAAAGGTTGCTAGTGAAATTACAGAAACTAATTTTAAATAAAGTTGTACAAGAGGCTGAGCAACGTTAACTCATAATGTTGTAGCCTGTTCTACTTGTCAGTAGCAGTTTTGAGCCTTTGAAAGGATGTTAATAATAATAATAATTGATAATAATTTTTAATTCTTATATTGTGCACTTCTACATGAAATGATCAAGCTACAATAAGTTGTTTCCAATTTTACTTGAGACATAAGGAAAGAAGGCTTCTTATTTTCAATCTACGCTGTAAAGAACATATTTTTTGTCCTTCTGACCACGTAGTAAAGGAATTGGTTCCTCCATGTTGTGAAAGTTTGTGATGATATGGATCCCACTAAAAACGTCTTACTTTCTATTTTATTATCACACTGACTTAATTGGGGTATGATTGTGAATAAAACCTTCATACTAAACAGGTACATTCAACTTAAATGATCCATATGTATGCAGTAATATAGAAATATCGTTGACTATAAAAATTAGCGAAAAAACGGAACAACGTTTCGGTGTCATCTTGGCACCATTATTAAGTAAAGAATGCAACAGAAAAGATAATTTATACAGAAAGTAAAGGTGTGAAACAGAATAAATTTAATTAAGACTAAAAGTAACTGTCTGGTGTTTATTCAGGGAGGTGCTATAAAGTGAGAGTTACTTTTAGTCTTAATTTAATTTATTCTATGTCACACCTTTACTTTCTGTATAAATTATCTTTTCTGTTACATTCTTTACTTGATAATAGTGCCAAGATGACACCGAAATCTCTTTCCGTTTTTTAGCTAATTAGTCAGCTATATGTATATGCAGCCTTCTTAAATTCAATCGTCTCATTTTTCTAAAACTAGCGAGCTCAATAGATTTAACTCATTTTAAGCAGTACATCTGATAACTGTGTGGCCTTTCTCAACTCAACACGTGATACTTCCTTCATTAAATCGATTACACATTTGCTTTAGGTTTCCTCCTCACCTAGTCCGCCAGCCTCTACATCACAGGAATGCCTAGAAAGTGGGTCAAGCATGGCTTCCAACAGGAAACTGAAAGTTACTCTTCTCAGTAGTGAATGGCGATCTACAAAAGGAGGCTTGTCAACTATCAACAGAGAGCTTGCCATTCAGTTAGCAAAACACAAGAATGTTGAAGTCAGTATGTATCTCCCTCAGTGTAGTGAAGAGGATAAAAGGGTCGCTGCTAGTCACAATGTCCATCTTATTGAAGCAGAGGAGATGCCTGGTTATGATCCAATTGACTGGCTGGCGTCCATTCCAAAAGATCATGTCATGGATTGTGTGATAGGCCATGGAGTCCATCTTGGTCGTCAAGTGCCCCACATAAAACGTCTGCATGGTGATTGTAAATGGATTCAGGTTGTTCATACCGACCCTGAAGAACTTGGAATGTTCAAGAGCTATGCAGACCCCATTTCCAAAGGTGAGAAAAAGCACCAGGCAGAGGTGAAACTCTGTGAATTAGCTGATCAAGTCGTCGCAGTTGGACCCAAGCTGGCTGAAGCTTTCTCCTGTTACCTCCGTTCCTGTGGAAAGGACCAAGATGTTCTCAATCTCACCCCAGGGGTCTTCTCTGAGTTTGCTGATGTGAATCAAGCCACTGAAGAAAGAAGAACATTTCGTGTTTTAGTGTTTGGGCGTGGCGATAGCGAAGACTTTCACTTGAAGGGATATGACATTGCTGCCAGGGCAATTGCTGAGCTGAAAGACGTTTCACAACCCTACAAACTTGTGTTTGTTGGTGCACCAAGTGGAGAAGAAGAGAAAGTCAGAGAAATGTTACTCAAGGAAGGCATTGCTCCTACTCAACTAACTGTGCGTAGTTTTAAGGAAAGAGAGCAGCTAGCTCAACAGTTTCTTGAGGCAGATCTTGCTATTATGCCCTCAAGAACTGAAGGCTTTGGGCTGGCTGCTCTTGAAGCTTTGTCTGCTGGTCTTCCTGTGCTTGTCAGTGGTAACTCGGGTCTTGGAGAAGCTTTAAAGAAAGTGCTGCATGGTTCTTCCAGTGTTGTGAATTCGGAAGATCCTAAAGAGTGGGCCAAGGCAATCAGGGCTGTTTGTGAAAAAGACAGGGATGTACGGCTTGGAGAGACGAAAGATCTTTGTGGAAAATATGCACAGAAATACATTTGGGAGGAACAGTGTGGCGGACTTGTAGAAAGGATGCTGGGCATTATGCAAAGTAAGTACATTACTAAATGATTAGTGCATGGTGTTATTTACTTGGATGTACGCTGGGTTTTCTTTTCCTCAATAGAAGGTGGCCCAGTTCTGGAAGAAACCATCGTTTTCTTTAGCTGCTTGCAATTAACAAGAAATCTATTATGTACCAGAAGATGTTTGGTTTCCAAGCATCATAGTTAGAATCACAACAGTAAAACAATGTACCTGTAAATTGATACTAGTTTGTGTCTAAATTATGACAGTTAAAATAGATTCCATTGTGAGTGGATGTGTTGGTGTTTTTCCACTGAGGTAGTGGCACTGACAAGGAACGTCTGAGTTTGAGTGGTGCTGCTAGAAGGAGAAAGATAAAAATGGTTGGACCTATGTCTTATATATAGCTTTTTTTTCTCCAGGGAGCAATGCCAGTGACGAGGATGGAAGGCAGATGGTAATCATTGAGGCCAACAAGGACTCTTCACTTGTGATGGAGGCTCAACAAGGTATGCTCGCATAATTATCTTGATAAATGTCTGCTAGGATGAACAAGTGAACATGAATAAAGTCCTTCCTGATTGTACGACCTAAACTGGGCTTTAGCACCCTATTAAATTGAAAAGTGGAATTTTTGTTTCATGTGGACAGCGATCATAACATTATTGAACAGTTTGATCAGTGCGCATTTTCCATTCAACTTAAAAAACGAAACTGAATATTCTACAGTGTAGGTGTTATTAAGCACTGTGTGTATGGAACAGAGGATTTCTGGAACAAAACTTTAAAGATCAGACAGCTTTGGCTTTGAGGGCTGTATTTTTCTGGATAATATAGCAGATTGAGAAATAATTGTATTCAGGAAGGTGAGCATTTTATATTTTCTGTTGAGGTACAGCTGTAGGAGACTTGGGAATGAAACTTTTTGCCTGGCGGGTATGTTATACAAGGAAACTTTGTAGTAAAATGTCTGAAATGTTTCAAGATTGAAATGATTTTTATCAAAAGGAAAACGCCCAATCTGTGGTCTTCTCATCAGGTCATAGTTTATGGTGACATTGCACTGTTTTCACTTCCTTGTGTGGTGCAATAATTTGCAAGTTGTAATTGAGGAGGGGTTTATAGGAACATTTTTAGTAGTGTGTAAAATGTCATGCTTGACGCTTGGGTTCAGCCTTTTTGTTTATGAGATAAGTAATGTCAGATGGTGTGGACCATGTTAATTCTTAAAATAATATGTGACAAATGTGTGCTAGTATCTATGAGTAGATCGATCGTGTAGAAGGGTAGCAATATTAGTCGCCATGACAATCAATCAATGAATCAATCAATCAAACACTGCTTTGGCAATTAACTTTGGTTACAGTGGGTTTTTTAGTTGAGAAAGTTGGAAATTTCATCAGTGCGCGAAGTGCACGCATTGAAATTATAATTTCACGAGCAAACCGAAATAAGATATAATAGCGTATTCTCCCCGTTTTCCCGCCAATTCAAGCCATTTCAAAGTCAAATCAAGGCTATAGAGCCTCGCTTCCATGTTCTCCCCTTTCATTCTCCAAAATCGGTGAGCGCAAGGGAGCGGAAGAAGACGAGTTGAGACGTAGGATAGGAAACAAAATAACTTTACTGTTATGTAGTAACCGCTTTGCACGTGAAAAACGAATGCACTACATTGATAATAAACAATGAAGTGATAAACGCAACAATAATGGAGTACAAACGTGTGCTCAAACATTCCCAAAGAGTGGAATATGGTAACTATCAAAAAATGCATGACATGCAGTTTGAATAAGAAAAACTACAACATTGATCAAGTCACTGTAAGTCTCCATTAGGCCTCTTTCAAGGGTCTTGACTGTCACTACGCATCCTAGTTGTGCTTAGCACCTGGAAGGAGGAAGCAAACCGAAATAAGATTTTGTCTCTTAAATCCCTAATAGGGAACATAAATGGGTGGGACAGGGTGGGACGCTATTATATCTTATTTCGGTTTGCTCGTGAAATTATAATTTCAATGCGTGCGCTTCGCGCACTGATGAAATTTCCAATTTCACTTCACAAACCTCAATAAGATATAATAGCGTATGTTCAAAGCACCTAACCTTCCTGGAGCACCGTGGCCTGGAAGGCATCCTGTCCTGTCCCCTCAGAGACAATATCCCTTAAATAGTGTCTTCTGAAAGTGGATTCTTTCTTCCACTTTGCCATGTTCATTATTGACATGAGAGCCCTTTAGCTTTGGCCTTAGAGGTTGAAGCACCTCTGGTTGAATGAGCTCGAAACTCGGAGGTGTCAACCCCTGATTCTTTCATCATTTGTACTAACCACCCAGCAATTGTACAAGGAACTACCTCCTTATGTGGTTTGATATAGCCTAACAGTAGCTGATTTTTATTGCAATCAGAGCGCCATCCTTTAGTGCGTTCTAAATAACAATTTATGGTTGAGACAGCACATAAGTCAGGGTTAGTGTCAAAGGCAGTGAATGTCAACTTAAGGGGACACTGACCTTTCTTCCTAGATTTTGTTAACCGACCAAGCTCAAAGACTATGCAGCTCTCTTCTACTGTCATGTATCTTAAATCAAGAGCCCGAAGGTCAGAGGATCTGCTTGCTGAAGCAAGGGCAAGCAGCATACTCAGCTTAAGGGTCAACTGTTTGTCCGAAAGGTTGGCATCACATCCTAGGGTGCAAATATAATCTAGCACCCTATCAACATCCCACATCACCACATACCTTGGTTGTGGTGGCCTGGCATTATTGAAACATGCATTCAATACTTTGCAAACCAGCTCATGTTGCCCAGCCTTACAGCCTTCAATGGGCTTGTGAAATGCTGAGATTGCTGAGCGGTGGTTATTAATTGTACGATAGCATCTGCCTTTGTTAAACATTTCTGTGAGGTAATCAGCTATAGAGGCCACAGTGGAGCAAAATGGATCAATTTCTCTCTGATGACACCAGCCACACCACTGTGACCATGCGCTATTGTAAGCCCTCGTAGTTCCCTTGCGCCAGGAGTGGGAGCTGAGTAACTCAGCAGTTTGCTCTGAAACTCCTTTTGCAAGGATGTTTTGCCTGAAACCATCCAAGCCCCTAGTTGTAAGCTTCCTTGTAGAACAAGGGGGTGTGGCTGTTGACTGAGAGACATAAGGATTTTCTCGAGAGGGGGGAGCAGAACTGGCTGTCTGCAAGACATTTCTAGTAGAACTGGGTACCATGCTTGTGTATGCCAAGTTGGTGTTATCATAACTATTGTTGCCTGGTCTTTCCTGATCTTTGCCAGACAACCGCAAAT
This sequence comes from Pavona decussata, assembly GCF_977016875.1. Classification (NCBI taxonomy): domain Eukaryota; kingdom Metazoa; phylum Cnidaria; class Anthozoa; order Scleractinia; family Agariciidae; genus Pavona; species Pavona decussata. The sequence goes on along the minus strand of NW_028145515.1, from coordinate 55,194 downwards.
CATTGAGAAAGGTGGAAAGCTGTAACCTTTCAGTTTCGACCAAGGAATCTGAAAGGCATCTGTTGCCTGGGCAAATGGGTCTGGAAACCAACTGACATAGTTCATCAGTTGAGCATTGAGACGGTCGGCAAACAGGTCTATCTCTAGGGGCCCCCAGAGTTGGTCTAGTGCCTGGAATATGCTGGGATTCAGTTTCCAATTGCTCGAGTCCCGGAAGTGCCTGGACTCCCAGTCTGCCTCATGATTGTATTTTCCAGGAAGATATTCTGCTGTCAGTGTAATTTGTTTGGTCAGAGCATAACCCCATAATTCCTGGGCTATCCCTACCAATACCAAGGATCGTGTTCCCCCCCCCCCCCCCCCCCATTTTCAATACATAAGCCACTTCTGTCCTGTTGTCCATTCTCAGGTGGACATGCAACTGCCTTTCTTTGGCAGTGAAAGCTCTCACAGCAAACAATGCTGCTTTCAGCTCCAATGCATTGATATGAAGGGTGTTTGATTCCTGCTGAGACCAAAGTCCCCTCGTGCGAACCCCTTGGCAGACTGCTCCCCAGCCCTGCAGTGATGCATCTGTCGTTATTACCAGGTCGGGGGCTGGAGTAATTATCGACCAACCATTTCAGGTGGAAATCTGATCCACCCACCATTGAAGGTCATTCTGACAATTCTGGTTGAGTGATACCATTGTCTCGTAACTCTTTCCTGCTAGCAGACCTTTCACTTGCAACATTTGCAAGTGTCGGTAATGCAAGGGTGCAGGGAGAACAGCCTGCATTGACGAAGTCAGTTTCCCAATTATTTTGGCTAGGGTTCTGACGGAGGCAGTTTTTTTCCGAATCCGGTCTCTGCAAGACTGGATGAGTTGATTCATTTTTTCCTTTGGCAATGATAAGTTCATTTCCATTGAATTTAACACAAAGCCTAGGTACTCCATGCAATGTGAAGGATCTAACACTGATTTCTTCCAGTTGATTACAAAACCCAAATTCTGAAGTAACCAGAGGGTTGAGTTCCTGTCCCGCAATATTCCCTCCCGAGTCTGATTGAACACAATGATATCGTCTAGATAGACAGTCATCCTCAGGCCAAGTCTGCGTAACAGGGCCACCACTGGTTTCAACAGCTTTGTGAAGTAAAGAGGGGTAGGAGCTAGACCAAAAGGGAGGCAAGTGAACTGATACCGTTGCCCCCCCAAATGAACCTCAGGAAAGGCTGATGCTGCTGGCTCATGGGTACACAATCCTTTGAGGAGGTGCAATCCCTCCATTTTGAAGTGTTGATACACTATGTGGGAATTCAACCTCTTGAGGTTGATCACTGGTCTGCTCCCTCTGTCTTTCTTCGGAACCAGAAATATTGGACTGATAAACTCCCCTTTCATTGGAGAGACCACCTGAATCGCCCCTTTTTGCAACATTGCTGCAATTTCCTGCTCTATGTTTTCTTTCTCTGACTGATTGTGAGATATATGAGGGGGCATATTTGTCTGGAGTGGGGTTTGTTGAAAGGGAATCACCACACCAGTGACTATTTGTAAAATGTACTGATCTTGTGTCAGTAATCTCCAATTGGTTTGAAAAATCTGGAGTCTCCCTGCCAATGGCAGAGACCTGCTTAAAACTGATGTGTCCAACCCTAGTTCTCGTAGAGCTGGTTGGATGTCTGTTGGGACTATCTGTAATGACGTCTCCAGAAATTCTTTTGCAATCTGGAGCTTGTCTTTTTGATTCAGGTGCTCTCTTTTGACCCTGAATTTAACTGACTTGCCTTTTGGATATCCTTTGTAGTAAGAGCTCTTTCCTCGGAAGGAGACAGACTTGCCCCCACCTCTGCTCTGAAATGAGGGCCCACGACGAAAGGGCTGAGAGCTTCTGGAATCTTGCCTAGAATACCTTTTGCCTCTGGAGGCCTGAGGGGAAGGCCAGGAAGTGGAACCAGTAATATGGTGTGAAATCTCCTTTGTAGATTTCCTAATCTTTGTTGCTGTACGGAGAGCCTTGTAGGACTTTTTCCCAAACAGTCTTATGAGACTTGGTTACTGAAGTCCCGTGTTTAGTAAGAAGTACTTGGGCTTTCTTCATGTCCCCTGTGAGGCGAAAGAGGACTGCCAGCCTACGTGTATAAGAAAGGCTTACTTTTGCCTGTCCCAGAAGAGAGACAGACTGTTCCACCAGCCTAAGGCAGTCAAATAAATCGAGATCTTCACTGGATTCCCCAGTGCGAACTTTTTCTAAAGTAAGCCATAATTTTCCAAGTGGTCCCATGACATTAGTGAGTCGGGACTGAACCTTGGATAGATTGTTGTCACTTTCACGACCATATGACTTTCCGAGAGACTCAAATATCTCGTCCAAATAATCATCGACTGCTGGGGTTTTGAGACAATCGATACTGGGTACTGGGTTGGAATCCAGGACCGTCTCATGAATGGATTTGTCTTTCACATAAGTAGTGAATTTGTCATTCACGTATTTCACCATGCCCTTTGTCAAGTCAAGCTTGCGACAGGCTTTGGTTTCCGTGTCAAAACGCACGTATTCATCACCCTCGTGCTTCGGCGGGGTGTTGTTACTAGTATCTCGCTCAGCTAGTTTTTGACGCTTCTTGTGAGCCGTGTGTCTACTATCCGACTTGCTGGAGTCACTGTCTTCACTCGATGAAGAGCCAGACTCACTGGAACTACTAGAACTGCTTGAGGACTCCTGACTTTGCCTCCGTGAAGCAGGTAACTGAGAGCCTTTCGACCGTTCCGTTGAAGGCGTAGAATTAACCCTCTTTTCTGGGGTGTTTGCCTCATCTGAAACCGCAGTAGAAATCTCCTCGTTATCTGCCATCTGTATATTAGCTTTTCCAAGCAGGATGGCTGAATTTGCGAAGGATTCGAGCGAATTCTTGAAGCCGACGAGCAGCGGGAAGCGAACTAGCGCGAAGCCATTTTGGAGAATGAAATGGGAGAACACGGAAGCGAGGCTCTATAGCCTCGATTTGACTTTGAAATGGCTTGAATTGGCGGGAAAACGGGGAGAATACGCTATTATATCTTATTGAGGTTTGTGAAGTGAAATTGGAATTTTTTGTAGATTCTTCACGTAGTTCTTTTGCTCGTTCTTTAACTTCTTATTTTGTTGTACACTTTCCCTCTTGGGGTAAGCTCACATGCGCCATGTTTTGGTACGCTCTGCGTATTTCAGGATTGTCCGAGAATTTTTGGGCGTTTTTATTTATGGAACAAGCAGACCTTTAGTAAGGATGACACATTTTACAGGGAGTCGAGTGTCAATCTCGGAAATCACCCTCAGTGTTACATATTATAAAGCTTGTTAGAGTTATTATTGTTGTAGTAATCTCTGATTAGTAAGCCTGTACCTGCCCTAAAACTCCATTTCCCCTGGACCCTGATAATCTGCTGCTGGATTGTTGTTTAGGGCTGGGAGCATTGTTCTGCTGTTTGTCCCTTTGATCTCGCGACCAGTAATATTTCAAGACATTGCAAACAGTGCAGGCTGTCCTGCGTGGTCACTCCCAGTTTTCGTTTTGTATTCAAATAGCCGTAAAGAGTTAATGTCTTTGGTAGGGGTGAGAGAAATCAATACGTTTTTTTTTTTTATCCAGGTTCATCTGAAAAGCAAGATACAGCAAAGGGAAAAAGACCATTATCTCCAAGCACGACATGCTCCCCAAGCACGACATGCACTTCAGCTCCAAAGCAGCGTAAACTGTCAACTAGTAAAGGTCTTACAGGTAATTCCTACAGGCATGTGTTTAATTTCTTAAGGTAAGTATTTGAAACTATGAAAGTGCTATCGAAAGTAATGGGAGTGAAGATAGTGTATTTCAGTTCAGTGATTCAGTTCATGTCATTTCCTACAATTGTTGTAGTGCGTAGATTTCTAGAATTTTACCGTCTGCGGATTGCTATCATGTTGATTAGTTTCAAGAGTCCTTGCTATATTGTGCTAGCTAATTTTTTGTCAAAACTAATACTTTCAAAATGTTGCTCTGTCATTTTTGACAGGCACCCCTAAACTTTGCTTTCATCTTAAAATCCTGGTATTCCATTACATAAGAATACACCTAATTTAATAAAGCAAATATTAAGCTCTTTGCATTTTCTATGCCATTCATTGTGGACCAAAATTACATGTGTTGGGGGGGGGGGGGGTGGTGTTGGTTGGTTGATAGGCTACGGGAATGCAACATCTCTGATTTCAGGTTTTTTAATAATTTCAGCTTAACGAGACGTTAACTGCCAGCTTTCAGGGCTGAGTTGCTCGAAGCATGGTTAGCGCTAACCATTGGTTAAGAGGTATTAAAACCTATAGGTTGTCATGGCATTTAACCCGGGTTAGCGCTAACCATGCTTTGAGCAACTGAGCCCCTGGGCGCTATAATTGCCACTGATTTTTTTTCCTCAGCAGGTACTGACAACTCAGATGTTATGAAGTTGCTCAGAGCAGAGTACAATAGACGGGCTCAGCTGAGGCCGCTTCTTTGGGACAATACCATTCAGTTACCTCTTGAAAACGTCTACACAAGATTGAAAATTGTTTCAAGACCAAAAGCAGGCGTTCAGGCAGAAGGCGGTGAGGTGAACATGTATGAAATCTTTGAGGCTCCTACGAAAGGTGAGGATGTCATGACGCTTGTTGAGGGAAGCCCCGGAATTGGCAAAACAACTTTTTGTCTCAAACTTGCTTACGATTGGGCAAAGCAAGACACTGACACAGCGTTTACCTTTCCCAATTTTGAGTTTGTGCTGCTGTTAAAATGCCGAGACATCGATGGAGATATCCTAGATACCATCATCGAACAACTTCTGCCAAAGGATATTGAGGAAAATACCAGAGAAAAGCTGCTGGATTTCATGAGGGACATCCATAACCAGGACAGAATTTTAATTATTTTGGACGGTCTTGACGAGCTTCCCGAAAAATCAAAGCATCATGTGGATGAACTTCTTCACAGAAGGGTACTGCCATTTTGTTATGTCCTGGCTACATCTCGACAAGAGAGAGGAATTGACGTGAGAAAGAAGTTTGTTTTTGACATTCTTTTACAGATCGAAGGATTCACTGAAAGCGATGCTTTTGAGTATATCAGAAAACATTTTAAGAATGTTGGTCCTGAGCATTCATTGAAGGGTGAAAGGCTCATTGAAGAAATCAAAGAGAACACATCATTACATGCCCTCCGAAATAATCCACTAAATCTACTTCTCCTGTGCGTTATTTATCAAGACTATGAAGGAAAATTGCCGTCTTCCCGTAGTGAGCTTTACCAAATCATTGTCCGGTGTCTATTGAGAAGATATAGTGCACAACACAATCTTAAGCTCTGTGAAGACGACAGAGATTTAGACAAGCAATTTAAAAAGGAGCTCCTTGCACTTGGAAAGCTGGCTTGGAAATGCCTCCTGAACGATCGCCATAGTTTTCGTGAAGATGAATTGAAAGAATTGGAAAAGAGAAATGACAAATTGGTGGCTCGTGGACTAGGTCTTCTTTACAAGGAAGAAAGTTTGAAAAAGTTGAATCCACAACATGAATACTACTTTCTTCACAAAACGTTCCAAGAGCACCTGGCTGCATTATATATTGCGCACAAGTTACGAAGAAACAAGTTCAATGTATTCGAGCATTTAGACTTTAATTCTTTGGTAGGAAAATATCCACAAGTGTTTCTATTTGTAGCTGGGATGCTAGGTGAGGAAGCAAATATTCTATTTAGTCAGATTGGTGAAAAGCTGCGTAGTTCGGGTGACTGGGATTGGCATGGATGCAGTGAGGCAGCAGCAAATTACTTTGTTGAAAGCTTCACTGAAAGTGGAAATGCTGAACAAATGGCCGGTGCTCTTTTTTCCTTCATACCTTTTCCAGTGGACGCACATGTTACCTCTCTTATCGATGGTGTTTTTTCTTGCCCCACTTTGTCCGTGTGTTACAGGCCTGTGAAAAGGTTTCAAATATACAGAAGCCTATCACACTTAACTTGTCTGAATGTTCTGCCCTAGAACTGCCTCCTTTGAAAGCTGTTTATGTTGTCAACTTTGGAGATGCCTTTGAATCTTGCTCACAGTTTAGAACGCTGAACATTTCTTTAACTGTGCTTACAAAAGAAAAGGCAGTTGCTCTGTGTGAATCGTTATCAGCAAGTAATTGTTTATTGTCGTTGAGCCTTGAGGTGCAGCAGAGTATCTCTTGTGATGTAGCTGTCATTATGGGTAAAGGTTTGGCTGCAAGCAAGAGCTTAACCAAAGTGATGTTCACATTGTCAGGAGAATGCCGCGAGGCTTGGGCTGCAACTCTTGAAAAAGGATTATCTGCCGATACACCACTGACATCTGTTGTTCTCAGAATTCGTGGCTTAATGAGTGAGACTGCTATTCAAGCTTTTGAAAAGCTTTTATCAAACAAATCACTTGCCTTTCTGTCCCTCATCATTTGTGGAGATATGCAAGAGTTATTAGCTGCTGCTCTTAGCAGAGGACTCACAGGACAAACCGTTTTGAAGTCTCTTGATTTATGTGTTGAAGGAAGACTGAGCTTCTATGGTGCTAATTTAATACAAAGAGGTCTGACAGAAAATTGTTCTCTGAATGATTTAAGAGTATCTGTTTTTGGAGAGCTCCCTGACAACTGGCAGACTTTAGTGGAAAATCTACACACAGCTAAGACGTCACAAGTTTCTTTGGCTTTTCATCCACAAGTCTTCTGTCAAGTGACGGCTAATCAGGTAGCTCATTTTCTTCCAGCTGTGGTGGACAAAGGGTTACTTCCAGAACAACACCTAACAGTTAACCTTTGGGGTGAGCTTAGCTGTGAAGGCGCAGAAGCTTTATGTGAAACCTTGATGGGTACTCCACTGTCTCACCTGACTTTGAATGTCCGTGGAAAATTAACTGTTGGTATTGCTAGTTGCACGGCAAGATGCGTCAATCTAAACAAAACATTGTCATCCGTAAGTGTCAACATTTGGGGCAGTTTGGCTAAAGAGGAAAGGAATCTCTTTCAAGTAATTTTAGACGAGAACCCAGCTGTTATGCTTAATGTACACGAGGTGCATTTACATCCAGATGAATCAAGTGAAGATCCTGATGTCTATGTTGACAATCTTACGTCACTGCCAACGCCCATTACCCAACTGAGAAATACCAGACAGGGAAAGCTCAGTGTTGCAATTTTCTGCTCCAGGCATATGAATGAACAGTCGCATTTATCTCATGCTTTTATGGAAAATACATCATTAAATGCACTTACTCTGACAGTAGATGGATCTTACGATTATCACTCGTTTCACAGTTTTCTTTTCCGTTTGGAGGAATTGAATGCACTCACTCTGAAAATTAATGACTACAATGATTACGGTGATTTCTTAGTGTACAATGTTGTTGAGGATTTGCATAGAAACAGATCATTGAAGGCACTAACTGTGATCATTAACAAGTTCGGCAAGGGCCAAGATGTCATTGAAGTCCGACATATCATTTTGGCAAGGGATTTGGTGAACACTTCATTGAATGCATTCACTCTTACAGTTAACAGCTACTGCACCTTCAGCAGTGGTAAGATGCTGGCATTTTTCTTTTTGACCCCATTTAGTACACTTACTCTGACAATTAGCATCTACAGGGACATAAGTGTTGGCTGGGAAGGTGATTTGGGTGATGTTTTGGCAGAGAACAAGTCTTTATCTACACTCAATCTAACATTAAACATCTACGGTGAAGGAAATGATGACTTTGTACCCAAATTTTGGGACATTTTAATGAGATGCCAGTCGCTAACCACACTGAGGTTACGACTTAACGACCAACGTGTAACCCAAGGCAGCCGTGGATACGACTTAAGTAAACTGGTGGTAAAATCCAAATCACTTTCCTTAATTGATCTAACTGTCAGCTTTTATGGAGTGCAAGACACTTCACCAGCTAAAATTTGAGTTGTGGAAGGCAGTATGATTCTGAAAATGTAACTATGCACCCCAACTGTGGTTAGCGGTTCTAAACGTTGGTGGCCATTTGACCTCTCCATTTGTTGAAACAAGACTGTGGGCCTGTCAGCACATGGGTACGAGGAAAGCAGAGCTGTCAATGCAATTGTAAGCACAAGAATCTTTACACATGTGGTAACAAAAAGCAGGCAATAGCCTGCGTGCAGACATCTCATTTTCTTTTGTTTTACGCGGAAAAGCAAAGGAAATTGGAGAAGTTTACATGCAGGCTAGCAGGGATTTCAGTAGCAATGAGGGTGAAATCCTGCATTTTATTGCCATAAGACTAGATGGGAATTTGAGGACAATTGAGAATATCACAAATGTAGACAGCTCCCCGGCTTTCTACTTACTTTTCGTGTTCTCAAATAACCCTTGTGTCGTTTGTAACACGGCATCAGAGGAAGAAGACAGTAAAATGCCCCTGTGTGACCAGATTGACAGCTATAAATTATTTATGCATTTCACGTAATCTTCTGTTAAGTTGTCTACCTATTTTATGTTTACAACACGAAAAATTCGAGAGGAAAGTAATTTAAACCAGAGGGATTGGCTGTCACACAAAGAAATTGTGCCGTCCTCGCGTTTCTCAGTCTGCTACCCTGTTACGTAAACTCGGCATTACAATGTATGGTTTTATCTGCTTTATTTGCTCTATGTTAGAAGTCAGGCCCTAAAAGCAACAGCTGAATTAATTTTCCTCTTGTTTGGAAAAAGGCGAAATCTACTAACTATAAATAACTTTTAAAAATTAGAATTTATGGGCTTTCAGCTTTGTCACTGTAACCCACATGCTGTTAAAGTTGACTGAAAGAATTTACTTCTCAGAAAGTAGATTTCTCTTCTGTGACATTTTAAGTGTTTTTGTACCCTTTCATGCCTGCCCACTCGGAGGGTCAGTCCATAGTACCCTAAAACTTTTGCTTGATTACAAATGAGCGCTTGGCTTATTGTCAAAAAGTACACCAATTAGTCTGAAGTAAGTGCTTGATATAATTAGCAGCTCGTTTTGCAAATAAAGAGTCAATCAAGTTTTCTTTCTTATTTTTAGTTGTACTTAACTTCTTTTTGAGTCATATCGAACTTTAGTTGTTTTACCACAAATATTCATTAGTTTATCAAGGAATTGTTGCTTCGTGTGTTGCTCATTCAGAAAAGAAAGCAACGAGGCCAGAGTAGTTCTTTCTACCGAAACTCTCTGAAAGAAAAAAGCTTAGAAGTATCTCAGGTTATCACATGTACATACTTAAATACGTGAAATGTTGATCGGTTTTGGTGGCTTCAAATGGACACCATGTTGGTGTCAGATGAGATGGCAATTCGTCTGCTACTTTGTTTTCTTTCTCTGCAGCATGTGTCACTGCATGGACCACAGGACACCCAAGCTCACGATAAGAGAATAACAGATCAGCGTGACTCTTGTTACTTTTACCAGGAATCAAAAGATTCTGTGAACAGGGACCTTTAGTTCTTAGAATATCATTTTACACTGATCAGTCAAAGGAAGGAGCGATAGTAAAAGGAATGTGAGTGCTTAGCAATGCAAAAGGCAAACACATCTTTAATCCTTTGACCCCTAATATCAAAGAAGAAATTCTCCTATTTTATCCCCATACTTTTCTTATAAAAGTTTTGGGGAGAGGTTATTAAAATATCAAGATAATTTACCTTCAGTGATCATATCCTTAATGCTCGTGACCTCAGAGGTTGAATAAGCACTGATATTATACAAAGAGAAATTTGATGCTGATCACTGTTAGGGCTTAGAGGGTTATTATAATAATTTCTCCCCAGTACTTTTATAAGAAAAGCATAGGGACAAGAAAGGAGAATTTGCTCTTTGATATTAGGGGTTAAAGGGTTAATATTCTACCTATACTCCAGTGGTAAGGCCCCTTATGTCACCATAACAATGACCATGCCTTGTCAAATTGTACCAGCTGTTGCTATAGTGACATCATTAGAGGGTCACGGTAATACTAATCAACGTTCTTGGTAATTGTTGACAACGTGAAATCGCTGAAACGTGGTTATCCAAGATTAGCCTTTTTCGCTTTTTATTTTGTATAAAAGTTTCCATAGATTTATGATTGTTTAGGTAATGTTATTTTAATGTTTTTACCATTGAGGGTAGCAACGTGGATCATCGTTTTCTCTCGCCACGAAAAAGCACACAATATCAAATGTGGGTAAGAAGCCCAATTTGATTTTTGTAAAGAAATTTTAAACAAACAGCATTTTGGTCATTTTTTAAAGGTAACTACAAGATTTTATCAGCAGGCAAAAAAAATTGTGATCACCTTGTGTGACACAGCAAACAGTGCAAACCGAAAGTGCAGCAGACTAGTTTTTGTATATAATTGATTAAACCTCACGTTTTCATGACTGAAAAGATGTCACCACCTTGTACAGATTAATAAACAGTGCTACAGGAAAGTAGTGCTCAAAAACATCAAATGTGGGTAAGAAGCCCAATTTGATTGTTAAATTTGTGAAGAAAACAAAATAATAGAATCAAAGGAAAGTGTTGATCAATTTCTGTTGAGGTGGCACGATAGGATTTCATGAACAGAACAGATGATTGATTTAACCTCACGATTTAATCCAGACTGAAAAGATGTCACCTCCTTGTACAGCGTAATAAACAGTACTTCAAGAAAGTACTGCTTAGTAGCTTTCAATTTCAATGCTGACGTTAAACCAACACGTTGGTACCAATGTACCGCACGAACGGTAACGGTGGAACGTACAGCTTTGTAGATTTTGAACTTGAATGGTTATAGTTAAGGTTTGGATCCACGGACTGAAAACTTGGAACCACAGTGACTTGACATAAGGAGTGAAAGGCTTGATTAAATTCATTTACTTGAATTCTGGCTTGTTTTCAGTTTGTAGATGGTCTTAGTTATAACCTTCATGAAAGCAAAGTCTATGTAAATCCCAATTCATGTAAAAATGTAAAACGCCGTATTGCATTCATAGTAAATTTATGGTTTGGTAAAGAATGGCGTTCTCCTGCGTCATTTGCAAGGAACATTTCAAAAAGAGACTTACTGAGATAAGTTTTGCGGCGGGGTGCAAATATTTTTTGATTTCTTCAAAACAATGGGTAAATTTGTACCTTGTAAATGTAGAAAAAATATACTTTTGCCGTTGAGCGTAAACACTGAGTTTATTATCCTTACAATTTTACGGAATGGGGTTGTATGAACTGACGGTTTCAGGTGTCCGCTTTTGTTACTGCGCATGTGTTTTGCGCGCCGAATGGTCCAAGAAACAAGGGTGTCGGTGGTGCCTAATGTTGAGGTATTTTTGCGCGTGTTGGAGTACCTTATTATAGGAAATTAACGCTTCATGAAATTAAAGCGGATTTTAAAATTCACGTTAATTAGGTCTCGTTAATTTTTGTCAACGTTAATTTCCGCGTCGTTAATTAAGTGGAGCGTTAATTTCTGCAACCTTAATTTCCACTATTTTCGCCCCAAATGGTCGATACATTCTGGAAAGCGAAAAACTTTGTTTTATCAGGGTGGTGATCCACCGGTACCATGGACATTGAAGAACGCTCGAAGTGTCCATCTTCCTTTGCTACGTTTAGGGATATTTCCGGAAACACTGTTGCACTTCGGGTTTTTTACACTTAGTGTTAAAATAAGTTTGTTCCTGTAGTCTCAACAAATTCTGTTTCTGGTGTAAGTCGCTTAATCTTCGCTCATTTTTAATTTTAAGCATCTCTTTCGCGTTAAATTTCTTTGTTGGGAGGTAATTTTCCTTCAATTCGCGTTAATGATTTAAGTCGCGTTAATTTCGAATACCTTTATTAACACAAGCGTTAATTTCCTATAATAAGGTTGTTTGTTGGACTATGTGGGAAAAGAGATCATGGAAAGTGTTACAGTGTTACTCGAAGCCAAAAAGAAAATTTGCAATGACCATGCATTTTTAGGAATTGGTTTCAATCTGGTCAAAAATGGCATACATCGTTTCTTATTCTCAAACAATATAGCACCAGGAGCCCATCGATTCGCATTAATGTTATGATTTTTGCTACTTTTGCTTTTGTCAGTGAAAAATTGTAGAAGGTATTCTGAGGGGCTTAGTTTCCACTCTAAAGGCTCGTCCCAGAGGAGCACCCTCAGCTACCCTGAAATTTCAAAGGGGAACCCCCTTCCTGTCCAGGAACTTTGAAATATCTTTTTTCGACAAAGCTTGGAAAATATTTATTGGGAGGCTAGAAGTATTTCTCGCCTTGCGCGTGTTGTTGAAAAATGGGTTCTCTACAAATTGAAGCAATTTTACCAGCGAAAATTTTGGCCGCCAATTTGCAGAAATTTTTGGGCGACATGCACCATTTTCAACGTGTTGCATGGTTTGTGAAGAGGACAAAAGAGCGAATAACAGAACAATGTTCCCAGTCCCCAAAACAATGCAGCTGCATGCAGGTTATAAGGATCCAGTGAAAAAAGAGCTTTTGAAAGGTGCAGATATGCTGGAATTTTTTCGATTTCTAATCTCTCACCAGTGCCAGATAGCGTTTATCATTTTTCTTTTAGTACAAAACTAACTTGCTCGTCCTCTTCCCCCCCCCCCCCCTAGTGAGGCATAAAGTCGCAATCATCCCCTGCTATCTCTCCCCGGGGGACTTCCCTATATAAACTGTGCTGCCGAAGGGTGTGGTTTTTAAGCCGTTTGGTCTGGAGTAGGGCATAAATTTTGACCAGTTTGGTTTGCAAGTCTGAAAACGGATAGAGTGCTATGAATTTTAGTGTCAGGTTGAAAAAAGATACTGAATATTTACAGTAGGATCAGGGTTTAGAGAACACCGCTGAACCTCCCCACACCCCCCTCTCCCCTACCCTTTCCATACCTCTACCCGGGCATTTCTCGTCATCTTTTGTTATCATCGCATTTGTCATCGGCTTCCCTGAGGGGGGGCCCCGGGTCATATCTGGGGGAACTGAGGGTCTTTTTGGGGACTTTGCAATAAATGCAAGTGAATGAGGTGGGTGGTAGGAAATGCGGGGACTTAGGTTTATGACGACCCAACCTGTGGGATAAATATGGGGAGTTTGCATCTCAAACAGCGAGAGGAAATTGGGAACAAGTTTTCTTTTCGTCGATACATAAAGTTTGGCGGTAAATAACGAGGTGTTATTTCTTGCATGAAATAGACCATACAAGCTGGACCAATTGGAATTATCGCGAAGTAGTGGAAGTAACTGGATCTTATATTTTCAAGTAACGTCTTGGACTCTAAATGAGTGTTTGTCTTCCCCACCGGGTGGGGGCTTTGCTACAACAAAAGAAAAACAATCGTCGCAGGTGGGGAAATACAGGGACTTTGAAATGCATAATTACGAAATCCTTGCCTATCCCGGGGATTCACCAACCTTGGGAAAGCCGATGACGAGTGCATAAGGCTCGGATCTATGGGTTCGGATTCCACGGCTTCAGTTTCTTTTCTTTTTTTTTCTCTCTCGGGTTGTCCACCGTAGTGTTTTTTTGCGGTATGCGTTACCAAGACGATGAGAAGTCCAAAGACTACTGCAAAGCTGACACAACCAGCCTTCTTCAGGTTTAGATGGCCGAACCATCTGAACATGGGAATTCACTTATTCCAATAATGTTTAGCCTGTGTACAGCCGCCCCCTCCCCTCATAAATAAATTAAAGATGGCGGCCAGTGGTAAATCGGCTTCTGATTGGATGAACACAATGTGACCTCTAAGTCGTTGAAAGACAGACCAGCTGATAGTGGTATGAGGACATGACTCGGGTACACAAGGGAAGCCGAGGACCGCCGAGGAAAGTTATCTGAGTCCTGTAGCTATTTGCATTTTATCAAACCTTACACCCATACCCTGAGTCGGGAGTAAAATAGTCTGAACTCATAAACATTTTTGCACATCTTTTTTTTATTAAAGTTCTAAACTTTTCAATGGTTGGAAATTCTGTAATAATTTTGTCGTCTTCAATACTAAAAATAACAGTTGCATCACGGAGTTTTCCTGAGGGAAGGGGGCGGCTGTACGCACGTTAAATGTTGTTCAGCTGTTACTTTTCATCTCACCAATAACCTGTTTCGTGCATGGTGCGTACATTACATGCTTTACTTTGGACCTCAGAAAACTCTCATTCACACTACTAGCGTCCCTCAGAAGGCTTTGGCCAGTAGCAGTCATATTGGTTAGAGGTTAAGCCACAAGGTCTGTGCTTGAAGCCTGATTGTGGCGGTTTCCGTAACAGAGCTTTTTTACAAGGTGGAGTAGTCGACCCCATTCCCTACCCCAAACCTCGAGAGCCAGGGACTATCTTTCTCTTGAAGCCTGTCCAGTCTTGTTGGATCTGCCAGGAGCTTGAACCGCCGTCGGCATAGCTCTTTTAAAGCCAGATCACAGCCCAGGTCAGGGCTGACTGTCTGTCTCTGTTGTATTGTATTAATTCCTCGATTGAAAAAAATTTCCTGGGTAAAGTTTACTTTTAGAACTTCTTTTCAAGCGAGAAGATATGATGTATTATAATTTAACTTTCATTTCTCTTCTTTGATTGGATAATTAACTGTGGGTGGTCCGAAGGTCCCATGAGGACTGGTTGACTCTGGCTTATGCGCTGTTAACATGGAGGGAGGAGGATCCTAGCACAAGGAAGATCCAAGAAGGTGGATCAACTTCTCCATTGTTTCATGTGCAGAAATTACGGTCGAAATTGTTACCAAGTGGAGAAGGAAAAGAAGAAAAATTGTCGGCCTTTAGCAGCTGAACGCTCGGCTGCAGGCATGTTTGGTCTTTTTTGTTCCTACTACTAGGATCTTCAGAGCGAATCTAGTTTACATGTTGCTGGGATCTTCCTATCTCTCAGCTCAGTCGTCAGCTAGCCGGCAAGATCCTATCGCTAAGGCCAAGTACAACTTTTTGCATGCAAACTGAATAAAGAAAACATATGGCGCTAGGTTGATCTGCCTTCTAGGATCTTCCTCCCTGAAAAAAGCCCCTTAGCATGATCTAGAGATCACAGGCTTCTGCCCAAGGAAAGAAAAAACAAATACAAAAGCAAACGACTCACGACTGGGGTGTTCTTGGGGGGTTTTTCTCTTTCGGTGCCCTCAAATATCCATTTCCTTGTCCTTAATCCGTGTTTTCTTGTCCAGCGTTTTAAATTTTTCCTTCAGCGTTTTGGGCAAACCATGTGACACTATTTGACCAACGAAATAAGCTCTTTTCCATATTTGGATGCAACGCGGAAGTCCAGGGAGCAGCAGGACCAAATGCAGCCATCGAGTTCTTCATTGGTGCAGTTTTAAATTTTATCTTTGAATTTTCACGTTTTCTCATCTGTTGTCTATCGTGTAACCATGGGCTGACTTCATCGAGTCACAAGAGTCTCAATATGTAGGCTGCTGGGAAAAGCTTGTTTACGTGCAACTCAATTTCCCTGCAGATTTTACCGGCATGCCAGAAGGTAAGCTTGGGACAAGTTTATGGGAACTCAATGTCGAGATAAAATAAGGTCAAGCTCTGTGTACCGTTGTCATACTTACCCTCTTCCACAAACAGCGAGCATGAATCTAGCAGAACGTACACACTTCTGTTCCGTAGCAACCGCACGTAAAGTTTGTGAGACAGATCGCGTGACATCTACAATCTGCTTTTTAGAAGCTAATTTTATTTATTTGTGAACTCCCATAACTCTTGCTGGCTATTACCGTAGTTAATTTTAGAATAGGACCGACGATCGAGAGTGATAACAGCCGGGTTTTTTTTCTTCGGTCATCTTAAAGTTAAGCTTACGTGTAGGTATCCATCGAAGAAAGTTTCCAAATTTTTATGCTTTTGTGAATTTTACAGGAACATGTTTGATTTATGTTATCACCTTGTGATTTTACCCTATTTCGGGTAGCAACGTGGCGAGGTGAACCGAAAGAGAAGAAAAGGACGGCAAAGAATCTTGTCTTGTAAGCTCGTGTTTGTTTCGTTTATGTTTGGTCTCTTGAAGAATATCTTGAACAATATATGCTAGATAGAGAACACAAAGTTTTAGAGGCGATGATAAGGAGCAAGGCGGAACTCTATATAGATGAATACCAAGACTGGTTTCACGCCATTACAGGGATCCGGCTTAGCATTGCAGGGCTCGAAATAACGGCCGGTCAACGGACAATGTCCGGAATGATTGGGGAGTTGACCGGTCAACCTTTCGTCTTGCCGGTCATGTTGACCGGTCGCATTCAATCGTATTGAAGATGAAATAAATTAAAATTTTCACGCTGTTCAGTTGCTTCAGTTGTTATCAGTATGTAGTGAGTCGCTGTGTATTGCCGAACTTTGATCTGAAATCCTGGGTGAAATGCCACAAGAACCGTTGTTTACAATTCGTGCATTGAAACAGACATCGGGGTTCACGCACTTCCAGTCACAAAATTAAAAATATTTTCCCTTTATTGCCCTAGTTTATTTATTAGTTACAGTAGTTTATTTTAATACACATAAGCTTCTTTTTTTATTTCGCTGCTGTAATTTATTTTTATTGTTGACTATGTAATGAGTGCTTTAAAGTGCTATAAGCTCTAAGCAACGACTTTTTTGGAAATATATAACGCCACTTTTGCTTCATGGGCCCCTGTTTTAAGAGTTGTTTATGTTATAAACTTGACCGGACAGAAACGATACGTCACCGATCTAAAATGAATTTGGCCGGTCATCATGTCCGGAGACTCTCCGGAAATTAGTTCGAGCCCTGCATTGCAACAATGTGTCGATCGATTCTGCGCCTTGTCTGCAAACTTTGTTTGACTTCAAACAAAGGAAAAATAGTGAGTTAGATTTGCCTTTTTGTACGTAAAACCAAGGCGCAGAATCGATCGACACATTGTTGTAACGTCCTTTTCTTCTCTTTCGGTTCACCTCGCCACGTTGCCGATACAATCTCCGCATTTTTTAAACAAACGCAGTACTCGTGAAAAGAACATTAGCCGATTCCTTTATCGAGCTCCCGTGCAAATACTGGTGATAAATCACCCGCTACCTCAAGTCTTTGAGCAGAACCTTCATAATTTTGCGAGTTCATCGATGAGCTTGGTAACCTCTCGGTCTAATCATGACTGTCGAATCATGGAAAAAAAATCCGGGTCTATACACAGCAATGAAATCAACTGTAACCTTATACCTGGTATGTAAGTTTAAAAAAAATAGTCATTTCTCTAGGTTCTGCAGGTTCTGCGGTTCCGCGGTCTGCAGTTCCGTAGATTAGTGCTACCCCCCCCCCCCCCATTTCTTTGTTTGTTTGTTGTCTAAATCTCTCAGGTCCAATGGCAAAATTACAAATTAATATAAAACAACTGTGAGATCAGTTTAGATTTTATTTAATTAACCCCCAGGCCAGAGAATACGTCTAAAAAAAATTACTGTTTTAATAAATTACATAAACTTACATAAACTTACTGTTTACAACTGGGCCCTTGCTTGTAAACGAGATGTAATATATCAAACACGAGACACAGTGTTTCATCACATATCAAACACCAAGAAGAGAGTTGAAAATACAACTGTAGCGGAGCATTTTTGGCGACTTTCAAGGTGAAACACTGTGACAAGTGTTTGATATAACTTCTCAAACAAACTGATTTTGAAGGGGAAATTAAGGATGTAAAACCGAGGAGTTTTTCATCACATATCCAAACACATTACGGTGCATGATTTCCTTTGTCTTTGGCTTTTGAATTATTAATGAGTTTGATAAATTAAATGAAAAGATACATCTAGGAAAGATGAGTGATCATTACAGACACTTTTGTCATGGCTTAAGGGCTGTTTACATGAAGGGAGGAAGATCCTAGAAGGTGGATCAACTTTTCTCTTGGTTTAGATGCAGAAATTTTGGTCGGAGTGGTTACCAAGTGGAAAAGGAAAAGAAGAAAAATTGTGGGCCTTTAGCAGCAAAACGCTCAACTGCTGCCATGTTTGTTCTTTTTTGTCCCTTGTACTAGGATCTTCTGAGGGAAGGTAGTCTACATGGTACTAGGATCTTCCTATCTCTCAGCTAGGAAGATCCTATCTCTAGGAAGATCCTAGTACTAAGGTTAAGTACAACTTTTTGTATGTAAACTGAATACAGAAAACATTTGGCGCTAGGAGGATCCGCCTTCTACTTCCTAGTGCTGGGATGTTCCTCCCTTCATGTAAACAGCCCCTAAGTCGGTCTGGTCACAGACCTCGTCTGGATTGTTACTGTCTTTCTCAAAATTTTCTTAACCTAATGTAATGCATACATGAGAAATTGGAGTAATAAATTGGAGTCTTAAATTCTCAAGACTGATGTCCCAATCCTTTAGGGTAAACGAACCCTACTCAATTTGAATTTTAGTGAATCTTCACTGTAAATGTATGCAAAATTATGCAACAATGGAAATCCAGCTTAATACTTTACACGTAAAAGGTAGTGGGTAATTTCAGTGTTCTACGTGTATCACTTAATATAAATATTGGTCTTTTAATAAAGGCCTCACCAGTGTCTTAGTGTTGCTTTACGTGGATTCAAGATGTCAGTGATGGTATACTCTGCAGCAACTTTTGGTAAGTTTTTGTTGGTTCTTGAAATCAGTCACACTGCACAGATAACTACCCTTAACACCTCCCATACACGCCATCAGATAAGCCTTCCCGTACCCATCCATTTTTTTTTACATTTTGTTCCTATAGCCCTTAAGCATGATGATGTCATGTTTTCTTTGGTTATTGAAAACAAGGCTTAATTGCTGGTGATATTTCATGAGAATCTGTAGAGAAATTTTGGACAGGTTGGACATGTCTCTAAGAAACTCAACTAAGATCACACTTACTGAGGACAATATTGCCAGTGCTTTGCTAAGAGGAAAAAGCCCTAGTCAACTGACTATTCCTCAAGGCTCTAATTTCCCAAAAAAAAGCAAATTTAATAGTTCGTATTCGTATTCTCGGTATTGAACTGGAACTAGCTTGCACATGAGGCTTATGCGGGGGAATCTTTTCACATGCAAATAGTTTCTAATAAATTCCCCCACATGAGCTTCCATTTCAAGCTCGATCCAGTTCAATACCGAGAATACGAATATGGTCTATTGGACTGAAGCGAAGCTTAGTTGAAAAGTATGATGTCTTTCCGTGTAAAATGTTTGTGTTGAATACGGTTCATTCAACTGAATTAACCCAATCTTCTGAGTTCACAGTTATATCAATGATGGTCTCAAAAATGATATGACACATCACACAAAAGCGGCAAAATCTTGGTATTAATGCCAGTACTGTTGATGTTGCCCATGATGAGTTCATGTTCCCTAATTACTCTGCGTGGTGGAAGGGAATCACCAAACAAATAATCAAACCTCGCTACCTGAATTTTCTTTGCCCATAAACATGATGACATACTTTCTGTGAACAAAGAGAACTGAGAACCTTTTTGCCTCCAAAGCAGATTCAGCTATTTCCAGTGAGAAATTTAACTTTCTAGTTCCATGTCAGTTCTTCACTTTTTGGCTCGAAAATTTCAATTCAGATTCTTCAGCGTCTTCCCAAGTTTTTTTTCGGTTGCATGTGCATCATGTTTGGAAGATTTCAAATTGCTAAATGCTTTTCTTCTAGTGGTTTTCGCTTAGCTGGTGGCTTTCCTGCTGGTTTTTCTTTCAGAACAAAGCAAAACTTTGTTGTCACAGACTCACTTCATAGATTCTAACAAATTGAACCTGAAATGAAACAGGAAGCTTTTAAGTGATCACCTCAAATCCTCAAATATTCGTTCACTGCTGTGTTGGTTCTTACAATCTTTGCAAGCCATTTTAAAAGAACTTATAGGTCATCCATGTTAACCAATGCCAAGTCATGTTGTTTCTCTTGATGGCAGAATTATATTTACACCCATAAGCAATGTATCAGTGAGACATTGTACAGTTCCAGAAAATATCTGTACTCCCCGTACAAAAGTTTTTTTTTGCATCTCCCCCTCCCCCCTGGAAATTCCAGTTTAGCTCCATATACTTTAATGTTTCTAAAATTTTAGTTTTTAAGATTCCCCTCCTCCTAGGAATTACTGATTACCACCTTCCTTTGGTTGGTTGTGGACTTTTTTCTGGAAATGCCCATTTTAAACAAAAAAAAATGTATAAACTAATAACATTCCTTAAACTTTCCTTTATTTCTCTATGAGTAAACAAACATGAAGCTCAGATCACTACCAAGCCTAATGCGTTGGTCTACGAAAGAAAATTTGTCATGCCATCTCACATAAGTGCTATACAGGAGTGCATCTTATGTCTAAGAACATCTGTAGAAAATTCTTTTGGTTTCTATGAATCACCCATATTTGCAAGTCCACCCTCACATGTAGCTAAACTATGGTCCATGTAATTCCCTTTATTGAGAAGCTGTTCGCAATGCCACTCTAGTTGTCCCAACTGGTTTTAAAATTAATTTCCCAGTAGCCTGCGAGCAAGGTCTCTTGGGGGTGGGGGGCAGGAGGGGGAAAGAGAAGAGAGCTTGCAACAATGTCTCAGGAATTTGAATGCCGCCCCCAATACTCACGCAGCTCCCTGCTGTCCTAGCTGTCAAAATTTGGCCAATCAGTGCAAACCGGAAACGAAAGGAAACGTAAACAAACATGTGAAAGGTACAATGTTATCAGATACACTTCGAAAGACGGGAATCCTTACTGACAAGAACTATAGCTGTTCTGATCGAGTATGCCTACCGAGTGCCACAAAAATCAGAAAATTTAGTGAAGGATTTTACTTAATTGTGAGCACACTAAAAGCCTATTGACCAAAAGGTCGAGGTCACAAATGTTGTCCCAAGGGTCAAGCGAATCTTGCCGACTGCAGTGTCAATGCCACAAAACTACTGGACATAAAAAATGTCGAAACTGAACACAGCCCGGCCAGGGAAAAAAGAAGCAGTGCAAGCAAATTGGAAGGATCTTGATTTTGCAACCGGGTCTCCGAGAACAAGAACGCACTTCTCAATATCGACAATGTGGTTACATTGGAACACTCAACTTGTGTGAAATTTGTGATGTTGTTAACGAGTAGCAAAGCAGACGTGAGAGTGCCAGATCAAAAGGAAATCATTACACTTCTAAAAAACTTGCAGTTCGCTGCTAATGCTGCGAAGCACTCGGAATTGAGTCAATATATTCAGAAAGCTTTAATTTGTGGCGTAAGCAGAAAGATATTCATATGTTTTGCAGCTGAGCCAAACACCAAACAAAAGCTTAAATTTTGCCGACCTTGACTCTTGTAGGTAAAACTGCTAGAACATCGCTAGTTTGAAGTAAAGCATTGGCAGCTTGACTTTGCTCGGATTTTAATTCCAGAGAAAACCTAAGTTATTTAGAGAAATTCTCGCAACCTTCACAAATAGAAACTCCGCCACCATTTTTGTGTTGTCAACATGACGCACGCAAAGAGCAATGACGTGAGCACCAAATTCAATATCCACCAATCAGCATTTTTGACGCAGAAATGAAAATTCCTGAGACATCGTTGCAAGCTCTCTCCTCTTTCCCCCTCCCGCCCCCCACCCCCAAAAGAGCTTGTTCGCAGGCTAATTTCCCAGTGACTATAAGCTCAGTACTTATGAATACAAGTTATGGCTGCATTAAGTCTGCTCTTGCATATATTATAAGTTTGGTTAAATTGAAATTATATACATGAAGGGATATGTAGTTTGCTTGTAAATCCATCATATTCCATACTTTCTATGTAGGTCCTGCTACTCCAGTGGCCAGTTCTGTGCATGTACATGGGGAAAAATGAAAGGTTGTGTTGAGAATGCGAAAAAAATTATAGAATGCGAAAAACATTAAGCAATCAAACTCCAGTTCATCGTTTAAAACCAAATACAGGAAAAATCTGCTTATAAACCAAAAGTAATGTAGAGTTCTTCACCATCATCCGGGTTCGCTAGACACGCTCTTTTTCTTTTTCAAACCTTTACAAATAATATTCTCTTACACCGAAATAATTTTCTCTTCCAGCAAAAGCAGTGCCCAACTCGAAAGCAGCATGCTCCTTTGGGCACTGCTCACACTTAACCAAACAAATTTATCCTAATTCTTTTTAATCCTCCTTTGCAATATAAATGTTTATTGTTTTTTATGTATTGTATTGAATCTCGTTGTACGTGTGAAAAATAAAATTGAATTGAATTGAATTGCTGTATTATTCTAGAAAGTGACACAGGCATACTTGGAAAAAAGAAATGGGAGTGCTCATATCAGGAGTCAAAACTAAGATCTTCCGATTACTAGTTTGGATGCTCTACCACTGAGCCACAGGAGACTCGTGGAAGCTAAGACCATTAAACTAGGTTCATGGACAAATATCTACATACTGCTAGGATTTGAATGTGGAGCGTGTGGTATATGAAATAAATGTGATGGTATATTTCTTATTTATATTCGAATGAGAATGATTTAATATTCTAGAGAGTGACTCAGGCATACTTGGAAAAAAGAAATCTGAGTGCTCGTAGCCTGCTCCTATATTTGTCCCATGAACCTAGTTTAATGGCCTAAGCTCCCACATGCCTCAAGTAGCTCAGTGGTAGAGCATCCGAACTAGTAATCAGAAGGTCTTAACTGTAGGTTCGACTCCTGATTGGAGCACTTGGATTTCATTTTCCGAGTATGGTTGTGTCACTTTCTAGAATAATACATCATTCTTATACATTCACCAGGTTTGAAATACATGTATACTGTCACATTCATTTCAAAACCTTGTGTTGTAGGATTTCTATTTGAAAACAATAGGGAGCTTAAGCAACGACGGCGGCAACCACAACATAAACATCACCTGAAAATATAACTTTATTTCATTTGTGCTACTTCACGATTATTTCAACTCGCTCAACTTTTACAAAAATGGCGAACTATCCAGGAACCAAATTGGTAGGAGTGGTGTACAAGTTAAGAAAGGAAATGAAAAATTCACTGACATCCGTTGACGTTCTCCACAAAACCTTAAATTTGGTCATTTCACGTTGTTGTTTTGCAGAGGACGGCAAACAAATGTACCAAAATGTAAAACGCACATGCTGAGCGATAATTTTTGCTCATTAAACCTATTGTTTTGCGGCATTGTTGTTGCCTTTGCCGTTGTCGTTGCTTTAGCTCCCTAATATTGCTCAAGCAAACATGAAATCACACACAACCACCCTACTGAAACAAGCTTTCCTTTCTCTTTGCAGTTTTAATTTAGCATCAGAGTTGAAGGTTGTTTCTGAAGGCTTCCTGTGATGTCCAGGCTGAAAATTAAGGTAACTTTCAGTCTGCTTTAATAATATTGAACTGATATAGATAACGCTCATCTTGAATATTGTTACAGTCGAGACACCCAATGAGTGTGTGCATTGTTTGTCTGGTGTAGTAGAGCTAACCCCAGGGCAGGTGTCCATTCCTCCTCAGACTAAGCTAACCTCATCCGTGTGAGGTGCCCTGTGACCCCCCAAAACATACAATGTAGCTTACCCCAGTGTACCTATTCGCTCTCCCTAAAGAAACGTATTGATACTCCTATGAAATGCCCAATACCCCAAACAAGAGCTACCTGTAACCCCAAGGCAGGTGTTTACCCTCCTGAAACGAAGCTTACCTTACCCTATGAGATGCAAAAAGCCTAAACAATACCTTTCCCCAGGACGGGCAATCACCCTCCTGAGTCAACTAAGTTAACCTTACCCCTATGAGGTGTCCAATCCCCCAAACCAATAGCTAACCCCAGGATAGGTGTTCACCCTCCCCAAACTAAGCTAACCTTACCCCTATGGGATGCTGGGCAATCCCCCAAACAGCAACTATCCCCAGGGTAGTTGTTCACCCCTTGCAAACTGAGAAAACTTTATCCCTATGAGGTGTCCAATCCCACGAAAAATAGCTAACTCCAGGGCAGGTATTCACCATCTCCAGACCAAGCTAACCTTACCCAAGGAGGTCACCAATCCCACAAACAATTGCTTACCCAGGGCAGCTATTCACTCTCCCCAAACTAACCTATTCATACTCCTATGAAATGCCCAATCCCCCAAAAAAGAGCTAACCCTAGGGCAGGTGTTCACCATCCCAAAACTAAACTAACCTTACCCCTGTGATGTGCCCAATCCCCCAAACAATAGCTAATCCCAGGGTAGGTGTTCACCCTCCCCAAGCTAAGCTACCCTTACCCCTATGCGGTGCCCAATCCCCCAAACAACAGCTAACCCCAGGGCAGGTGTTCACCCTCCCCAAACTAAACTACCCGTACACCTAAGAGGTGTTCAATTCCCCAAACAATAGCTAACCCCAGGGCAGGAGATTACCCTCCCCAAACTAAACTACCCGAACACCTAAGAGGTGTTCAATTCCCCAAACAATAGCTAACCCTAGGGTAGGAGATCACCCTCCCTGGACTAAGCTAACCTTACTCCTATATGGTGCCCAATCCCACAAACAGTAGCTAACCCCAGGGCAGGTGTTTACCCTCCTTAAACTAACCGCGGCCTAAGCACGCGTTCAATGTCCAATGAGTGCATTCGGAAGTCAGGCAAGCGTGGTCATTGCACGCGTGCTGCACAAGAATGTTGTATAATGACAGACTCGAAACAATAGAAAACTCCCAAAGCACAATCTCAGCAAAAATGCTAAAAATCTTTATGTTTACTCAACTTTGGGCTTATAGAAAATAATGTCACAGAATTTCAATGACCATCAAATTCGGAATCCGGGTAGTTAGTTAATCAAGTGTAGCCCTGAAAAAAATTGAAGGAAAAAAAACTACGAATTTGTAAGAAAATGCTTTTTTTGTGAGAAAGACTCTGAAACGTTGACAAGCGTCAACAAATAGCTAAAACTATAATTTCTATATGTTTGCATTGCTCGAATTCGCGCGCATTTACAAGACCCTAAAGCTTTCTGCTGACGTGCAAGGGTCCACCTGTTATAAAGATCCCCAAAATAAAGGAATAAATCTCATAGTTTATTAGATATAATCGTTTAAAGTTTGCTTATCATTTTTACATAAATTATGACCTAAATTTGGAAAGCGCTAAATTTCTCGAAGTAGGTCTTTGTGATTTTGTTGAAACTTTGTTCATCGCAAGGCACTAATGCGCACTTTGTGTAGCCGAGAGATTCTCACGAAAAAAAGCCGGCAACAGCAGAATTTCGACTCAGACCTCAAAGGGGCGTGGCACTATAACCATGTGACTTTTACTCCGATCGCTAAAATGTTTTTGCTATATTGTAGATTGATCTATATGTTATACATTCTATGTGTTAGACTTCCGATAAAAGTAAAGGTGGGGATACCAGAGAGCGTCAAAGTAGGGTGGTACCACCAAAAAATAACTGGGTCGTGTCACCTTAACCTTACCCCTATGAGATGCCCAATCCCCCAAACAATAGTTAACCCCAGGGTTGGTGTTCACCCTCCCCAAAGTAAGTTAACTTTACCTCTATGAGGTGCCCAATCCCCCAAACAATAGCTAACCCCAGGGTAGGTGTTCACCCTCCCCAAACTAAGTTAACCTTACCCCTATGAGGTGCCCAATCCCCCAAACAATAGTTAATCCCAGGGTAGGTGTTCATGTTGCCCAAACTAAGGTAACCTTACTGCTATGTGGTGCTCATTCCCCCAAGCAATAGTTAACCCCAGGGTAAACATTCACCCTCCCCAAAGTAAGCTAACCTTACCCTAATGAGGTGCCCAATACCCCAAACAATAGTTAACCCCAAGGTAAGTGTTCACCCTCCACAAACTAAGCTAGTCTTACCCCTATGAGGTGCCCAATCCCCCAAACAATAGTTAATCCCAGGGTAGGTGTTCATGTTGCCCAAACTAAGGTAGCCTTACTGCTATGTGGTGCTCAATCCCCCAAGCAATAGTTAATCCCAGGGTAGGTGTTTACCCTCCCCACTCTAAGTTAACCTTACCCTAATGAGGTGCCCAATACCCCAAACAATAGTT
This sequence comes from Pavona decussata, assembly GCF_977016875.1. NCBI lineage: Eukaryota > Metazoa > Cnidaria > Anthozoa > Scleractinia > Agariciidae > Pavona > Pavona decussata. The sequence continues at coordinate 29,241 of NW_028145515.1, read as the reverse complement.
AACCCCAAGGTAAGTGTTCACCCTCCACAAACTAAGCTAGTCTTACCCCTATGAGGTGCCCAATCCCCCAAACAATAGTTAATCCCAGGGTAGGTGTTCATGTTGCCCAAACTAAGGTAACCTTACTGCTATGTGGTGCTCATTCCCCCAAGCAATAGTTAACCCCAGGGTAAACATTCACCCTCCCCAAAGTAAGCTAACCTTACCCTAATGAGGTGCCTAATCCCCCAAACAATAGTTAACCCCAGGGTTGGTGTTCACCCTTCCCAAACTAAGTTAACTGTACCCCTATGAGGTGCCCAATCCCCCAAACAATAGTTAACCCCAGGGTTGGTGTTTACCCTCCCCAAACTAAGCTAACCTTACCCCTATGTGGTGCCCAATCCCCCAAACAATAGCTCACCTTTGGAGAGTTGTCTACCCTCCCCAGACTAAGGTAACCTTACTGCTATGAGGTGGGCAATCCCCCAATCAACAACTAGAACCCTAGGGCATGCATTGACCCTCCCTAAACTAAGCTCACCGTAGTTGTGCAAGTCCCCAAACTAAACTAACCTTACCCCTGTGGGGTGCACAATCCCGCAAACAAAAGCTGTCTCCAGGGCAGTTGACCCTCCTTAAATTAAGTTAACCTTACTCGTATGTGTCCCCAATCTAAGCTAACCTTACCTTTTTTGGTTGCTGAATCCCCCAAGTAATAGCTTATCATTTCCATCAGATATCTTTTTCCCTAAGGTAAAATAACAACTGTAAAAAAAAAATAGAAATGATTTTTTCCATGTTTTGAAATAAGGTAACTCAACATTTTGATGTTTTTTTTTTTCCCATTTTTTTTTTGGGGGGGGGGGGGGGTGGTTGGGATGGTGGTAATGTTCATTAGGTATGTGCCAATCCCCATCTTGCACAAAGTTCCTTCCCTGAGTTACACTGTATTCCAAACTTTTCAATCAAGTTTATTCCCTATTCCTATATAACAATGCTGATTAAATAGAAGAAAGACCCTTGCAGATATTTACAGAAATTAAGCAGTTATGAAAAGAAAACCTGAAAAAAATTCAGGCTTAAATGGGATTCGAACCCATCACCTCTACAATGCCAGTACGGTGCTCTACCAACATAGATATCGAGCCAACTAGGATCTTGTCATATTGTGAGTTTGTAAATATACCCTTGAATGATGAATAAATGAATATGAATATATGAAACATATATTTGAACTGTGAATGTAAGATTAAATACCGGTAGAAGAAAGACCCTCACAGACCCTCTATTTACTCTTTCACCCACAGTTCAAATTAACAATTGATTCATGCGTCAGCGTGCCTCATCGAGATATGAAGCACGCGGGAAGTTTGGAGAGCACGAAAGATGCGTAAGAGTTGCTCGAGGCGTAGCCGAGAGCAACTCTAGCTTCTTGAGTGCTCTGCAAACTTCCCAAGTACTTCATATCTTGATGAATGCACAGCTGACGCATAAATCAATTGTTTTATAACATTTTCAACGCGGTAGTTTTTAAACCCGTTGATTCTAGGTTGGCCAGAGGTTTCCCAAGCATTCAGCCAATGTGCAAAATGGTAATAAACAACCTCATGTTCGGTAAAAATACACATCTTACAGGGTAAAAAAGACAACACCCCTTTGGTCTACAGTAGTTAAAGTTTCTAATTATGGAATAAAATACACTGGTTGCCAATTAAAATTTTTCCAAAAAACAAACTTGAAAATTTGATCCTCGCGTTACATGGGAGAATTCTTTCCGCTTGCGAGGACATGTCGGTTTGTTTATGCAAGATTTACGCAGCAGTTGTTAATTTATTCAGTTAAGTCTTTGTTCTAAGAAGCAAAGGCGTACAATTTTTACTCCGAGACGATGAACGCGCAAGTGATTTGAAGGAACTGCAAGTCCATTATGAAGTGAATTTATCGAACCGTGTGCACAGTTTTCAAAAATTTCGCAACAAAACTGTTAGGAATACGAAGAAGCTTTCGATTAGAAAAGTATTTAAGTACAAACTCACAATCAAACCTGTAATTTCTTGTGAATTGAATTCCCACAAGTACTCGAACGTTACCAAGAAAGTTCGTGGCGTATAATCAGTAAATAATGATCTGAAATGTCCGCTTGCTGATCGTCGGCTGGATAAAACAACAATTTCTCCTTGAAGCACAATTTCTTGCCGTTAATTATCGGTTTCCGCTTTTGAAACTATCGAGTATTCCTTAGCAGTCTTTCTTTCAGTTTATCGTTTCGAAAAGGTGTCTTTTCCCTCTGAGAAAGCGAAATTGGCGCCTGAAAATTAATAGTTTTGCGAGACACGATGTCACGGGCCTTGTTCTCTTTTCTCCTTTTCTTTAGGTTTTTTTCGGGAGTTAAAAACTCCAATCCCAAAGAAAAAGTGGGAAGAGCTTCTTCATCAGCTGGTTCCCTTGTTGTCATCTGTAGTTAAACGTTTTGCTGAAGATTTCTCCCGTTTTTGAATGCAAAATCGAGAAAGTCGCTCACCGAGTTCTCGAGGCATTTGTTTGCTGACGTCATCAGTGGCACAATAGGAATATGAAGCACGCTCGCGCAATTGAATTTGATTGCACGAATTTACTAGCTATGTTATAATATATGTTTGATATAGTCATATTCATGTAGCATTCCTGATAAACAATTTTTTTTTCTGTTTTCAAAATTTACTTAGAAAGTGAGCTTTGATGTGGACGTCACTCACTCAATGTAACCACTTAGAAAAGTCCCATTGTTACCAATGGTTTTGGTTTTCCATAAAACCACCCTTTTATCCATACATATTAACCCCTTCATCTACTGATATTAATCAGTAGACACTTGGGAATCCATATTTTTGGGATTCCATACCTTAATACCTGGCATACCACAAAGGTTGCTAGTGAAATTACAGAAACCAATTACAGAGGCTGAGCAAAGTTAACTCATAATGTTGTAGCCTGTTCTACTTGTCAGTAGAAGTTTTGAGCCTTTGAAAGGATGTTAATAATAATAATAATAATAATTGATAATAATTTTTAATTCTCATATTGCGCACTTCTACATGAAATGATCAAGCTACAATAAGTTGTTTCCAATTTTACTTGAGACATAAGGAAAGACGGCTTCTTATTTTCAATCTACACTGTAAAGAACATTTTTGTTCTTCTGACCATGAAGTAAAGGAATTGGTTCTTCCATGTTGTGAAAGTCTGCGATGACATGGATCCCACCAAAAACGTCTTAGTTTCTAGTTTGTTATAACACTGACTAAATTGGGGTATGATTGTGAATAAAACCTTCGTACTGAACTGGTACATTCAACTTAGAGGATCCATACGTATGCAGTAAGATTAAATTAAGAAATATAGTTGACTATAAAAATTAGCCAAAAAACGGAATGACGCTTTGGTGTCATCTTGGCACCATTATTAAGTAAAGGATGTAACAGAAAAGATAATTTATACAGAAAGTAAAGGTGTGAAATAGAATAAGTTCAATTAAGACTAAAAGTAACTGTCTGGTGTTCATTCAGAGAGGTGCTATAAAGTGAGAGTTACTTTTAGTTACTTTAATTTGTCCTATTTCACACCTTTACTTTCTGTATAAATTGTCTTTTCTGTTACTTGTACATTCTTTACTTGATAATGGTGCCAAGATGACACTGAAACGTCGTTCCGTTTTTTTGCTAATTTTTATAGTCAACTATATGTATGCAGCCTTCTTAAAATTAATTCAATCCTCTCATTCTTTTAAAACTAGCGTGCTCAATAGATTTGACTCATTTTGGGCAGTACATCTGATAACTGTGTGGCCTTACCAACTCAACACGTGGTATTTCCTTATTTCCGTCATTAAATCGGTTACACATTTGTTTTAGGTCTCCCCACCTAGTATGTCAGCCTCTACATCACAGGAAGGCCTAGAAAGTGGATCAACTTTGGCTTCCAACAGGGCACTGAAAGTTACTCTACTCAGTAGTGAATGGCGATCTACAAAAGGAGGCTTGTCAACGATTAACAGAGAGCTTGCCATTCAGTTGGCAAAACACCACAATGTGGAGGTCAGTATGTATCTCCCTCAGTGCAGTGAAGAGGACAAAAGGGGCGCTGCTAGTCACAATGTCAATCTTATCGAGGCAGAGGAGATGCCTGGTTATGATCCAATTGACTGGCTGGCATCCATTCCAAAAGATCATGTCATGGATTGTGTGATAGGCCATGGAGTCCATCTTGGTCGTCAAGTGCCCCACATAAAACGTCTGCATTGTGATTGTAAATGGATTCAGGTTGTTCATACTGACCCTGAAGAACTTGGCATGTTCAAGAGCTATGCAGACCCCATTTCCACAGGTGAGAAAAAGCACCAGGCAGAGGTTAAACTCTGTGAATTAGCTGATCAAGTCGTTGCAGTTGGACCCAAGCTGGCTGAAGCTTTCTCTTGTTACCTCCGTTCCTGTGGAAAGGACCAAGATGTTCTCAATCTCACCCCAGGGGTCTTCTCTGAGTTTGCTGATGTGAAGCAAGCCACTGAAGAAAGAAGAACATTTCGTGTTTTAGTGTTTGGGCGTGGAGATAGCGACGACTTTCACTTGAAGGGATATGACATTGCTGCCAGGGCAATTGCTGAGCTGAAAGACGTGTCACAACCCTACAAACTTGTGTTTGTTGGTGCACCAAATGGAGAAGAAGAGAAAGTCAGAGAAATGTTACTCAAGGAAGGCATTGCTCCTACTCAACTAACTGTGCGTAGTTTTAAGGAAAGAGAGCAGCTAGCTCAACAGTTTTCCGAGGCAGATCTTGCTATTATGCCCTCAAGAACTGAAGGCTTTGGACTGGCTGCTCTTGAAGCTTTATCTGCTGGTCTTCCTGTGCTTGTCAGTGGTAACTCGGGTCTTGGAGAAGCTTTAAAGAAAGTGCTGCATGGTTCTTCCAGTGTCGTGAATTCGGAAGATCCTAAAGAGTGGGCCAAGGCAATCAGGGCTGTTTGTGATAAAGACAGGGATGTACGGCTTGGAGAGACCATAGATGTTTGTGGAAAATATGCACAGAAATACAGTTGGGAGGAACAGTGTGGCAGACTTGTAGAGAGGATGCTGAACATAACGCAAAGTAAGTTTCTCCTCTTGAAAATATTCTTCACTGTGCTGGAACCATTACAGAACTGTGATTAGTACATGGTGTTTAATATTTAATTGCATGTCCGCTGCTTTTTTTTTTCTTCTTTCTCAATAGTAGGTGGCCCAGTTCTGGAAGAAACCATCGTTTCGTTAGCTGCTTCGTTTAGTAAGAAGTCTATCATGTATCAGAAGATTTCTTGTTTCCAAACAGCAAAAGCTATGATCACAACAGTAAAATAATGTACCTGTAAATAATTGATACCAGTTTGTGTCCAAATTATGACAGGTAAAATAGATTCCACTGTTAGTGGATGTGTTGGTGTTTTTCCACTAAGGTAGTGGCACTGACAAGGTACTCTTGAGTTTGACTAGAAGGGGAAAAATAAAGATGGTTGGACCTATGTTTCTTTTTATCGTTTTCTCCCCCAGGGAGCTATGCCAGTGAGGAGGATGGAAGGCATATGGTAACCGTTGAGGCCAACAAGGACCCTTCACTTGTTATGGAGGTTCAACAAGGTACGATCGCATATCTTGTTAAATGTCTGCTAGGATGAACATGTTGTCTTCTTATTAGGTCATAGTTTATGGTAACATTGCACTATTTTTTACTTCCTTGAATAGTAAATTTGGTAATTATAGCTGAGGTGGCTTAAGGAAGGTACCTCCTGTTTGTGCGCATACATTCTGAGCATCTCAGGAATTTCCGATTAATTCGATTTCTTATGGACAGAGCCTCTCAATAAAATTGAATTTTTGGGAAAGTATGACCTGACCTGTGAAAACTGTGATTGGCTTTGTCGCTTGTAAGCAGAACAGCAGTTTTTCAGAAATTAATTTGTCTTTAGCAAGGAGTCACGCATCCCGTTAAAGAGAGCAATGTATTTTTTTCACCCAGGTTCATCTGAGGAGACAGATGCAGCAAAGGGCAAAAGACCATTATCTCCAAGCACAACATGCACTTCAACTCCAAAGCAGCCTAAACTGTCAACTAGTAAAGGTCTTACAGGTAATAATTCTGCATCGGCGGTATTTAATTCCTTAAAGCAAGGATCAGAAACTATGGAAGTACTACCAAAAGTCAGTTGTGCTTGTAGGCCTGGGAAAAGGAAGTGCATATCAATTCTGTCATTCAGTTCATGCCATTTGCTATTGTACATGTAGTTTGTTTGTTTATTTAAATCCACTGATCTTCAGGTTGCTATGGTGACTAGTCTCAAGAGTCCTTGTTAAATTGTGCTAGCTAACGTCCAGTCAAAATAAGTTCTTGCAAAATATTTATTTCTCCTCCTTGACAAGAAATAAGCCAGAAAAACTGAAGGTAACAAGAAAACCACCGCTAACCGGTACTTTTTTACATTACAATAGACATTCCAGAAAACACCAGACTGACAATAAATTGCAAACAGAGAACGATGTTTTTTGGTTTGCAAACATGTTTCATTACTTCAGTTGAAGATGTTGAAAATTGGTGCAGGCAGAGTCTACAACAGGAAAGCAATTCGAGGAGCCAGCAGTGCGACAAGCCGCTCAATCTTTCATGAGTGTCTCATAATGTGTCCCAGCACAGGTGCTCACGGACGCGCGTGGATATGCGGCGAGTGTTCTCACCAATATAGCTGGCATTACAGCCAATGCAAGTAAATTTGTAATAACGCGCGAGCAAAGTCCCGGATTGTGTAGCTTAAAGGCCCGTTTAAACGGTTTTAACATTCGCCCAACGTTTGTTTAACAATAGTTGAACGGAGTTGGGCTTATGTTGGATGAACGAAGCGTTCAAACGGCTTCAATACCATTCAACATTTTCAAGAACAAAGGAAATGTCGAATCCATGTTGAATTAAAGTTTAATCCAATTTAAATTTGATCCAACACACTTTCAACAAGCTTTCAACATTTTTTTGGCGCTTTCAAAAATGTTGAACGACCTGTTTAAACGCCCCCGACATTTGGTTCAACAACTGTGTTGAACGCATGTTGAAGCAAATGTTGAAACCGTTTAAATAGGCCTTCAAACACAACAAACTTTCTTGATGTTGACAGAAGCGCAATATCGCCAAACTAGGGGCCTTAACTTGGGCCCCTTTTGTTAGTTAGATGGTGCCTCCGTGTGTTTCACGCTGCGTCCCTGTCGGATTGTTTTAATGTTGTACATTCTGTCTACACTTCTTTGCAACTCAAAATGAAGGAAGCAATGCACATTTAGTGGGTAATGCGTATTCTTAATCAACACGTTAGACGTGCTAATCTGTCGTTGTCCGTGTTACACCTCTTTCCTTATGTATCGTTATTGTAACTGAGGATGGCATTTGACTGACATGCCGAAACATGGTCTGCAAACTGAAAAACGTCGTTCTCTCTTTACAATAGACATTAAACGAGTTTAAAAAATCTAGTTAACTTTTTCCTTTTTATATGGAATGTATAGTCAGCAAAACTGCAGGCTTTTGGGACGGGAGTGGGTTGGTGTACTAACGAGGAATGATGCAACAATTGGAACTAAAAATATCTTAACTTAGGGTTTGTGATAATTTTGTCTTGTCTTGGCAAAAATCCTTATTTAAGCGACTAAGACCTGAGGATCAGCTGAAAGAAACAATTGTCACTTTTTTGTAGGTACCGACAACTCAGTTGTTATGAAGTTGCTCAGAGCAGAGTACAATAGACGCGCTCACTTAAGGCCGCTTCTTTGGGACAACACTATTCAATTACCTCTTGAAGACGTCTACACAAGATTGAAAATAATTTCAAGAGCAAAAGCAGGCGTTGGAACGGAAGGTGATGAGGTGAACGTGTATGACATCTTTAGGGCTCTCAACAAAGGTGAAGATGTCATGACGCTTGTTGAGGGAAGTCCCGGAATTGGTAAAACGACTTTTTGCCTTAAACTTGCTCATGACTGGGCAAATAAGAACACTGAAACAACGTTTACGTCTCCCAGTTTTGAATTTGTGCTGTTGTTAAAATGCCGAGACATCGATGAAGATATCACGGAAGCCATCATTGAACAACTTTTTCCGAACGATATCGAGGAAAATACCAAAGAAAAGCTGCTGGAATTTTTGAGGGACATTCATAACCAGGAGAGAATTTTAATAATTTTGGACGGTCTTGACGAGCTTCCCGAAAAATCAAAGCATTACGTGGATAAACTGCTTCACAGAAGAATTCTTCCATTTTGTTATGTCCTGGCCACTTGTCGACAAGAGAGAGGAATTGACGTCAGAAAGGAGTTTGTTTTTGACATTCTCTTACAGATCGAAGGATTCACCGAAAGCGATGCTTTTGAGTATATCAGGAAACATTTTAAGAGTGTTGATCCAGTGCATTCTGCAAAAGGAGAGGGACTCAGAGAAGAAATAAAAGCAAACACTTTATTACATGCCCTCCGAAACAATCCACTAAATCTACTTCTCCTGTGTGTTATTTATGAAGACTATGCAGGAAAACTCCCATCTTCCCGTACTGAGCTTTACCAAATCATTGTACGGTGCCTTTTGAGAAGATATTGTACAAAACAGGGTCGGAAGGCCCATGAAGACGACAGAGATTTGGAGAAAGAATTTGAAAAGGACATCCTTGCACTTGGAAAGCTAGCTTGGAAATGCCTGCTGAAAGATCGTCATAGTTTTCGTGAAGACGAATTGAAAGAATTGGAAAGGAAAAATGACAAGTTGGTAGCTCGTGAACTAGGTTTTCTTTACAAGGAGGAAAGTTTGAAGAGATTAAATCCACAACATGAATACTGCTTTCTTCATAAGTCTTTTCAAGAGTACTTAGCTGCATCATATATTGCGCACAAGTTACGAGAAAACGAGTTTAATGTGTTTGAGCTTTTAGACTTTGACGATTTGGTAGGAAAATATCCACAAGTATTTCTATTTGTAGCTGGTATGCTTGGTGAGGAAGCAAATATTCTATTCAATCAGATTGGCGAGAAGCTTTGCAGCTATGAATGGGTCGGCTGGCCCAATGTCAGTTATCAGGAAGCAACTTTCTTCATTGAGAGCTTTGTTGAAAGTGGAAATGCTGAGCGAATGGCGTCTACTCTTTGTTCTTTCATACCTTTTCCACTGAAGATCTCGATTTACCGTGATGACGATTTACCTTACCACGAAGAAGAGTATCACTGGAATTGCCGGCACTTTGTTAATGTTCTGAAGGCCTGCCAAAGCTTTTCAACTTTACAACAGCCCGTCAAAATTATTTTGACTGGCTCAAGCCATCTTCACGAGAACGAAATGGCAACTGTCGAAGATCTCCTCATATCCTGCTCGCACGTCACGACTCTAAGCTTCTCTGATATTGAGTTGACAACAAAAGTAGCCAATGTTCTGTTTGATGGGTTAGCTGCAAACCCCAGTTTACTGGAGTTTATCCTCACAGTGTCAAACGACATACCTCGTGATGCGGCTGCTATCATTGGTAAAGGTTTAGCTGCAAGCAAGACCTTAAGAACAGTGACATTTGCATTGTCGGAAGAGTGGCGTGAGGCTTGGGCTTCTGCTCTTGAAGAAGGATTATCTGCTGGTACACCACTTACGTCTGTTATTTTAAAGATTTATGGTCCAATGAGTGAAACTGCAATAGAGGCCTTAGAAAAGCTTTTTACAAACAAATCCTTAACTTCTCTCTCTCTAATTATTTGTGGTGACATGCAGGATTCGTTATCTGCTGCAGTTTGTAAGGGACTTGAAGGTCCAACCTTTTTAAACTCTCTTGATCTTCGAATCAATGGAAATCTGAGTATTTCTGGTGCCAGTTTGTTAGAAAGAGGACTTATAAAAAATCGTTCATTGAATTTTTTCAGAGCGTTCGTCTATGGACAGGACCCTGAAAACTGGCACACCGTTTTGAAGAATCTGCGTTTCTCAAAGAAGGCACCAGTTGTCCTTGAGTTTCACCCAGACACTGGCAGCAAAGTTAAGGCCAATCATGTGGCCTCTTTACGTCCTGTTGTCCTTACGAATGAGCTAAGGCCAAAACAACACTTGACTGTCAACCTTTGGGGCGAGTTGAGTTTAGAAGGGAGTGAAGATCTATGTGATTTATTGGCACGATTCTCGCTGTGTAGTCTGAGTTTAAGTGTCCACGGCAGATTAACTGATGGTTTTGCTGATTGTATAGCGAGATGTTTTGAGCCACCCAAGGCTCTGTCTTGCCTTACTTTGAACATAATGGGGGATGTGAGCTTAAGGGAAAATGATGTCCTTCGAGAAATGTCACAAAACAATCCCGCAGTTTCCTTAAGTGTGAACGACTCGCGTGTAGTTTCAGATGAATTGTTTAGTGGTCTAGATTGCTCTATCAGTAATTGTTCTCCAGTTAAAGACAGTGGAAAAAATCAGCTCAGTCTTAAAATCAACCATTACGAGAGCGAAGACTGGAAATATTTTCTTTGTAGAGTTTTGACACAAGACGCACCGCTAACTTCGCTTAATCTTACAATCAACAACTTCAGACATGCGTATTTCCCTTCGCAGGATAATCTCGTAGACCTGTGGGACCGTTGGGAACACGATCTGGACGATGCCTTGGCTGATACATCGGTTTCTGCATTAAGTCTGACAATCAACAACTATAGCAGCTTTTACCAAGAGTGGGGAGCAGACCTTTTTAATCGTTTGGAGAACAATTCATCGTTACGTGTACTTACTCTGACCATTAACAACTTCGAAGACCTTGGAGAAGTCACCTTACACGAATACGGTTTAGAGGAAGGTTTAGCAGCAAACAAGTCACTGACTACACTCACGCTGACAGTGAATCAGTACAGTGTCCTAGATTACAAGTGGCTGGGCTGCCTGATTGGTGGTTTGCAGCACAACACATCAATAACGACATTCAATCTGACTATCAACGTCTGTAATGGAGTAAGCGAAGACTGGTTAACCAAACTTTGTAGCATTTTGACTCAAAGCGACTCGTTGAAAACATTGAGATTACAAGTGAGTGACCATTGTGCAACAAGTGCAGGCCATATTTACGACCTCAGTAAGCTTTCGTTAACAAGCAACTCACTGTCCTCGATTGATTTAACGGTAAGTTTTTATGGAATGACAGAAGGTTCATCGAATTAAGACCATCAATGAGAAGCACTGGGCGTATTCTATAGTGCTACACTGGGAGGTTTCCACAAGTTAAGATGTTTTGGCGCAGAGAACTTCCACGGGTAGGTCAAAAGTAATGGAGAAAATTTTGTCAAACAGCTACTGTTCCACTGCAGAGAAATTAACGTCTGGATTACAAGCGGCCGTTGACAAGTTTAGCGCTCTGTATAAGGCTTTGTATTGGGAATAACATTTTGAACTTATGGAGCTCATTTTGAAGTACCATTCAGTAATCATATAGTCTCCTCCGCAACCGTTCTCAGTGTCGTCACGCAACGCTTCTTTTGGGGGGAGGAGCGTTGCGTGACGACACTAAGAACGGTTGCGTAGGAGACTAGTAATCATACTCCCCTTCAGTAAATTTTTGTGTTCTGGGGGCTTATTCCACCGTTTTGAGCTTTCTTTAAGACCAGTTGCTTCTTTCGTTAGTTTCTTTTAAGGTGGCCCACTTCTCTTTAGTGGCTCGTTGGTAACATTTTTGATTCGAACTTTTTAGTAGGAAACATTCAACTGATTTCATTGAGTTTTGGCACCCTCATCAAGAAACGTTTGATCTCTAAGAAGATTTTATTTATTTTGTAGTAGCAGTTGAAATTTTTGAGAACTCAGGTGTTTTTGAAAACCTTACTTTAAAAAAAAAAAGTCCACAATTTTTTGGAATTCGAAGACAGATTTTTTTGTCTCATTTCACCAAGTACTGAAGCCTTCAAGCACTTAAGTTTTACATCTGCAAGTTTCGTGGAAATCATAACCATACAACTCGCCTCGCAAAAAGATGGTTAAATTTGCTTGAAATTGCTATGTTCTTGCATTTAACTTCTTGCATTTAACTAAGCTGACACACATGTTGTGGAACAGTGCAGCCAAACTATCTCTCATCTGAAAGGCTAATGTCACCCAGAGCTTTAGTAAAAGAAACAAACCAATCAGAAACCAAAAGGCGACCACAGCTGGCACTAGTAGAACTGGCATGGTTTTAGATCGCATGCTTACTGTATCTTATATTCATCAGAATTTATTTGTATTTGTCTTTTGATTTCCCAAACATTCTTTGTATAACAGACGTTGGCGTTTACGTAAAACTTTTACCAGTTTGCAAAATAAAGCTGCTTAGCCGAGTACTTCCAACCATTCGCTTTCAACTGCGGCGGAAAACTTTCGGCTCTGCTGTCGCATTCCCCACGAGCAGTTTGCCACTTGGACACTGAACGAGTCATCGTATATGAATATTTATTTCCCAAAAGGTGAATTATACCTTTTCTTCCTTAAGAGGCAAACCATTCGTGGTAAATGTGGCAGCAAAATCAGAAGTCCAGAATATATTATCAAGCAAAATGGTTTTTATTGCAGTTGAAAAGCAGTCAGTTAGAAGGATTCGATAAAGCAGCTTTAGTTCTGCGAGAAAAGGAAGCGTGCGGTACCAAAAACTGGTAAGGATGGGTGGGGGGGGGGGGTACTTAACCCATGTTTGGGTATAGGGGTGCCGCTAGGGGCTAGAAACCCTGATCCTTTTTAGGACAAAACTAACCTGGAAAATCTACCAACAAAATTGTGAGACAAGTTGCAAGAAAAATTGCCCATTGTAACAGCGCCTTTAAAACTTGAGAGCTCTGAGGCTTATTTTTATTTTTATTTTTTTTTTTTAGGTTTATTTGATGAAATGAAAAAAATCTGTCGTTGGATTTCAGAGTTATTCTGATTTTTTTGTAAAAACAGGGTTTTAAAAATATGATATCTCAAACGTTTTAGAGCCACGGCAAAGTAGAAACCATTTTCTTATAGTTAAAACATTCTTTATTTAGGGTGCCAAAACTCAAAGAAATCGGTGAAATCTTCCTGCGAAAAAGCGCGATTCGAAAACGCCACCAACGCACCAAAAAGCTTTCTGTATGTTAGTCCTCATACAAAGCCTTACAGAACGCTTAAGGACGGTGCATTCTTTTACTGCGCATACGTTCTGCGCATCTCGAGATACTCGAGTTTCCTATTATGGTGGCTACTAATACAGGGATATTTTTGCGCGGTTTAAAACTATGCGGACAAAGCACAACTTAGCAAGTGCTCTTGGTATCCATAACGAAAATTGGGGGTAATCATGAATTTTTCAGAAATAGTTAATCTTCAATTTGGGATAAAATGCCATAAATTGCTTTGTATTTTAGCACTCTTTAGAATTATTGTTGCTTAATTATCTCTAAGAAATGCGTGGTTACCCCCGATTTTCTTTCTGGATTATAGTCATAAACTGCGCAAAAATACTTCTGTATTAGTAGTTACCGTCCTTAAGGCCGCATGTAACTTTGTACTGCTTGCACTCAAAGGTGACGATTCTGTGTTCGCAGCTAACTTGCGTTTTAGCAGCACACACGGGTGAAGCTATATCGCATACATAAGCCTGTGTTGTTGTTATGCTCTTACGTCTTATGCTTTCTTGGCATGCGTCAACCTGTCTTGTTCATTGTTAAAAATTAGGTTAGCCGTTGGGTTGGTTTGGGGCTCTTTCCATTCAGCCAAACGTTCATGTTTGAAAGGCTGGAAAAATTAGATGCTGATTGGAGCAGCATTTTCCGTATCCATTCACGAGTTTCGTGCGTAACCAATCAGCGTACGTCGGAGAAAGCGGACTGCCCGAGTAGTAATTGCCGAATGTAACGGAAGTTTCTGGCTCCGATTATCCGGAAAATTAGGGAAACTTCGCGACGTGTACCCGAATTTCCGTAATTTTATTCCAGAAAATTTCAGTTCCATTCGATTCCTCGCCCAAATGTTTAGCGTCCCTAGTCTTCTCTTGGCTTTAAATTTATTGGCCACATTTATATTCTTGCGACTCAACATTTAAACAAAGCTTCTTTTTTAAGGGAAAGTCAAAAGTAGTATACACTGAAATACTCTGACGTGAAGATGAGCTGTTTTTGTAGCTCTGTTACTAAAATCAATATAGGCTGCATGCAGGAGTTTTGTAAGAAAAAAATCTCGTTGATATCTTCAGTCATTACCTTACTTTCCAGCGTAAATGAGAATATATTTTTTTCCATTCGTTGCAAACTTGAAACTCGTTGGTAGATTAAAAAAAAGGAATTTACGTGTTATTGCAAGAAGAAATGGGAATTTGCGCCAATCTCTGTCCCAACCAGTTGAATTACCGCAGAAAGACGTCCGTTTGGTCCGGAAAATCTCCGCTTGATCCGCGCATTTCGACCGTTAAACCGAAAATTTTGGCCGAATGGAAACCCCCCCAACTCCTCTTTTCCCTTTCGGAGGGGAGCGTCGGAAATTCCATACCTTTGTCATTTCACCACTTTCCAGCCTCTAAACAGGGACAGCCGTGCGGCGTTATAAACAGAAAACGCCATCTCTTTCGCTTGGTATGACAAAAACCTTACCGTCAAGCGTGGTTTTCATTAGGACATAAGCATAAGCACAAACACCGCTTAAGCAAGTGAGAACACCTTGTGACATAAGAATAAGCACAAGAGGAACGAACACGCTCTTTCTTCTTGTCCTTATGCTTATCTTTATGTCGCAGTTTTTACTAACAAGAATGGGAACGACATAAGCACAAGCACAAGGCAGTTGGCTTTTTTATTCGCCATCTTGTTCATCATCGAGGGGAGCTTGTATCGAGAATTCTGTGAAGAAATGGTTTTCTGTGCGTGCGTCTGTCCTTATGCTTAGGTACTCACTTGTATATCTGTATGCTTATGGTTTTGTCTTAGTGAAAACCAGGTCTTATTCAGAGGTGACCCCAAACATCCGGGTTTGCGCATGTCTTAGATTTAAGTATCACACGATCATATTACACCAGTTTAGTTCGTAGAATGTTAATATCATTTTACATTGGTAAGCAAGACGAAGAAGTTGGAGCTCCGGAAACGTGAGTTTCTGGAGTTTCTTTCTGAGCTTCTAGTTTTTTGGGCTTGTACCCCAGTGGTAACAGGAGCCTCTATCTGCATTAACTCCTCGAGTCAATCCATTCCCTAGTACATGGATAGCACATCTATGTTTTAGAACTGCTTTTCCCGCCAAAAGGAATGACGTATGACAATTCAATTGTTATCACTTTTCTTTGATTGGGTAGCTAAACTTTGGGCGGTCCAAAGGTCCCTTGAGACTCGTTCTAAAAATTAACGTACTTGGGAAAGGGTTGACTATAACGATTAATATGAGAGATAAAGGCTCCAGGTCATAAGCGTTCGAACATTGTCATTATTCGTCCTACTGTAGGTACTGTTTGTTGCTAAAGCATTCTTTGAAATTTCGATTTATTTAAGGCCTGAAAACGCACGTGAAATCGAAGAGACTTGGCTTATCCAAGAGTAGGCTTATAAAGTTGTATTCTGTATGAAGTAAGGGCCATAACGCTTTTAGTGTCAACTGAAACTTTGTTCCTCGTGAAACCTTTCACAACCAAAGTAACTAAAAATCAAATGTGGTAAGAAGCCTAATTTGGTTTTTGTGAAGAAACAAAGCGAATGTGAGACATAGCTAATCCAAGAGTAGCCTTGTAAAGTTGTATTCTTTATAAACGTTTTTTAATAGATTTTTAATAATGTACAGTGTCAGTACATAAATTCCTGTTAAACCATTGAGGGCCACAGCGTTTTTAGTGTCAGTGGACACCATGTCCCTCGTTAGCCAGAATAACTGAAAAACAAATGTGGATAAGAAGCCTCATTTGATTTTTGTGAAGAAACAAAGCGAGCGTGAAATCGCAGAGACATAGCTCATCCAAAAGTAGCCTTATGAAGTTGTGTTCTGTATAAATTTTTGTGTAGATTTTTAATTAAGTACAATGTCGGTACATATATTCCCTGTTAAACCGTTGAGGGCCACAGCGGTTTGAGTGTAAACTGACACTTTGTCCCTCGTTACACCTTTTTGAAAACCAAATGGAAATTAAATGTGGGTAAGAAGCCTAATTTGGTTTTTGTAAGGACACAAAAATAACGTGCATTCGCAAAGACGTGAAGAGTATCCTTGTAAAGTTGTATTCTGTATTAAGTAAGGGCGACAACGCTTTTAGTGTCAACTGACACTTTGGTCCTCGTTAAATCTTTCACGACAAAAGTAACTAAAAATCAAATGTGGGTAAGAAGCCTAATTTGGTTTTTGTAATGAAGCAAAACGAACGTGAAATCGCAGAGATGGCGTATGCAAGAGAAGCCTTGTAAAGTTATATTGTGTATAAATTTTTGTATAGATTTTTCTATTATTTACAATGTCATATATTGCTGTTAAACCATTGAGGGCCACAGCGTTTTTCGTGTCAATTGACACTTTGTCCCTCGTTACATGTAAACCTTTCATAGCCAAAGTAACCGAAAATCAAATGTGGGTAAGAAGCCTAATTTGTTTTTTTTATTTATAAAGATACAAGAAATCAAAAGCATTAAAGGAAATTACTCAAACAGCTTCACCATTCTTCCACAGGAAAGTACCGCTGTAAAGCTTTCATTTGAATGCCACCACTTGACAAAAAGACTGAATTAGACAAATGCAATACGTAACTGATGATTTTTGCAGTTAGCGATAGCGGGTTATTTACTGAAAGTATGTTGGGTGGCTTTTCAACGCAGAAGTCACGAGTCTGGACGAGCTTTTGAGACTTAAGTGGTGTAAAGAGCGGTTGTCATTCGAGTGTTGAAAAACCAAAAACCCTAATTTATTGCTCTGGCCAATCACAGTAGACGAAAACAACATTTAACCAATCAGAATTCGAAGCAAATACATGTTACCGGCGTCAAGCGCGGGAAAACGAGTGCGAACAAGTTCACGATTGGTTTTGGTTTTTCTTCTCATTGGTTGAGCAAGTGGCGATTTCTGATAACCAATCAGAGCGCAGTAAAGCAAAGCCACTGCAGACACGAAATTCCTTTCAACACTCAACTGAAAGCCGCTCTACAAACAAAAATAATTTAGGTATTTACCATAATGCAACAAATGTTGCTGCCCTTATAATTTCATGGTTTAGAATAGACGTTGAAGTTTTTCTAATATAAATTCAAACGAATTGCGATGGGTAGCGTCATTGCCATGTTTTACTTAGCCGCAAGGAACATTTTTTAACAGACCTGTACAGATTATTTTTTGAGCCGGTATTGTGTAAAACTTCTTAGAATATGTACACTTGTTGTAACAATTTCCATAAAATAAACTTTTCTGGTAATAATCAGTGTTGTTTCCTTTCATACCAACGAATAGGCCGTTTACACATGCGAATTTAGATGCGATTTCGGTAGCGAATGCTTGCAATGTGTAATTTGAGCGCTATTCTGTCCAGACCACGAGTGAACACGCGTGGACACACGGGACTTGATTCGCTCGCGCGCGTTTTCTTCCTCCCACCACCCAGTTACATGTATTTGCTATGTATCGGTCTATCCTTTTTACTTTATTTTTCAGTAAAAACTACAATAATTTAAAATCGATATTTTTGCTCAGGGCATCGACTGCTCATCGAGAGAGCTTATTACGTAAGGCTTCGCCACTTGCTACCAGCAAGACACATCGCACAGTGTTATAATTTAAGGAAGCAACGAACGTTTAACCCTCCGATCTGTCGCACTAATCGTTTCAAGGGTACTTTCATTCCCGCAATATCAGTCAAGTGTAGCTGGAGTCTGTTATGCTTGAGTTTTTCTTCAATCAGTTTTTTTAACCTTTTGCAAAATTTTCCATCCAAATCATTAATCTTTGGTAGAAATTTTTGTATTTTAGCCCGTGTATAGAGCGCTTTTCAATTGAGTGTCGAAAGTAATTGCCCGTATGCTTTGATTTTGCATTACTACGCTCTGTGATAAGTTGACAAAACTCGCGCCACTTACTCAACCAATATGAGTATTCCTGGTGCCAGTTCGTTAGAAAGAGGTCTTCAAAAAAACGGTCATTGAATTGTTTTAGAGCGTTCGTCTATGGACAGGACCCTGAAAACTGGCACATCGTTTTGAAGAATCTGCGTTTCTCAAAGAAGGCACCAGTTGTCCTTGAGTTTCACCCAGACACTGGCAGCAAAGTGACAGCCAGTCATGTGGCCTCTTTATGTCCTGTTATCCTTGCGAATGAGCTAATTCTCAAACATCACTTGACCGTAAACCTTTGGGGTGAGTTGTGTTATGAAGGGAGTGAAGGTTTATGTGATTTATTGGCACAATTCCCGCTGTCTAGTCTGACCTTAAATGTCCACGGCAGATTTATTGATGATTTTGCTGATTGCATAGCGAGACTTTTTAAGCCACCCAAGGCTCTGTTTTTCCTTAATTTGAACATCTGGGGCGAGGTGAGCTCAAATGGAAAGGATATCCTTCAAGAAATGTCACAAAACAACCCGGCAGTAATACTAAATTTTCCCGACCCCGACTCGTGTGTAGTTTCAGATGAATTGTTTAGTGGTCTAGATTGCTCTGTCAATAATTCTTCTCCAGTTAAAGACAGCGGAAGAAATGAGCTCAGTCTTAAAATCAACTATTACGAGTTCGCAGACTGGAAAGGTTGTTTTCGTGATATTCTGGCTCAAAAGGCATCGCTGACTTCGCTCAATCTTACAGTCAACAACTTCAGTGTCGCGCCTCCCTCGCTGGACGAGATGAAATTCCTGAGGGATCCTCGGGAACACAGTCTAGCCGGTGCCTTGGCTTATACATCGATTTCTTCATTAAGTCTGATAATCAACAACTATAGTAGCTTTTTCCAAGGATGGGAACTAGACCTTTGTCATAGTTTGAAGAACAATACGTCGTCGCGGTTACGTGAACTTTCTCTGACCATTAACAACTTTGAGGACCACAGGGAAGTCTTCTCATTCAAACCTGGTTTTAAGAAAGCTTTAGCAACAAACAAGTCACTAACTACACTCACTCTGACGGTGAATCAGTACAGTGGCTTTGACAAGTGGCTGTGCTGCTTGGTTAGTGGTTTGGCGCACAGCACATCAATAACGACCTTCAATCTGACGGTCAACATCTGTAATGAAGTAAGCGAAAACTGGTTGCCCGAACTTTGTAGCATTTTGACTCAAAGCGACTCGTTGAAAACATTAAGATTACAAGTGAATGACCATTGTGCAACAAGTGAAGGCCATACTTACGACCTCAGTAAGCTTTCGTTAAGAAGCAAATCATTGTCTTCGATTGATTTAACAGTAAGCTTCTATGGAATGAAAGAAAGTTCATCGAATTAAGACCATCAATAAGAAGCACTGGGCTTATTGTAGAGTGCGAGACTGTGGGGTTTCCACAAGTGAAGATGTTTTGGCGCAGAAAACTTTCACGGGTAGGTCAAAAGTAATGCAGAAAGTTTTGTCAAACAGCTACTGTTTCTACTACAGAGAAATTAACGTCTGGATTACAAGCGGCCGTTGACAAGTTTAGCGCTCTGTATAACTGAGGCTTTGTATTGGGAATAACATTTTGAACTTATGGAGCTCATCTAGAAGTGCCATTCAGTAAACATGCTCTCCTTCAGTAAATTATTGTGCTCTGGGGGCTTATTCCACCGTTTTGAGCTTTCTTTAAGACCAGTTATTTCTTTCGTTAGTTTTATTTAAGGTGGCCCGCT
Organism: Pavona decussata; assembly: GCF_977016875.1. NCBI lineage: Eukaryota > Metazoa > Cnidaria > Anthozoa > Scleractinia > Agariciidae > Pavona > Pavona decussata. The sequence continues at coordinate 9,471 of NW_028145515.1, read as the reverse complement.
TCCATTTTTTGGGTCGTTGGTAACATTTTTTAATTGAATCTTTTAGTCGGAAAGATTCGACTGATTTCATTGAGTTTCGGCACCCTCAATAAGAACTGTTTGAACTCTGAGCAGATTTTATTCATTTTGTAATAATAGTCGAAATTTTTGAGAATTCAGGTTTTTTTCTTGAAACCCTTTTTTTTTTTTCAAAAAAATATATATATGCACACAATTTTGTAATTCGAAGACAGATTTTTTGTCTTATTTCATCAAATACTGAATTCTTCAACCTCTTAATTTTCACATCTGCAAGTTTCGTGGAAATAGTGACATTACAACTCGCTACGCAAAAGTTGGTTAAATTTACTTTGACATTGCTATGTTAATGCATTTAACTAAGCTGACACACATGTTGTGGAACAGTGCAAACGGACTATCTCTCATCTGAAAGGCTAATGTCACCCAGAGCTTTAGTAAAAAAAAACAAAGCAATCCGAAACCAAAAGGCGACCACAGCTGGCACCAGAAGAACTGGCAAGGTTTTAGATCGCATGTTTGCTGTATCATATATTCATCAGAATTATGGCGTATTTGTCTTTTAATTTCCCAAACATTCTGAGTATTACAGATGCATTAGCATAATATTTTTAGAGTAAAGGTACCCGGCATCTTTCTGCGTAGCGAGTTGTATATTCATGATTGCCTTAAGGCGCTGTTGCACTAGGCAATTTTTCTTGCAACTTGTCTCGCAATCTTGTTGCGCCGTTGTGACACAAGTTGCACGGATCGTTGCCTAGTGTAACATGCCCTGAAATGAACATGTCCCGCATTTTTTTTGTTGCAGTCGCCGTCGCACTTAGTAGAACGGACTCCTACTTCTCCAAACCATTGCGACAACAAAAAAATTACGAGACATGTTCGTCTCAGGGCATGTTACAGTAGGCAACAATTCGTGTAATAATAATAACTTGTGTCGCAACAAAATTGCGAGACAAGTTGTAAAATAAATTGCCCAGGGTAAGAGCGCCTTTAAAACTTGAGAGCTCTGAGGCTTATTTGATAAAATAAGGAAAACATCTGTCATTGGATTTCAGAGTTATTCTTATTTTTTGTAAAAGCAGGCTTTAAAAAATGTGATATCTCGAATGTTTTACAGCCACAACAAAGTAAAACGATTTTCTTAAAGTTCAAACATTTTTCATTTAGTGTGCGAAAACTCAAAGAAATGGGTTTAATCTTCCTGCGAAAAAGCGCGATTCAAAAACGCTACCAACGCGCCGATAAAAAGGAATGGGCACCTTAAAGGGGCAGTGTCACTATGAATAACCGAAAAACGTATTTGTTTCAATGGAAGCGTTAAAATAGTGGTTGATTTTTTGTTAACAATTACCCTACTAGTGCACAGAAACAACTATCAATTATGTTTGGCTGCGGATAGCTAGGATGGAAGTGGATTGTAGTTTTTTTTTTTTTTCCAATGTCGTTCTGTGTACTTTAGAGAAGTCACCAAACGTTGATTATGGTTTGTTCATCCTACGAGAAAAACCTTAATATTTTCTTCCTGATGTTGTAAGAGCAATTTCATGTTGCAAAACAGGTTCTTTGTCAAATATTTGAGCCGTTTCACTTTGACCAAAATGCAAAATCGCTGTGACAGTGCCCCGTTAATGTCCAAAAGCTTCGAGTTTTTATTCCTCATACAAACTTTTTTTACAGAGCGCTTAAGGCCGCTTGTAACTTAGTACCGCTTGCACTCGAAGGTGACGTCCCGACTCTGTGCTCGCACGCAAGCCTGTCTTGTGGTTGTGCTCTAAAGTCTTATGCTTTCTTCGCATGCGTCAACCTGTCTTTCTAATAGTTAATCCTAGGTCAGCCGTTGGGTGGTTTGGGGCGCTTTCTAGTCAGCCAAACGTTCCTGTTTGAAGTCTGGAAAAAAATAGATGCTGATTGGAACGGCATTTTCTGCTCCATTCACGAGTTTCGCGTGTGACCAATCAGCTGACGTCAGAGAAAGTGGTCCCGAGTAGGAATTGCTGAATGGAACGGAAGTTTCTGGCTCCGATTGTCCGGAAAATGAGGGAAACTTCACGACGTGTACCCGAATTTCCGTAATTTTATTCCGGAAAATTTCAGTTCCATTCGATTCCCCGCCCAAATGTTTAGCGTCCCTAGTCTTGACTTTAAATTTATTGGCCACTTTTATATTCTCGCCACTCAACATTTAAACAAACCTTCGCTTTTTAAAGGGAAAGTCAAAAGTAGTATACACTAAAATACTCTGACGTGAAGATGAGCTGTTTTTGTAGCTCTGTTACTAAAATCAATATAGGGTACATGCAGGAGTTTAGTAAGAAAAAAATCTTGTTGTAATCTTCAGTCATTACTTTACTTTCCAAAGTAAATGAAAATATTTTTCCATTAGTTGCAAACTTGAACCTGATTGGCAGATAAAAAAACTTACATGATAGTGCAAGAAGAAATGGGAATTTTTCGCAATTGGAAAGGTAATCCTGTTCCAACCGGTTGAAAGACGTTCGTTTGGTCCGGAAAATCTCCGTTTGATTCGGAAAATCTCCATTTTGTCGGCGCATTTCGACCATTGAACCGAACATTTTAGCTGAATGGAAAGCGTCCCAACTCCTCTTTTGCCGTTCGGAACGGAACATCGGAAATTCCATAACTTTGCCACTTTTCCAGTTTCCAGCCTCCGAACAGGGACAGTCGTGCGGCATTGTAAACAGAAAACACTATTTCTTTCGCTTGGTATGAGAAAAACCTTACCGTCAAGCGTGGTTTTCATTAGGACATAAGCATAAGCACAAACACCGCTTAAGCAAATGAGAATACCTGCGACATCAGCATAAGCACAAGAGGAATGCACCACCCCACCTTCCTTTCTCGTGCTTATGCTTATCTTTACTACCGCAGTTTTTACAAACAAGAATGGGGACGACATAAGCCAAGCACAAGGCAGTTAGCCGTTTCGTCCGCCAACTTGCTTAACATCGAGGGGAGCTTGTATCGAGAATCCCGTTAAGAATGGTTTTCTGTGCGTGCGTCTGTCCTTATGCTTATGTACTCACTTGCTTATCTGTATGCTTATGATTTTGTCTTAGTGGAAACCAGGTCTTATTTAGCGGTGTTCCCAAACATCTGGGTTTGCGCATGTCTTATATTTAAGTATCATAGGATCATATTACACCAGTTTTGTTCGTAGAAGATTACCATCATTTTCCATTGGAAAGCAAGGCGAAAAAGGTGGAGCTCTGGAAACGTGAGTGATTGGATACTTTGGCTTGTACCCCAGTGGTAACAGGAGCCTCTATCTGTATTAACTCTTCCAGTCAATCAATTCCTGAGTAGATCTATGTTTTAGAACTGCTTTTCCCTCGAAAAGGGGTGACGTATGGCAATTCAATTGTCATCGCTTTTCTTTGATTGGGTAGCTAAACCGTGGGCGGTTCAAAGGTCCCTTGAGACTCGTTCTAAAAATAAACCTACTTGGGAAATGGTTGACTATAAGGCTTAGTATAAGAGATGGAGGCTCCAGGTCATGAGCTCTTGAATATTGTCATTATTCGTCCTACTGTAGACACTGTTTGTTGCTAAGGGATTCTTTAAAATTTAGATTTTTTTTTAAGGCTTGAAAACGCACGTGAAATCGCAGAGAAATGGCTTATCCAAGAGTAGCCTTTAAAAGTTGTTTTCTATTTGAATTAAGGGCCATAGCTTTTTAGTGTCAACTGACACTGTTTTTCGTTAAACCTTTCACAACCAAAGTAGCTGAAAATCAAATGTGGGTAAGAAGCCTAATTTGGTTTTTGTAAAGACACTAAGCGAACGTGAAATCGCAGAGACTTGGCTTATCAAGGGTAGCCTTGTAAAATTGTATTCAGTATTAAGGTGGCCGAACACAGTTTTTCCAGTACACAGGTGTTAGTAAACATTATTTGAAAACTACGTACTTCTGAGTACCTGAAATTAGCATGGTGCAAGATTAACTTAAAGAAGGAATAAATTTTGATACTTCTTGTTGAACAAGGTGCCGTTGCCATGGCAACGCAGCAAGCTATTAACCGTCCACAAATAATGGTTTTTCTTAATTTTTAAAAAATGCACTCGTTAGATTTTTTCCAAATTTTTTATCCAGAAAAACTCACAAAATACTGACATAGTGATGCTGCTTTCATGTATTTTAAATGTTGGTTTTGCACTTTAATGTTTTTTGAAGATACCCTCTGTTAGATTTTGTTTTTGGTTTGTAGGCAAGCTACGCTTTTAGAAAACTACTGTTTTGTCAAATTTCACGAAATTCTAACGAGCGGTTACTTGGAAAACAGTTCATTTCCATTAAAATAACCAGTCACAATTTTTGTTCAAATGCGCATGCGTCTTTTAATTAGGGTTTCTCAGAAAGATGAAAAGCGTACAAAAAAGGCTTAGTTGATTGTGAACTCACTTTCTTTGTTCGGCGATAAATGAAGAAGGATTCACAAACGAGAAACTAAGTTATTTTAAGAGAAAAACTTATCTTTGTGATCCATTTGGTATAAAATCGAGGGATAGATAGTATTTGCTTACCACAACCCTAGCGCGCGCTTAATAGAATCACTAACAGAATCTGTAAAGCGCGCGCTGTGTTCGGCCACCTTAAGTAAGGGCGGCAAGGCTTTAAGTGTCAACTGACACTTTGTTCCTTGTTAAACCTTTCACAACAAAAGTAGCTAAAAATAAAGCCTAATTTGGTTTTTGTAAAAAAACAAAGCGAATGTGAAATCGCAGAGCTCATCCAAGAGTAGCCTTGTAAAGTTGTATTTTGTATAAATTTTTGCACAATTTTTATGTACAATTTTATTACATACATTCCTGTTAAACCATTGAGGGCAACAGCGTTTTGAGTGTCTACTGTCACTTTGTCCCTCGTTTAACATTTCATAGCCAGAATAACTGAAAATCAAATGTGGGTAAGAAGCCTAATTTGGTTTTTGTAAACTTGGAAACAAAAAGAACGTGAAATCGCAGAGACATTGCTTATACTTGTAACGTTGTTTTCTGTATAAATTAAATCAAATGTGGGTAAGAAGCCTAATTTGTTTTTTAAAAAGAAACAACAAATCGAGAACTTAACATTAAAGTGGAGTACTCGAATAGTTTGATAATTATACCACAGGAAAGAAACTCTGAATAGCTTTCATGTGAATGGTCACACTTAAGAATTTCGTCCACAGACTTCATTTGAATGCTACAACTTCATTCTTTCCAGTTGGCGATAGATTGTTATTGTTATTTATGTTACTTACTAAGAGTATGTTGGGTAGCTTTTCAACGCAGAAGTCTCTAGTCTGGACGAGCTTTTGAGACTTTCAGTCGTGTATAGAGCGCTTGTCAATCGAGTGTTGTAAAACCAAAAACCTAATTCATTGCTCTGGCCAATCACAGAAGACGAAAACAACATTTAACCAATCAGAATTCGAGGCAAATACATGTAACCGGCGTCAAGCGCGGGAAAACAAGTGCGAACAAGTTCACGATTGGTTTTGGTTTTTCTTCTTATTGGTTGAGAAAGTGGCGATTTCTGATAACCAATCAGAGCGCAGTAAAGCAGAGCCTCAGCGGTCACGAAATTCCTTGCGACACTCAACTGAAATCCGCTCTATAAACAAAAATATTTAAGTATTTTACCAATAATGCAACAAATATTGCTGCCCTTATAACTTCATGGTTTAGAAAAGATATTGAAGTTTTTGTAATATAAATTCAAGCGAATTGCGATGGGTAGCGTCATTGCCATGTTTTACTTAGCTGCAAGGAACATTTTTAAACAGACCTGTACAGATTAATTTTTGTGTCTACGGCTTCTAGAGAAGCGTAGACACTATGTCATCGGGTTGAGTGAAAGAGTGAAAGAGTGTAAGAGTGTAAATGCCACAGGAATCCCAAATGGAATCCTATCGAAAGCCGACGCTAATCCTCGACTGACCGAGATCTAAGCGATTGTATTTGCGGATCAGGACAATGGCGACAATACGGTAAATGATGTTTTCCGATGTTGATTTGCTTTTTACAAATAGTTTAAGTGATGATTTGAACCAGAATTCTGTAACTTCTGTAATTTTCATCGCAAACGTGCCCCAATTTACTGCGAGTGATCGCTTTGAACAAACACGGAGTGTCTTCAAATTTTACATGCGTGTTTGCACGCACGCAAACAAAAAACTGAAAGTTTTGGCCTCTAATAGCAAATGCATCGTTTATTTCAATAAAATGTTTTGTTGGAAAAGCTTTTTGTTGATTTTTGTGTCTTTGTCAATTCATATATGCGTTTGAGAAGCGACAAATGCGTAATCGTAATCAAGGACAATTTGCATAAGCGGGTTGAAATTTGATATGCCAAAGGTCTTCATCAACATGCCGTGAATTTTAGATATTTTTGCGTTGAAGTGTGTTTTTCGGCAAATGATCAGTAACGATATTATTTTACGTCAGAAAACATTTGTTTAATCATTCCAGTTTAATATGCAGTTAATTTTGGAAGCCAACGATATTTATTTATCTACTGCGCATTTTGAACCGCTGCAGGAAAAAGTTAATTTATGCGAAAACTATGGAAATACGACAGGAGTCAAAGGGTTAAAGAATGATACTTGCTATTCATAAGTTCAGTATAGATTGATTAATAGTTTCTGTTGCATTTTATGCCAACGTTTCAGGTTAGAACTTTGCTTTCAGTACTTTATGTTTAGAACTTTGCTGCATTGCTTTCAGTACAAAGTTGTGGTTCACGTTGTAAGATTATATAATATATTGTTTATGTTAGAATAAAGTTACAGTTCTCTTCTTACAAAATGTTTGTGGTAAACGATACCAGCTTAATCTCAATCTCACCAGTATTCTGTGCAATATTTTTACAACCATTTTTTTTATCTCTATCCTATTTCCACTCCCCTCTCTTCGTTTTCATTTCAGTCTTATTTCCCTTTTCTTCAATTCTTTTATATCACATTTCTATACCATAGCTGCAGTAGACACATGCAGTCTGAGACTGCCTATTTTTTGAGCCGCCAGGGTGTTAAATTTCTTAGAATATGTACACTTGTTGTAACAATTTCCAGAAAATAAACTTTACTGGTAATAATCAGTGTTGTTTCCTTTCGATACCACCGAATAGGCCGTTCACCCAGACGAATTAAGATGCGATTTCGGTAGCCAACGCTTGCGATGTATAATTTGTGCGCCATTTTGTCTAGACCAAAGTGAACACGCGAGAACGAGTGCGAGTTGATTCGCTCGCGCGTGTTTTCTTCCTTCCACCACCCTTGAGAATAATACTATAAGAGACAGCTCGCCGAGTCTGGGTTTTGTCATGTTCGTGTCTCCAAAGGGATCTCTGAACGCAGTCTTTTTGTTGACACCGCATGCACTCTTCTCTCGTCGTATAAAAATTACAGTCGAAAATCTCACCTGAATTCGCCCGCGTTGGCGGCCTGAAGGAAAAAAAGTGTTAAAATCGGGGTAAACCACAAGAAGTTTTGCCTTTTTCACACCAACATTTGGTACGACCAAAATTTTGTTGCATTGGGATTGCAATTGCTGTTGCTGATTAGAATAGGTTGTTCAGTTTTTCTCATCCGGCTCCTGTCAGGTACTTGCATGTACCAAAATAGAACTCTGCTGTCATTTTTACCACTTAAATAGTTTCAAATTTAAACTAGAATAATTGTTCAAATGTAAAACCCAATTCGTATTTGGCTTGTAACCCTCCTCGGAAAATCGGACGTTGAAGTGGAAAGAAGAGCTTCAGAGAGGTTTTTAATTTAGTGTCGTGATACCAAAACTAAAGTAATTACTCTGACCAATCGCAACAGGTGTAAACAACCCAACGAGCCAATCCTCCGTGGCGATAGAGATGGAGGCCGAGTAGGAGAGGACCCTGGGAACAGGGGGTTGCCAATTAGAATTTGAATCAAATATAAGCGCGGAAAAAAGGCGTGTGGTTAAGGCTATGGTCACACCTAGTGCCTGAGTACGATTCTCGCTGGAAAATAATGTGAACGACCATTTTCTCAAGTATTCACGCCAGAATTCGGGCACGGTGTCCATGTCCAAATTCTGGGTTAAGGTATTCGGGGGCAGAAGAATGCACCGGTTCCCTGTGTACACGCGTTTGGACTTGCCTGGTGCACAGGCACTATAATGCTCGGGCAACAAGTGTGATCGTAACCGAAGTCATCATTGGTTTTGTTCTCTCTTCTCATTGGTTGAAAAAGTGGTGCGAGTTGGCTTACCAATCACAAAGTTTGATTGGACATTAATTACTTATCAGGTTTATCGAATAGTTTGAAAATCCAGGAAAAATGAACAAATTCTTTTGATTTGGTGTCAACCGCCCTTTTCTGCACAATGCACACATGCGCATTACAAGCAAGTTTCCAGGCTCCATCCATCCTCGTTCCCAGTGCCTACGATCTTCTGGTCAGCGGTTGGATCGTAGGCCCTGGTAACAGCCGTTACTGGATGTCGTCAATTTTACGACATCCGGTAGCGCAAGCACACTGTGATAAATTACCATTGCGCTTGCTCAGTATTATTATTGCTCAGTACTGCTCAGTATTAGGAAGTAAAGACAAATGCGCAGAAGCGTAGCATTTTTCACCTTATAGCCCACCAGGTTTTCGACAGCCAATGAAAAAAAAGATATTTTTGGATGGACCCAGAGCCACTCGTTCAACAATTTAAAAAAAAAAAACGTTGGGGCTCTGGGGACGAGAATGGGCTCCATCAAATATATAGTTTATCGACATCTAAACGTTTCGTGTGTGTAAACGCATTTCCAAACACTAACAGTTGTCGATTCAAATCTATTGTCGATTGAAAATAGTTGTCAATAACGATTTGCCTCGTCTGTGGAGGCCCTTAAAATCCTTGTATCCAATCCTTGGGTGCCATTCTCTGTAGCTCAGGTCAGGAGTCAATGACTAGGAGTCTCCACTGTATTATTAATTCTTCGATTCAACACTTTGAAAAACATTTGACTATAAAAAATTGCGATAAAACATTTCGTAAAAACATTATAAAAAGGTTAAAAAACACGACGTTTCGATGTACATTACATCATTATCAAGTGAAATTAAAAATGCAAGATTGCGGCTATAAATACAAAAATGGACAATAGATATTAATTAAAATAGTAGCATTGAAGAATGCTACCGGTTAAACAAAAAGTTTCGCACGTATAGAGTCCGTTTGAGTGTTCAAGCAAGGCTTAAGTTTCTTGATGTACAGCATTTCAAATACCAAACAATCAAATTTGCTCTGACACTTTCTCAAGATGTTAAAATGGCCCTGATTCAATAGGTGTTTGCTCCCGTGAGCTTCAAGAAAATGTTTGCCAATTGCCGAGTTCTTGTGCTCAGCAACGCGTTGAAAAAGGTGTCTGGCTGTATAGCCGACATAATCTGCATCGCACAGATCACATGAGAAATAGTAAAC
>NW_028145514.1:3850000-3902859 GCF_977016875.1 Pavona decussata | reverse complement strand
AGTGTCGATAACCTTTTTGATGGCCGTGTCAATTAAGTGTTGTGAACACGCACACTCGCAAGATCACGAGGTTGCTTTGTAGAGAAACGGACGTTGGTGAGCACCTTCTGAACATTTCATCTTATCAGCTCTCTTTCTTTCAGAAGTTGATTCTCCGTCGTGGTTTGAAGTTTGCGATCCTTCAGCGGATTTCTCCCGTTGAGGTTAAGGCGAGTTTTGAAAAGGCTTACTGGAATCTTGAACCTTATCTACCGAATGACGATTTGAAAGAACTGGCCGCTGCGACTTTACGATCTGTCGCTCTAGAGTACACCAGCAGACGCGGTCCAAAACCTCCTGAAGCACTCGTTAAGGCCATCGAAGAGCTAAAGAGGCGCGACGACATCGTAATTACAAAACCCGACAAAGGATCTGGAGTCGTTGTTATGGACAAATCTCAATACCTTCGCTTGCTATCTGAAGCCTCCATAAACGATACCAGCAAGTTCAGACCCGTTAGTCTAGAGAGGCCCAAAACTAAGGGTAGACCGCCAACCTACTACCACCCCCTCTTAGAAAAGGAAAAAGAGATTGACAGCCTCTTACGTAGGATACTACCTAAGCCGTTCGCCGACTCTCTTCGTCCTAAGGGTTCTAGACTAGCCCACCTGTACGGACTGCCAAAGACTCACAAAGAACGTCTAGCCATGCGCCCAATACTATCGGCTACACAGACATATAATTATGCCATGGCCAAGTGGCTTGAGGATAAACTGAAGCCCTTATCGTATAATCAATATACGGTATCTGATACCTTTCAGTTTGTTGACGAAATACAGGGCTTGAAGATCAACAATGGTGAGCTTTTGGTCTCTTATGACGTAACCTCGCTGTTTACAAATGTACCTCTTGACGAGACGATTCAGATACTGGCTGACAAAGCCTGTGCTGATGACTGGTTTAATCAAACCACCAAACTAAACCTCACTAAAGCAGATTTGGTCGACCTCCTTAAAGCAGCTACTAAGAACCAGCTCTTTCAGTTTGACGCGTCGTTGTATGAGCAGATTGACGGAGTAGCAATGGGTTCTCCTCTTGGCCCATTGCTTTCAAATGTTTTCATGTGCTCCATCGAGGAAACTCTGCAACAGGATGGCTTGCTACCCCCGTTCTACCGGAGGTATGTGGATGACACTCTTACCATAATGCCCGATAGAGTAACCGCTGACCACTTCTTACGCACGCTCAACCATTGCCATTCTTCCGTGAAATTCACTATGGAGACCGAACATGACGGGTCGCTTCCCTTTATTGGCGTGGAGTTACTTAATCGAGCTCCCAAGATCGAAACCAAGGTTTACATCAAGCCCACCAATACAGGCCTTCTACTTCATTACCAGAGCCACGTAGATGATCGTTATAAACGGAGCCTAATTAACACCATGCTAGACCGGGCCTACCGATTATCTTCTGATTGGTCACATTTCCACGACGAATGCGACCGGCTCAGAGAAGTGTTCAGTAAGCTTAAATACCCACAACACTTAATTGACACGGCCATCAAAAAGGTTATCGACACTAAGGTATCTGATCCACAGCCCTATCCATCGTTACAAGAGAAAGCGAACACCGTTAGAGTCATCCTACCGTTTAAAGATCAGGATTCAGCGAACATTGTGAAACAGCAACTAAGTAAATTAAGTTTAAAAGTAGGAACTGCCATCCAACCTGTGTTTGTGAGTCGAAAACTCAATGAAGATCTTAAGGTGCAAGAAGCCAAGCCCTCCATTGTCAACCAACGATGTGTAGTATACGAATTTAAATGTAACCTGTGCGATGCAGGATATGTGGGGTATACGCGTGGGCACCTGCATGAGCGCGTAGACGGACACGAAAGAAAGTCGTCTTCAATTTACAAACACTACCATCTTCAACATAATGACCAGATACCACAGCGTTTTTTAGAACGGTTTCACGTTCTTGCGAAATGCACCAGCAAATTTGATTGCCTCATTCATGAGATGCTATTCATACGCAAACTGAAACCAGAACTGAACGTGCAAACTGATTCAATTCGCGCTAAAGTATTTGTTTAACCATCTATTAATATGTTAATTTTCAGCTGTAGCCTATTTAAATATCTGCGTTCACAAACTGAGTTTTTCTCTTGATAATGGAGTCAAGATGACTCCGAAACGTCGAGCCTTAAATCTCTCTGTAATTTTTGCATGTCTTTGCTTCAGCAAATCCCTTTTAATTAAATGCATATTCAATCAGTTTAATGTCAACAGTTTAAGGTCAACAGTTGTACATACAGTACATGCATTACAATGTAGTTTTTGATCTCTTGAGTAGTTCTGCTGATATGATAAGCTTTGAAAATAAAGAAAAACATAAAATTCTCAAGGGTCAAGATGTACAGTAATCAGTAGAGATTTCTATAGTAAATTTTATGTCGACTTATAAAATCTATAGCAGTCATTGCAGTGTTTGTACATGACATGATTCAATTTGTTTCTTGGTGCAATTTTTATTTTCCTTTGTTTTTGTGTATGATAACTTAAGTATGATAATGAATAAAAAAACAAAGGGAAATACACGTAACATTGCACCAAGGACATACATAAGATACAAAACGGCATTAAAACTAGAGAAAAAGGGTCTTAGACTGTCGGAACTTGCTCTCTATTGTTAAAAGTGTACAGTTAGAGTTTGATAGGGTTGCCTTGGTTGGAGTAGTTGAATGTGAACTGTCACCTGTTTGAGACTACTCAAACATTTCCAGTCTCCTTTTCAACCCACAGTTTCTCGCAGAGAGCATCTCTCACTTTCACTGCTTCACCAGAGCTGTCTTTTGAATTTCTGCACTCTGTCATTTGCAGAAGCTTTCTAATTTCTTCACGATCCCTCTTTTCCTGGGTGCTTGGGTCTACTGTCAGGTCAAGCTTCTTGGAAACAGAATCACCTTGGTCTATACAAATGTTATGCAGGACCATGCAGGTCAGGGTGACTGTCCGCACGTGTTCCTTGTTGCTCTCACTTTTCCTAAGAAGCACTCTCCACCTTCCCTTTAGCTGTCCATATGCCCCCTCTGTCACCATGCGCGCTCTGCTAAGTCGGTAGTTGAAGTACCTTTGCTGTTGGCTCAAGGTGGCATTGGTGTAAGGTTTCATCAACCACGTTTGTAGGGGAAATGCTGAGTCCCCTACTATAAGTGGGGGTATGCTGACCACACCAACAGTTTTTGCCATATTTGGCAACAATCCACTTTGAAGCAGGTCCCATAAGTTTGTGGACTTAAAAATAATGGCATCATGCGAATTTCCCGGAAATCCACAACTACCCCATATAAATCTGTACTTTGAATCAACCATGGCCATCAACACGATCGAGTAGAAGTTTTTGTAGTTGTGGTATTCTTTGCACGCTTCTAATCCTCCTGGAGGGCATTTTATTGGGATATGGCAGCCATCGATGGCTGCCCAGCAACATGGGAACTGCCAGAGTTCTTCCATGTCCAGGATTTTGACCTTAAAAGCTTCTGTGGAATCAGGCATGTGTACTGAAACACAGTCGTTCCACAAGCGATTAACTAGAACTTGTGAAACCTCTTCAACGATAGAACTTACTGTTGAAACTCCTTCTCCAACCATTTCTGCAAACGTATAATAATAGTCCCCCCTTGCCAGTCTATACAAGCATATGGCAAGTCTTTCGTCAGGTGAAATGGGGTCCTCTGTCAACGTTTGTCTTGCCAATATAGGTTCGATACGGTCCAGAATGTACCGAAAAGTCGCCCGAGATATCCGAAAGGTCTTCTTAAATCGTACATCAGAATAATTTTTCCACACATTTTCCCACCATCCAGTGTTTCTTACCAGTCGTCGACATGATCGGTGTCTGGAAAGCTGCGTTATCACCTTTTTTCTTGACAGAAGCATCATCAAAGAGATTAAACAAACGCTCAGTAGACGTCTTCTGCTAGCGATTAAGTAGCTGACCGTTGATTGCATCATCAACCTACGTCTTCTGGTGTTACAAAACATACGCTGAATGAGACGAAAAGAGTTTTCTTCACCAAACATGCTGTTCTCCGCCATTTTGGATACAGCCTGTCCGAGAGGAGACTGGGAACATTGAAGGCGGACGGAGTTAAATTCGGCACCGTTAAATTCGACGTCTGAATCAAATGCCGCATTTAATTATTTTAGTCGACTAAAATAGGAGTTATATTCGGCACATGTGAAATGCGACGTTTGAACCGGGCCTTATATTTTGGCTCGCATCGTAATAACCAAGCAAGACAGAGCTGCAACGGGTGTAGAAACTGTCTCAGAATCAAAAGCTTTCGTTCGATCAAGATAATTAAATGGTCGGTTTGCGTCATTTAAAGGGGAAGTATCATGGGGTTTATGACCTCTTTTGTTAAAAATGGTGAAGTAAGACCTTCACTTTGCTACAAAATAATTCCAAAACAACGAGAGGAGAGAAATCAACTCAATTCTTGACAGGAGCAACTCGTACTCTGTTCTAGCGCATTTTGGAAACAAAACTACGAAAACTTGAAAACATTAGCCTTGGCTAATCTTTTTAAGTTTCAATCCATTCCTACCTACTCTGTCTCTAGCCAGAGGCACTAATCGACAGTTTTATTACACTGTGGTGATAATTTATAACAAAACTTGACAATTACTTTTTGTTTTTGTTGTCAGACAAACTTTTTGGGGTTTTTAAATGACATCAAATTTTCGTGATACTTCCCCTTTAAATACGAGGCTCCAAAGGCCGCCGTGTTTTCTCAAACACTTACGCAAGTAAAAGAAATTTCAATATGGTCGGTCATGTCTCGTGTAAATGGACCCTATTTTTACTAGAGTGGCGTCCAAACACTATAGTGAAGATATCATTCACGTCAGATCATCTATTACTATCAATGGAGTGTTCAAACAAAAAGTTATTCTTGTTTTAATGGTCGCGTCTTTACAGCAAAAAATTAATTTGTAAAGAGATATCATCCCTATCCCTGCCTGACAAGCTGTTCAAACAAGGTTTTTCACTGCTGGAGTCAGCAACAGCCCCCATATTGATACAGTTATAATATAAGCTACTGAAAAACAATGATTCTTTTGGTGTAGATTAATCTAGATAATCTTTATTTAATCACGGACAACTCATCAGCTACAACTAAATAAATTATTTCAAAGATAATAAAAATTCACTCATAAACGATGCAAGTGTACCTGCATCGTTTATACCTGCAAATGTCAAGATCCCTAATCCAGATATTGACCATTTGAGATGTTTGCATACATGAATATTATATTTTATGTCCAATCCTTAAAAAGAAGAGGTAATGGGTTAAGACACTTCTTCCCAACAAGTATGATATTTTTTTTTCTTCAACTGAAGAAATCGCTGAAAACCGCTTTCCAGATCTTTTATTTACCACTTTTGTAGTTAATGCTGAATTACAGCCGTATGGATTACAACCCTCTGCAAGGAGATTCACCACTCTCAAGACCAGAAACAAATTCCACATTTAAAATACAGGGAGTTAATTTTCTCAATCCAAAATTATTTACAGGACGAAGTCAATTAGACTTCGCTCTCCAGTATTCTTTAGTCGCGGCAAACCTTAGAGAAAAGAGGAGCAATTGAATATATATTCATTTATGCAATTCAGATTAATTTCCTGGACTTACGATGACCAAAATCCTTTAGGCTTCATTCACAGGTGTCGATATTGTGACAATTTTTATCAAAAGCTCGGTACATTTGTTTTAGTCATACTAACCAAAAGAAACCAGTAAGGAAGTAAATGACGTTTTCACCCAGTGAAGCCGCCAGATGTCGATGACACGTATGGTTATTTATTTATAGTAGTAATGGTGAGTACTCGAGATAATTTCTGAGGCTTTCATCAAATTATTACCGCCAATTCACCAATTCAATATATTTTCCTTTTTTTTTTAGAGAAAATGGAGTTTGAAGCCATTAGCCACTGGCTTCTGGATGGCCGAGACGAGAACATAAGGTTTGTCATGCAAATCTTTTCATAATCAATATAACCAGTTTCCTACAATTTAAGTTCTCTTTCTCGTTTCAGCTTCAGTGGATCGCCATCCTTTGTAGAAGGTTGGTGTCCAGGCAGCAGGGCTCCTGTTTTCAACCAACAAACTTCCTTCGCCACTGCACCAGTGATGATCCTCAACAATAGGGGTTTCACTACTTCTTGTTGGATAAAGCAAACGAAATCAACACCTGATGGGCTGGGAACGATTTACGGAGACTGGCATGGGCATAATCTATGGCAGTTTATACTGAGTACTAAAAACCAAAGTATTGTATTCCACCGTCACAGCAGTGGACGTGAAGAGTGGTGGTCTCTGCAAAGTACTAATGTTTCTTTGAGTACCTGGACGCACGTGGTAGTCACGTGGAATAATGTCACACGCACTGTTTTAATCTATGCTAACGGTAAAGAAATAGGCAATGCCACATATTCTACAAGCCAAACGTTCCACGGACCGACAGGGAGGCCATACAAAATCGGCAACGACGGTTATAACAACAGCCATCAGTTTTACGGATTGGTAATGGATCTTTACGTCTTCGGCTGGGCATTGTCTCTGCAGGAAATTTTTATGTTAAGAGGTATGAGATTCATGACGTCTGATGGAGACAACAGTTAACTTTTAACTTTTTTTGACCTCATGTTGTTTTTTGCTTCTAACATTAAAGTTCCTATGAAGTAATAAAAAAAAAAAGCTTAGCCAACGAGGAAGGATGATGTTTTAAATTTTACGATATCTTTCGTTTCAGAGATATTCACTGTTGACATCATAAGTGGTTGCAGCTTTGAGACGAATCCCAAATTTATGAATAACTTTGAAAAGAATGAGCTTAGGTAATGAAAATATTCAGTTTAGCAACAGAATGGCGCCTTAACAAAGATACAGGGTGGTCTATACTGCTTGCTAATATATATGACAAAACTTTTCGCTGCAGAACCTTTCTGCTTTGAACTAAACTAATACGAAAAAGACAGCCCTGTTTGAAATCGTATCAAGAAATGGTCCATTGTAATGAGTCAAATTCGTCTTCACAAGTCCAAACAAAAGCCTTTTGTTGTTTGTTGCGCTTAGGGAATTGTTCCGAGACTCGGCGAAGATGAATTTCAAATCCTCACAAAATTCTCGGCGTGTTAAATTAGCGACACTAGGGGAGAGGGGTTTGGAAAGTTGCGAAAGGTTTACTATTATTGTTATTGACCCCAAGCAAGAAACCTGGAAATGCGCGCTTTGGATTAGAAAAATCGCCCGATTAGACCGTTTGATTGAAAAGGATCAATGTGGTCGTTGTCATTTAGCCTTAAAACAAAAGCACCGGTTGCTAGCGCGGCTTAAAGAAGATGTGTTAGTTTAAAACCATCACGCTTTCACTCGCGACGCGACGCTTTCGCCAAATATGCAAACTTCGAACTCGTGCAGTCGTCGGCTATTTTTGAATTTCCCTCGTGAATTTCGCTATTGTAATGACAGCGAGTTTGAATCTCCCTCCTGAATTAATAAGCCTTTGTTTGGCGCTAAAGCTATTGTTTCAAAATCTCCTTTTATGGCCGTATTTGCGACGCTAAACAAAGAGCATTGTCTTGGAATTTGATCAGCTTTTCTTGATACATAAACGCAGTGCCTATATTGTGCTTATTCTCCTAATTAGCGATTAAGGAATTGGTCATGTTTGCCAAGGCTAAAAAGGGCAACTTTATTCCCACATGAAAGCGATTTGAAAACAAACCTTTGACATGGTAACATCGCAGTATGCATTACTTAAAGTGTTTCTCAAGTTACATTACTGATGCGATTGCTGGTCTTCAGTTATGACTTGTCAACGTTTAACTTGAATATCTTTGGAACAAAAAAAAAAGATATTGCAAAAAAGGTGATACCATTCCTATTTAATTTTGAAAGTTCTTTCAAATAAGCTAAACTTGATTTTTACTTCATAGGCACCTTACTCTCCACTGAACAATTATTGATGAGCAACGCGAACAAGAATCCTGCTAAAGCAATAATTCAATCTATTCAAGAAAAACGAAACTTTTCAATTGTTGTTTTGAGACAAACGCGCGTGCATGGCCAGATAAATTCATCATCAGCCAAAGGAAAACTACATGTAAAGCAGACTAGTTTGGCACAAAATGTTGAATTAACCATCAAACTTGCAAGTCGGAAACTGTTTGGGACCGTCTCGTCCCGTCTTCCTCTCTAAGGTTTTTGTTTGGTTTTAATATTTAACTTCGAGTTCTCTGAAACAAAAAGTTCAATGCTTGCTGTTTAAAATAAGATTTTTATGAAACGTTGAGAGAGACAGAGGGGTGTGCAGCTGAGAGTTCCTTTCACCAACATTGTTTTAGTCAAGCCGCATACAAACCTATTATGCGTCTATACTGAAAAGTAATGATAGATTTTCTCTCGACCCGAAACGTTGTACAGGTGTTCCTGAGATGGTAGACCTGGGCGGGCTAGTAGCAAGAGGAGCCGTTGAAGTCAAATGGAATTCTCCCTTGAAAGGGGCGTGTCCAGTAAGGATGTACAATGTCTACTACAGAGAAGTGTTTTCAAAGACGGAAGAAGGCAAATGGGACTCAATTGCGATCGACAGAAATATAACCAAGCACACTCTTTACCTAAACTGTTGGAAAGAGTATGACATAACAGTTACATCGCTAAATTCGAACGGAGAGAGCGCTTTCAGTGACAGCCAAGTGGGGAGATTCAGAACGGGAGGAGGTATAATTAATGGTAGTGTTAAAGCCATCATCTGATGACACTCTTAGTTTTGATGATGCATTGGCTCGAGTGATGTCAGCTTATAAAAGTATTATTGTCGGTGACGTATTCTTGAACATTCAGAGCAGACGTCAAAGTAGGATTACAGTTAAAGTTATAGTTCTCCCGACAAACGGCACCTCCTCTACACACTAGGTTATTTATTTGGCCTTATGGTGAGACAAGTAGAGATGTGATTGACTGGTAATTATAAACGTCCAAATTGGTTTGTTGTTATTGCTAAGTTCGGTAATTTTTATCGTCTGTCTGCCGTTAGTTTAAAACTTTTTCTCCATCTATCTTTAGTCAAGCTCGCGGTTCTTTAGCTGTAATGTGTATTGTAATAGGTGTAAGTTCCTTATGTAGGCGAATCGTGTGGCAGCAGGAGCAGGAGCATTCATTTTCCATACTACCTCTTTCAAAAGGCATTTGGATGTAGTCTAGACGATGGACTCAGTTAATGTGTAATTTAATTTTTGAAGATGCCTAGCAACTGAGAAGCTGCCACCAAGCCGATGCTGATGCCTCAAACATTACATTATACACGCATACATGTTAATAACCGCTTAGAACAGGCTCTTTTCGGCAAAACACGGAAGCAGGGCCGACGTTACAGAAGAGCAAAAGTTAGAACCCGTTTCAAACCTACTGAGCCGTTTGAACGTGATAAAATAAGTTAGATTAAACTATAACTCACAGTAGATCTTCACCCTCATTACCCATCCAGTAAACTATTAATATCAGTTTTTTGCGCTTATTACAGGAGACAGCTGTTGTGATGAGGTTGATTGGCAAATTAACCCGAGTCAACCAGGATGGGTGTATTGCCCAACAGGAAGATACTTAAGTGGACTTTCGATAAAATCAAGTGGTGGCCTCGGCGGAATCGACAATGTTATAAAGGGAAGATACTGTACACCTCCACAGGAGTTCGAAGATGGAACCGTTGTTTGCCAGACGTCACAATGGCGAACGTTCCTAAATAGGTCAGTTGAAAGAGAGATTTTGTTTTTTAGAGCTCTATAATAAGTTGATCTGACTTGGAATGTGGAATGGGTTTAACTACTATGATAAAACATGATATGTTTATAGGACACGAAGCAGTCGTAGAAAATGATGGACAATTATTAAGCGTCATGTTATAACTGCTGTGTAGGATGAAGCCTTCTCCGTCATATATGTGTTCCCCCCAGTGCAAGCTCCAATCTGATTATGTGCCGTTTATATATAGTAGAGTCCCTTGGACATTTCCTTTTACTATATTTAAATAAATAGACCCCAATACAAGTTTTGTTTCATTACTTGTGATTGCAGAAACCATACCTGGGCTTCCTGTCCAGACGGATATTTTCTTCAAGGATTTCACCCGTCAAGAGACATTTGTTTGCACAGCATTGAACATGCAAAGTGCTGTAAGCCTAAAACTCTCAATTTAAACGTCCTCGTGGATTGCTCCATTCGCAGTTTAAACTTCTCACTCAATATCACAGGATGGATCAAGTGTGAAGACTGGACCTATCTGTCCGGCGTGTACAAGGGAGCCTGTGACAAGCTGAACTGTATCGAGGCTGTCAGATGCTGCAGGATGCCTCCTCCAGGTATCCCAGCGTCATGTTTAACTGTTAAGGTCAATTATTACAGACTTGAAGTACTGAAAATCATTTAACGAACAGATGGATTACAGGAGCATCATATCTATTTTTTAAAGGTTTCATAATAGCCGATTTGAAGTGTACAGGCTGTTCCAAATGGGTTACGTCGGAATGCCACACAGTTTTGGCAGATATCCCAAGGACCAAGAAAAAGCTTCACGTAAGGGTTTGGGAAATTTGCTGGTCTAGCGAGAGTTGAAGCAACTTTTATGTTAAAAGCGTTTGTTTAGTTTAGGTTATTTATTGAAGAATATTTCTGGCGCGTTAGCTCGAACTGCCTGAATTGCGAAGTAAGAATCAGGGGTGATTACCAGCTGTTTTCTTCTTTACTTATATTAAAAGTGATGAGTAGATATACCTTCTTCCGTAAACGAGGCCCTTTTGAACGGTTAGACAATAATCTTAAAAACGAGAAACGAGAATAATGACATTATCTTCGAAAAAGCTTGCAGCCGCAAAATATCCCAGGTTGTCACTTGCTACGATCCCTTTTCGCAGACGCTTCACCTGATAAAATAATCTCCAATAATGTTGTCTTTGTTGTTGTTTTTCAGATATGGTTGTTCTTGGCCACTGGCTATTAAACGGCCGAGATCGGGACATAAGGTTGGAGAATAACTTAGCTACATTTTGAAGGTTGTCATGAACTTGCGCAAATGAGATATGCATTTGCTACTATAAACCATAATTATGTGAAATATGTTACCATCATGGATACTTTCGCATCATACTGACGGCGTTGGGAGAAAATATATTCCGTATATTTCTTATACATTCCGACTCCGCCCAATACGGAATATATTGCGGTGTTGCCGTCTTAAAATCGCAATTAGTTTTGTATCGCGATTCATCTATTATAATTATTAAGGACTAGTAGAACTAAAAAAAATTCATTTCGCGCCCGGTCAAAATGAATATTCTTACCACCTACGAAAGTATCCATAATAACATAGTTCAGGGGCAAACAAATTTCATCGCGGGATATTTGAAGTTTGCCGACAATTTCGTAATTTTTCGTGTCTAAAATAGTTTAATTGAAACAGAAAAATTAATTTATTGTAATAGAAAAAGCGTGGAAATTCAGTGGAGGAGTTGTCGAGGTCCCATATCGTTTCCTGTGGTGATGAATTAGGCGGTACTTTTTTCAAAGAGTTGTTTGAGAGCATCGGTGTCAAAACCGAAACAGGCCGAGTCGCCGAGTACAGATAGCGAGCCGAAAGCTAACGCAACTAAGCCCCAAACTGAGTCGAGTAAGGAAAGAAGTAGTACAATTGCAACCTTAGACAAGGAGGGGATTGAAAAGTTCTAGAGAAAGCAGGTCGCAAAGAGCACTGTCAAAGGTACTGAGAGTGCTGTTCGTCGCTTTCAAACATGGTACAATCATCGATATGGCAAGACACTGCCGGAAGTTGACAAGCATCAACAAAACCATACGAAATACGAGATACGAGAAAAGATAGGCTTGGCGAAGAATACGAGCCGTCCACCCTTAGCACTTACCGAAATGGTTTAAGAAGATTTTCCCCTGAAAGAAAGTACGGCGAGTCTTTCGACATCGGAGAGGATGAAAATCTTAAGGAGAAGCTCGCTCCAAAAGGAAAGCTACAAAAGGCTAGCTGAAGGGAAAGGAAACTGTCCAAACAGGGCTGATCCGTTAAATGAAAGTCAGATACAGTTATTACATCTCACGTGTGGTGGAACAACAACAGATTGTTAGGCAAGAAAGGCCCACAAGAACACTTGAACTATAAGGTTCAGGACTTCAAAGCCCGAGGAAACTGCTATACAGACAACATTCTACAAAAACGAGTACCGGGGAAACAGACAATCTTAAAGTAAGACGGAAGTACAACAACAAGATATTTGAAGGGAAAGGTGGTGAGAGAGATCCACACCTTGCGTTGAAGAAGTATCTAAGCCAGAGGGTATCGGCAAATGTTTTATTTGCAGCCAATTGATAGCCCCAGAGAAGACATCTGGTATAAGAAGCTTCCACTGAAGAAAAACGGACTAGGGAAACTTTACCGACTCGTCGGGTCGAAGAACAGCTATTTAAAGTCTTCGAGGTCGTTTCGATCCACTGAAATCTTGGAGCTTACTGGGCGCCCTACAACCGTCCAGTCCTACAGTCATACTGAACTCCGTACAAACACAGAAGGAAATGTTTCAACGACTGGCAGAACTGGGAAAATGCACTGCAGCTGTCTACAACAGTACAGCTACAACTGCATGTAAACGCGACGAGCGCCAAACAACGGCAGTTGCTCTCCAATCCTTTCAATTAATTGTTCCATTTTAAACTCTTGCCAGAATAAAATTAATTTTCCAAATGGTAAATTACTTTTCATTTCATAAATGTGAATCGTTGTTAAAGTGACATTGTCTCTGTTAATGAAAAAATGAATTTACAAGACTTAAACTTAAGACAATGAGAATAAATTTTATTGGAAAACGCGTGATTGTTTTGAAAGTTTGTTTTGAAGTTTTGAAAATTTAATCAACGCATAACTGCTATTTCAGACCTCTTAGAATTGCAGGTTTTTATTAAAATGAATTGAAAAGTATTGTATTATTATATTTGTAATAAAGGTTGGTGATATGTTCGATGAAAATGTCGCCGTGTGTCAGAACGTTCACTTCTCACTTGAGGAACAGAAACTGGATTGCTGAAAAAAAAATTAACAGACTTTCACAGATAATTGATGGACCTTTCGACCAATATGAACTGACAGCTGCAAGTCTTACAAAATTTACGATCTTGCCATCTGGGTTTAGAAAGTTTAATTTGCAGTTCGTATTTCATATTTGCTACCTATTTGCAAAGATCAAATAAATTGATGGAAGACTTATCAAAGAAATCTGTTTCTAGATGAAAATAAAATATGAAAAGATAGTCGCTCTTAAATGTAAAATTACTTTCTCCATTACATAATTGTTTCGTTGTGGTTTTTTTTTTTATGCCGACCATTTTTCTAATGAAAAGCTAATAAATTTGTTCAGTAAGACACAAACTTTCCACATAACGAGCAAATTGTTTAAAACTGAGCGAGATCGGTACAGGATGAGCAGTTGTACTTTTAGTTATTCGTCTATTCTTTTTCCATTTCAGTTTTAGTGGATCGCCATACTTTTTTGAAGGTTGGTGTCCAGGCAGCCAGGCCCCCTTCTTCAACAAATCAAATTCCTTCGCCACCACTCCGATTGTCTATCTTAAGGGCAGAAGTTTTACGATTTCGTGTTGGGTAAAACAAACGAAGAAACTGGATAGGGACGAAGTCATCTATAGTGACCCGTACCCTGGTCGATCCCATTTTATGCTCTATTATAGAGGCCAGAAGATAGTATTTAAACGCGAGATCCCTGATGCAGAACCTTTCAAGCTCACCGGTCTAGGTAAAGTTTCTTTGGACAGTTGGACGCACCTGGTTGTCACATGGCATCAATTGAAAGGGACATTGTCTATGTACATGGATGGTAATATTATAGGCCATACAACATTTCCGCCGAAGGAAATGCTGTCAGTCTACGATCCCTCGGGTAGGCGGTACACGATTGGTCTCGCCAGGCGATACCATGGAAGTCAGCAATTCAATGGATTAGTGATGGACCTTTATGTGTTTGGTACAGCATTGTCGCCGAAAGAAATCAATAGACTGAGAGGTTCGTGGTCGACGTATATAATCATAGGTCACAGATGGCATTTTACTTGAAAAGTTTTGTTAGTGGAAAAGCTGAATTTTTAGCCAACGAAATTGTTGTTTTCATATTTCTACATTTTCGCTTTGAGTAGCATAATTTGTTGAAATATTTGTCTTTAATTTACTTAATTGAAGACCTCCTATAAGCAATAAATTTCAATTTTAAATTTTAAATTTTTTTTTTTTTTTACTAATCAATCATTTCAACTGTGTAGTTTCTTGTAAGACCATATTGTCTGTACACTTGTGCCTTTCTTATACAGGTGTTCCTATGATCGTAAACAGGACCGAAGTTGTTTCAGGGGGAATCTTTAAAGTTAAATGGGAACCTCCCTTGGAAGTGGCCTGTCCTGTTATAAATTACAAGGTCTACTACAGAGAAGTCATTTTATATTTACCCGCCAGTAAAATCCAATGGAACTCGGATATTGTCGACAGAAATGCAACCAGCTACACCATGCACCTCAAATGTCAGAAAGAATATGAAGTTGCATTTTCATCTTTAACTACCCAAGGAGAGATTGGTTTCAAGGATAGCGATGTATGGAAGTTCAAAACCAAAGGAGGTAAAAGGAAAACCATTAGACTACAGTTCAGTGCTAATTAGCAAAAAAAATCTATTTCGTACATTACTTATTGGCATAGAAAGGCGCTTAAAGCTACAGAGTGCCCTTCTGGCACAGTGCTGGTAAAAAATCAGGCACACAAAGTCGGATGGACAAATGGCGTTTACGCCGGAGAAGCTGGGCAAGTTTACGAATATAATTATAGAAAAAAATAAAAACATATAGAATCTACGTATGTGAACTACAGTTTAGGAATAGATAAATGACAGGCGTTTGCGTGGACAACTGAAACAGCTGCAAAAACATTGCCTGGAAAAAATAATCAGGCTTTAACGGGAACCCATGACCGAAGCGGGTTTAAACCCCTGCGCTATTTTTTTCCAAAAGTAGTGAGGCAATCTTGCCTGAAACGCCTTTAACATATTCCAAATAAAGCCTTCGACTTGCTTATGAAAAGAGGTTCAATCTCCAATTATTTACTAAAACGAAGAAATTAGAAATAGATTGCCCTGATACTAACCCCTCGTCGATAATCTTTCATCACCAATATACAAAAATTTAACATTTTGTGAGAATCCATCGATTCCTTAATCTTCCTTTATCTTTCTTTGGTCTCCTTTTACGACAACCTGGGTCAGGATTTTGTTACTGAGTTGTTTGATTAGAGGAGAGTTGTACCTTGTTCAAACGCACCCCCTGACACTAATAAGCCATCGTACGTTAACTCCTTTGTTGTTTCAGGAATACCTTTGCCCCCAACAATAAAGAACGAAGAGACAGAAACAAGGAGCTGCAATGTTAACGTTTCTTGGAGTACGCCTGTCGACAATGGATGTCCGCTGACCAACTACTCTATTTACTATCGGGGGATGTATTCACACGAAACAGAACCTCTCTGGCGCGAAATAAAAGTCACTGACGTTTTGAAGACTCATCATTTTCTCTCGCTAAAATGTGATACGCAGTACATGATCGAAGTTTCCGCCTGGAATGAGTTAGGACAGAGCGAGAGATCAAGAAAATGGATCACAAAAACAATGTCAGGTAAGTGTTCATTGTCCAGTATTTGTTTTATGGTTTCATCATGGGAAAGGGTTAACATGAATTTCTAACATCTGTAAGTTTCGGCACTTAATTAACTCAACGATGGTGGCGATGGTGGCTTACATATAGTACGAATTCGCAGATCGATACCTAAGAAATCGGCCGTATTTCTTAGCAGACATTGTATTAAACTAGCGATTACAGGTTGATCCCAACCAAACCAAACCAAACTAAAGGCTAATTTACACTTACCGACTTATTTGAGCGATCGAAATTGGACCAATTTAGACATTAAAATTTTGTAAGTTGATTTCTTTAAATGGTAGCGCAGGGTGAAAACTGGCCTGATTCAACAAATATTTAACAATACCACTACAGATTTTTAAAAATCAGGCCGATTTTCCCTCGCTCACTAATTTTCTTTGTCAAATCAAAATTAGCCCTTGATTTAAGATTTCATCTTGCTACTCAGAATGTCCCACATCAATCAAAAATGAGACATTTAATTTTAATTCAGAACATTCAATGGCCTGAAGAGACATGGCAATTAGCCAATCGGGGGACCTCGGTTTTTATCAGACAATT
Source organism: Pavona decussata (assembly GCF_977016875.1). Taxonomy (NCBI): domain Eukaryota; kingdom Metazoa; phylum Cnidaria; class Anthozoa; order Scleractinia; family Agariciidae; genus Pavona; species Pavona decussata. Next base: position 3,886,504 of record NW_028145514.1, on the reverse strand, counting down.
GATGATTCGAAATAGAAGGTCACTGATCAAGGACAAACTTTTTTTTTTTAACCCAAGGACGTTGTTTTTGCAAATTTGGTCATTTGATAGTATTGTTAACCTAGTATCACGAATCGGTAAGATGATGATATCCTTCTTCGCAGGCACCCATGCAGGAAGTTGATTCTGGTCTTGACGTCAATGTCTGTCTTACGTAGAGATATTCACTGCAACTAAAACACATCCTAATTCAACTTTAGAAGTGACTTGCTCCTATTTCTTCGCCGACGTTTCATTGTAAAACTTATATACAACGCTCCTATATGCGAAGAGAGTTTGTTGTGTCGTATTCTTTTGTCTGTATAATCCTGACACCATGGTGAACTGGCCGTGAGCAGCGTATCATGTGATGTTGCATGTTAAAAATTGGCCATTCATATGTTGCCCGTTGTGGTATGGAATACTAAACTTGCTCTCTTTTCATCAACAACGTGCAACATGATGAACGGCAGGAGAAAACATCAAGCAATTTCTCATGAAGTCAGCAAGTCCAGATATCGAACCAGATATGTTGAACATTGTTGCCTAGCGTGACTCCTGTCTTACCAGCAAATTCTTAATTACCATTATTTGCAGGCCCAAGATCTGAGGCATCTCCAGGCAAAAATAACGGAGCACTTCTTTCTCCGTCGCAGCTAGCTGGTCTGATAGCGGGTCTTTTTGTACTTCTTATAATCACTTTTATTGCGGTAGCACTGTGGACTCATAAAAAAGCAATGAAGAAGAAGCTACTCACTCGTAGCACAGGGGCCAGAAGGTATTTCATGTATCTTTCAAAAGATTCCTTGTTCTGTCTAGAACATGCAGATATTAGATTGCATTTAACATATTGAGCAATGAAAATAATAATACTATTTAGATCATTATACCTCATACTATTCATGCCACGAATTGGAATTAAAGTTAAGTTGTCACACAATTCCCCACCCCAGAAACTACGGGGGACGACGGGTACGAGTGAGGGATTATGGGATCTCTTGAGTAGACGGAAGGAAATTTCGCCGTTAAATAAGTCAGTTCTGGGCGGACGGTTGTTTTTAGGCGAAAACCATTAAAAACGAGCTACGCTATCTCAAGAAAACGCCGAAAAATGCACTTATGTTTAGGCGCGATGTCCATCCGCCGGTCTACCCAAACGATCCCACAATTTTTTACTCGTACCAGTCTTCTCACAGTTTCTGGAATGGAAATTTTTGTCTTCGAAAGCCCCAGAAAACATAGGTCCACGCGTAGTTTGCCAAGTTTCCTGTTCTCAGGGTAGCATCTGATATTTGAGAGATATAGAGATTGTTATTGTTGTTGTTGTAGGTCAAAGTCGACCATTGTACCCCTTCTACGATGGGAGGTTTTGCCACAACAGGTTGAGTTTGAGGAGGAGATTGGCCGTGGCGCATTTGCTAAAGTATTAAGAGGCATACTCAGAGAGTCACCTGGAATCGAGGTGTTTTACAAGTGCAGATCTAAAACTGTTGAGTTCAAACAAGGCCGGACAGTAGCTGTTAAAGTGTTAGAAGGTAAAAAGTGATTCCAGAGTATACCATCCTTTACACCAGATTATGATACTGAAGAAACGGATGACTCGTGATAATGGACGGACTGGAAAGATAAAATATTTTCTTTTCTTTGTATTGCTTTGTTCTTAGCCTTGGAAGTGACAATTATTTTGCTTAAAAATTCTGATGCGCAAAATTTAAATAAATAAATAAATCATATACGATTGGCCAATACGAGAAGTCAAGACAGAAGTAATTTAATTTTGATTTTTTTTTTCTTGATTGTGTAAAATATGAAGAGCTTACTTGCAATCGCTCTTGTTAAACTATACCGCTCAGAACTACTGCTGGCATAAAAGCTGATCAAACTTATTTTCACAAACTATTAATTCCACGTGGATTTATTTTCAGACTCGACAGATAAAGAAGCCAGGGACCAGCTTCTGGAGGAGATGGAGCTCATGAAATCGATTGGCTCACATCGTAATGTTCTCAGCATGTTGGGCTACTGGGTTAGCTCAGAACCCATCTTTCTCCTGTTGGAATATCTTCCCCATGGAGATCTGCTAAACTGGCTGAGAAGAAAGAGGAATCAGGTACAGTAACTTTATACAACATACTGGAGTAAACGCGTCTTCCCTGAGGGGGTCTTCCGCAAAGATTTGACGAGGAAGCGCGTTCATCTTTTTTGTTTAGGGTAACACACCCTGGTGTGGTGATTTTTATCTACATTGATGACAGTTCTGAGTAATTTCAGTGTATTTTGGCGAATTAGCTAAGCTGAGGAAAATATGACAAGATATGAAATTTCTTACCAGGAATTCTATTAATTATCATTCGTCTGAGTTCCACTATGCTTTCTAAAATATCATTTATTGTTCTATGTTATTAGGATTCGTGCCTCTTCTAGGTGAAAATAAATTCGAGCCACGCCTATAGAACAACAATCTGTACCTTTACGTGGTTTCCTTTAACATTTTCCACGAGCTGTAACTTTACTGTAATTTACTGTAACTCAGTAAACGTGATCACTGATGATTTTGCTCAGTAAAGCCGGGTACTTTCTTTTTTTCATTTTTTGTTTCTTTTGAATTTCTTCTATTAGAAAAGCCATCGAAAATTTTATGATAACGAAAGATTTACAGATGATGCCGGCCAGACGCAACTTACCATTGAAGACTCAAACGTGGTGCGCTTGGCTGAGGAAACTCCGCAAGTCAATGAAGTAGCGAGCTGCGAGGAAGAATGCGCTGCAATCAGGAACCCTGACAACGACGGGGAATGCCTGGATGAAGTGCTAATTTTCATTGGGGCAAGTGACGACTCCAAAGTGCGTTTCGATGAAGACAAAACCGAAAGCAAGGATTCAGCAGACAGCTGTGGAAAACTTAACGTTGATCAGGCTGTAAAAAAGGAGGCTGAAGAAATGGCGTGTTCTTCTCAGTCCACATCTGAAAATGTTACTCCAGAAACTGCAAACAACGTTAACGAAAGCGATGGAGATGAACCATATGAGGACGATTTCTCGCCGAAAGATCTTCTTCGTTTTGCTTGGCAAATATCGCGGGGAATGGTAAGTGGTCTTGGTTTGTTGTTTGTCGCTTGAACGCTAGGTACTCATATCCACATGACTTCCCCCAAAATATTCTTACTAAAAACTCGTTACTTTTTTTATGTGCAGAATCTTCAAAGAATGCAAAGAAACCAGCAGTTACATGTTTGTTAGACTTATTGTAATTTAAAGTTGCTCAGGGTCATGCAACTTTAAGAATTCTCAATAAGAAGTATTCCACTGTTATCTATTGTTTGGTCATTGATTGATTGATTGATTGATTGATTGATCGATTGATTGATTGATCGATCGATTGATTGATTGATTGATTGATTGATTGATTGATTGATGAATGGATGGAAGGATGGATGGATGGATTGGTTGATTGATTGATTGATTGATTGATTGATTGATTGATTGATTGATTGATTGATTGATTGATTGAGTGAGTGAGTGAGTGAGTGAGTGATTGATTGATTGATTGATTGATTGATTGATTGATTGATTGATTGATTGATTGATTGATTGATTGATTGATTGATTGATTGATTGATTGATTGACTCACTGAGTGACTGACTGATTGAGTGACTGAGCGACTGACTGAATGAGTCAGTGACTTACTAATTGACTGACTGACTGACTGATCGTCTAACTCATGATCAATTACTGAGTGATTGACTGACTGTCTATTAGATCAGTCAGTCAGACTAGGTAGTTTGACCACCGCAAAGATATTCGAGAGCTAATTTGCTATGACAAAGTACTAACGCTGACGAAATTACCTGATCACTAAGGCAAATCAGTTGTATGTTTACGCAGCAGGACTGGAGGAAGCTCAGTAAAATTATTTGGCCAACGATCATGGTCGAGCAGGAACAAGCTACTGTAGGAAAAACTGGTGCTATCATAATCCTCGTATCCTCAACGCATTTGGCCTTAATCTCAAAATCAGTGGAAAAGAAAAGTCATTTTCAGCTAAGATCAATCAAACTAATGAAAAGAATGCCCCCCCCCCCCTCTCCTCCAGCACTTCCCCAGCTTACATCGTAGTCCTTCCAAGTAAAGCATATTATTAAAACCTTGTTTTCAATTTCTATTTGCAGGGGGAAATCCGTACCCCGGAGTAAGCAACAAAGAATTGTACAATCTTCTTAAGACAGGTTATCGTATGGAGAAACCAGACTCGTGCTCCGCTGAAGTGTAAGTTGTCGTTGTCCTGTCTTCTTCGAACTAGCTTCGTGACCTGATTACCGTTTTTCGTTGAGGGTCTAGTAAGTGTTAATTCACAAGTGCTTCGAGATGCCCCGTTGTGAAAAAGGATCCATCACTCAGTTTCCATAATTGTGGCATCATCATTAAAATTTATATACGTCACATTTCACAAATGCTTCATTTCGAATAGGCCCTGCCTTCCTCCATATTTTCACTGAGAATTGACTACAGCACGCACTTGCTGAGGACAAATTCAGTCGGTGAGCTTTCTTATATCCCTGTCAAGGCCAATTTCTCATTCTCGTCCAGTCTATTCTGACACCCTTAACAAAGATAGAAATCTCGGTTGGAAATAGCTTTTCCTATTGTACCGTACCACGAACACTTGGAACTAGCCTGACATCAGCCGTCGCGTTGTCTGGAGACTATAATGTCTGATTTCTGAGAATGAGGAATCTTATTCAAAAGTAATCTCATTATTAAACATGGCGTAATGTTTCACATTTCTTAGATTTCAGTTGGTGTTGGAGTGTTGGAATGAGAATCCCAGTGAGCGACCAACATTTGACGAGGTGACAAAATTACTGGAGGAGATGCTGATGAAGGACACTCCTTATTTTCAGCCAGCATTGCTGGATGAATCAAAGGCATATTACAATACGATGCCGGAGAAGGATGCTGACGAGGAGGCCATCTAGGAGAATTGCCAGACCAGAGGATATTCTTGTTTTTGTTTTGTTTTGCAAATATAGTAAATAGGTTCTGAAAAGATTCAGTACCATGATTTAGTTACATGTCAGCGTTTAGGCTGCAATGTAAAAGATGCAAAATAACCAATTTGAAAATAATCATTCATTGTATTTTTGAAGATATTAGTAAAGCAAAGGCGATTGTTAATTCTGAAATAAGGCATAAAAAATTCATCGATTTCCTAGATTAGAACCGCATTGTAAAGGCGAGACGATTCTGAATCTTCAGAAAGAGCATTAAGACACGAAAATAGAGAGCATGTGTATTGCTTATGTAACTCAAAGAAAATTATTAACGAGTTGTAAAAGTTTTATTTAATAGCGCAGAGAACGCATAATTTGTAGGATCTAGAACGCATGATGCAGAAAGAATTTAAAATTTAACGATTTTATCTTGTTGGATGTCTTGTCATCATGGCATGCTGACGTGATTAAAAAGAAAAGAACGTGTTTTTTTAAACTTATTTACATACAGCAGATATAAAACTCGATCATTGTTTCTTAAAAACCATTAAATGTGAACGAGATCTGGCTAGGACGCTATTAGCTGATAAGATACAGCTGAATATTTACTGACGAGGGTTCAAGGCCTTGGTTCAGTTTAAAAAGGATCCTCTGCAGACTTCACTTGTACTACAGAGACAACAACGATCATGAGTAGCAAATAAAAAGCATGGCAACTGATATGAATTGACTCGTAAATATCTGTTTTTAGCTGGTTTTTAGGCCTGGAGGGGTATTCTCTAGATCCGGGAAAACTCAAAATATCTTGACGGGATTCGGGATTTGACTGCTCCCGGGAGGCGGGATTGGCCAAAATTTGGGTACGGGACGCGGGATTTTTTTGCCCGTCAGTCTTTCGTGAAAATCGAGAATCTAATAGTACAAAAGTTACCTTCCGCATGTTTCCGGTAAGAGGCTGGTGTTACGTCTGTCAACAAGCTTATTGATTAATGATTTTTACAGTATTTTACAATTAAACATTTCGCAATTGGCTAATTGTTAACTCTGCACGTATCTCAAATTCGCATGGTTCAACCATCAGATAATCGGAAGCAATGGCAGCAAACAGCGCGGACCCCATTAAGACAGTTCGAGTTTTGGTGTCCTTTTTTCTCTCGACAAACTTCTGGCCAACCGATTCATAAAGAGAAGTTTAATGCGCCAATCTCAACAGATATTAAACCATAAAGAATTAAACATGAAGACCGATGCAAATTACTAAAATGGCCTACTCTTTCCGACCGTAGAACTTATTTATCTTTAATTGAATGTTATAAGATAGTTTTTGGATTTTATCATTTAAAATTTGAAGACTTTTATGATTTCGCCACAACTCGGTCTACAAGGGCAAATCATCAATACAAGCTCTATGTGAAACCAGCACGACTTAACTGTTATAAACATTCTTTTTTCGTTAGAACTGTGAAACTCTGGAATGAACTACCTGGCGATATAGTGGAAGCTGATAGCTTTAAGCATTTTAAATCTAAGCTCAAAATGTATTTGAATATTTGACTCTAAAGATCTCGATTTATGTATACTTATTTTTGTTTTTCTTTTATTTGAGGGAGTTTTCGCATAGGGCTAACCTCCAAACTTCCTTTTCTAGAAGTACTTTTCCTCTTAGTTTTATCTGTATATATAGTCTGCTTCTGGAATAAATAAAGTATGTATGTATGTATGTAACATTTTCAAGCGCCACATTCATGATTTTACTGGCCTCGCTCCATACGCGCTCGGCCGATTTGAAATTACTCGCCCGATTACTCTCGGAATTGTACTCCCGTACCATTACTTATCACCGTACTGTGTAGTTCTGTTGAACCAGGTTATCATGTCATGTTAACATGATTTCGGGTCATTCGGCTTTCGGCACCACTTAAATATCCAAAGAATGCGAAAAGTCAGCGCATTTTAATTCGAACTCCATTATGGAACTTTATTGATGCACCTGGTTAGTTTTTAGAACTGTTTTTCCTGGTTCGTTATTCCATGGCTAAGACCAAAGACGGAAAACAAATAATAGACAATAAAATCTCAATCGAGCCCGTGTGTTTTTTCCTGTGCTAATTAAGGAACATTATGCATTTCCGGTTATTCTACACCACTGTGACGTTCTGCCCTTACACTATAAAGGTGAAGAAAGCGGACAAACTCGCCATGCTTGGATGGTAAGTCATTGTTAGTGAGGATAGATAAGGAGATGCATTAGCAAAAGATGAAGAATTCTGTGCACTGGATCATATGTTTTACGCTGGTTTGGATTCTGCTGTTAGGTAAGTGAGTTATTGCAGTGGTTTGTCGTTCCTGTCCCACTTCTGGGTCGATTAAGACGAACACGCCGTAAATAACGGAAGTTGTTTTATTTCATGCTGTAGGATTAAACGATCTTGTTTTATGCGTGACAATTGGATATTAGGAATGAGTAATTGTGCGGTATTAATTACTGTGTCTTAATTTTGGAAGGGAAATATGTATCTTCCGATTTGGCAATGAGGTATTGAAGCATAATCTCGATAGAAAAATAGAAAAATGTAGTAAATTCGCATGTTACTGAACAAGGGTACAATGTATTAAACGAGAATCCGGATTTAGCACGTGTAGTATTTTTTGTTTGTGGTATGTGTTTGTTGAGTTGAAAGTGTCACTTTTCAGTCTGGATTAGTCTTGTATTATTTTCCTCTCACTTTTATTTTGGTTACACCTCCAAGCCGTTACTTGAACTTACCAAACCAGCATTAGGAAAATATCCCAGCTCAACCCGTATTCACTCTTCGTCAATTATTTCCGCTTTCACATTCGTTTCCGTTTCCGCTGCCTAAAACTTCCCAACGTCTAACGCCCATTAAGGAAACTACAACGACATTGAGTTTAATTTTTGAAAAGTTGATAGCAAAAGTTGTTATCATTCACCGGTAACCGTCAACCGGATGAAGAACCATTTTACACGGAGATTTTTCTTTAATGTAGCCTATATTCTAGTTAACAAGCTGGTTTCTTTCCTGTTTTTTTCTCGGGATACCCTCTCTCTGAGGGCAGAACGCGTCAAGTTTTCGGTCGAGTACCTTTTTGTTCGTCGTTTTGTTTTTCTTCCCTCTTCCCGCCCTCCGAATCTCGCGCTGCCACACTTTCGCGCTCCCCGAAAAAAAGAACGCCTGATCGCAGAGGATAGGATAGGATAGGATAGGATAGGATAGGATAGGATAGGATAGGATAGGATAGGATAGGATAGGATAGGATAGGATCGGATCGGATCGGATCGGATCGGATCGGATCGGATCGGATCGGATAGGATAGGATAGGATAGGATAGGATAGGATAGGATAGGATAGGATAGGATAGGATAGGATAGGATAGGATAGGATAGGATAGGATAGGATCGGATCGGATAGGATAGGATCGGATAGGATAGGATAGGATAGGATAGGATAGGTTCGGATAGGATAGGATAGGATAGGATAGGATAGGATAGGATCGGATAGGATAGGATAGGATAGGATAGGATAGGATAGGAAAGGATCGGATCGGATAGGATGGGATAGGATAGGATAGGATAGGATAGGATAGGATCGGATCGGATAGGATAGGATAGGATGGGATAGGATAGGATCGGATCGGATCGGATCGGATAGGATAGGATAGGATAGGATAGGATAGGATAGGATAGGATAGGATTAGATAGGATAGGATAGGATAGGATAGGATAGGAAAGGATCGGATCGGATAGGATAGGATAGGATAGGATAGGATAGGATAGGATAGGATAGGATAGGATAGGATAGGATCGGATCGGATAGGATAGGATAGGATGGGATAGGATAGGATAGGATCGGATCGGATCGGATAGGATAGGATAGGATAGGATAGGATAGGATAGGATAGGATAGGATAGGATTAGATAGGATAGGATAGGATAGGATAGGAAAGGATCGGATCGGATAGGATGGGATAGGATAGGATAGGATAGGATAGGATAGGATAGGATAGGATAGGAAAGGATCGGATCGGATCGGATCGGATCGGATCGGATAGGATAGGATAGGATAGGATAGGATAGGATAGGATAGGATAGGATAGGATAGGATAGGATAGGATAGGATAGGATAGGATAGGATAGGAAAGGATCGGATCGGATCGGATCGGATAGGATAGGATAGGATAGGATAGGATAGGATAGGATAGGATAGGATAGGATAGGATAGGATAGGATAGGAAAGGATCGGATCGGATAGGATAGGATAGGATAGGATAGGATAGGATAGGATAGGATAGGATAGGATAGGATTAGATAGGATAGGATAGGATAGGATAGGAAAGGATCGGATCGGATAGGATGGGATAGGATAGGATAGGATAGGATAGGATAGGATAGGATAGGAAAGGATCGGATCGGATCGGATCGGATCGGATCGGATAGGATAGGATAGGATAGGATAGGATAGGATAGGATAGGATAGGATAGGATAGGATAGGATAGGATAGGATAGGATAGGATAGGATAGGAAAGGATCGGATCGGATAGGATAGGGTAGGATAACTTTATTTATACACGGTTTTTCCATCACCTACCTAGATTATCATTATCAACTAACTATCTATCTATCTAACTAGGATTATAAAAGTTAAAAAATAATAAACCAAAGCTAAACAATAAATGCTGCTTTTCTTGGAGGCCGTGTTTAAAAATCTTACTTATAACTGTGGTGTCTCAATTTAGTCTTAAAATCATTCAAGGAAGTTGCTTGCCGTAATTCTATTGGCAAACTGTTCCACAACTGAGCTCCACTGTATGAGAAACTCTTTAGAAATAGTCAGTGCATGGTTGTGGAAGAGTTTGCGTGTTTTCAGTATTCCTTAAGGAGGCTCGAGGCAGTTTTTTTGGATTTAGGGTGGAAGTTTTGAAATTACAATCTCAAATACAAGATAAACTTCGATCTCCTTCATACTAAATCATCATTTCAACATATGATCAAAGTTAATTTTCTCATCGGTTTCCAAGCAACAGCTATTACCATAGCAACGGACGCGCATAGCCTCTCATTTTAAACATTGTCGATTATCTCGAAATCTAGTCAGACACTTTATGACGAAACTTTAGGGATTTAAACTACTCAATCTAGACAACTTGTAGGCGAAATTAGAAAAAAAATCTGTAAGAGCGTTTTCAAGTAAATAATGAATCAATTTTTACGGGGTGATTTTGTTTATTCCAGCATTTTTCACCAATATCTCTGGCAAAATAAAACTTGACACTTTGTCTTTTCTGTTAAAAGGTCACTGCTAATAGCAAAACATTCTAAATGTACATTGAGCTTCATGGGTGTCTCCGATTTTAAGATATTTATGTTTGAAAACAGTTAAAATAAAGCGCAAATGAATGAAAAAGTTCCTACTTTGCATAAATCAAGATATCTTTAAAATACCCCGGCAGATTTTTCTGTTAAATTACAAGCGGTTAGAGTAACAATTCTTTTCGATATTCGCGCAAGGTTTAGGCTCAAGAACTGAAACCGGTGTTAGATAAGAAGGTTGAATCTTGGTCAAGTTTCAGTCATTATTCGCTTTCTCCGAGCAAGAGTTTTATTTTGTTTGTTCCGGTCTATTCCACTGCTATTCACGTGCTGTGAATATTTATGATTAGGTGAAGTCGTGCAAAAGGTAAATTTTACATAAATATATGCTCCTGCTTCTCAAGTCTTCCATTGTAAATTTTACCTTTTGCACGACTTCACGTTATGATAAATATTCAAAGCACGTGAATAGCAGTGAAATAGACCGGGACAAACAAAATAAAATTCTTCTTCGGAGAAAGCGAATAACGACTGAAACTTGACCAAGATTCAGCCTTCTTATCTAACACCGGTTTCGGTTCTTGAGCCTAAACCTTGCGCGAATATCGAAAAGAATTGTTACTCTAACTGCTTGTAATTTAACAAAAAAATCTGTGGGGGCATTTTAAAGATATCTCGATTAATGCAAAGTAGGAACTTTTTCATTCATCTGCGCTTTATTTTCACAGTTTTTAAACATAAATATCTTAAAATCGGAGACACCCATGAAGCTCAATATAAATTTAGAATGTTTTGCTATCAGGAAAGACCCTTTGACAGAAAAGACAAAGTGTCAAGTTTTATTTTGCCAGAGATATTGGTGAAAAATGCTGGAATAAACAAAATCACCCCGTAAAAATTGATTCATTATTTACTTGAAAACGCTCTTACAGTTTTTTTTTCTAAGTTGTCTAGATTGAGTAGTTTAAATCCCTAAAGTTTCGTCATAAAGTGTCTGACTAGATTTCGAGATAATCGACAATGTTTAAAATGAGAGGCTATGCGCTTCCGTTGCTATGGTATAGCTGTTGCTTGGAAACCGATGAGAAAATTAACTTTGATCATATGTTGAAATGATGATGTAGTATGACGGAGATCAAAGTTTATCTTGTATGCGAGATTGTAATTTCAAAACTTCCACCCTAAATCCAAAAAAACTGCCTCGAGCCTCCTTAAATGATAAGAATTCAAATTCTCGCGAAAAACAAAGTTTGATCTTAAATATTCAGGTGTCATCCCATTTAAAGGGGCAGTATCGTGGGGTTTTTGACCTTTTTTATGGAGGGGAATATTGGACAAAAATGTGATTGGATCGTACCGTATTGCTTTGTATTCGGTGATGCTATGGATCTACCAGTACAGTACTATGTCGTACCCGGTAGGATGTTATATCGAAACAGCGATGGTATTATATCGTACCCAGTAATACAATTAATCCTTCGACATGCTATTATATCGTACCCGATGATGATATGTCGTACCCAGTGATGCTATATCGTACCCTTATGTCGTACGCGGTGATGCAATGTCGTACTCGGTGATGCAATGTCGTACCCGGTGATGCCATATCGTAAAACGTCCGGATGCCGGCGAACAGCATTGTCAGCGGGGTTTTGTTTACGAGAAAAGGCGGGAAGTTGACATCACGTGATATGACTTGCTCTTCGCGTCGTCTGCTCCTCCATAGCTAGCTTTGTCAGAGCTTTTGAAAAATGTCGGAGCAACCTTCTGAGAAAAATGTTCTCTCCAGAACGATGGAAATTTTGCGAAATGCCAGGAATGCATTACAGGAACTAGAAAACTCGGTGACTGGATCCACCATCGGCGAGCATGAACAATATTTTATAAATCTGATAAATAGTGACAGGCTGCGCGACTCTCACGTGCGTGTTTTAGCCGTTTTTAGAGTTTTCAGTGAGTTTTGCTCTCACTAGTATATCCTTGAGAGACCTGCCTCTTTTGTATGAAATTAGAGGAGGTTCCTTGTAAATTTCTCTGAGCAATGGTTGTCGTTCTATTAAATGCCAGTTTTCCATTACATTAGTATTTGTTGCAAGTTAGTAACTGATGGGTGGTATTGCGTGACAAAAGGCAAGATTCTCTTGTTTGTGCGAGGTTTTTGTTGAAGGGCCTGTTTTCTATTCTCAAAAATCACTTCTGAGAGAGTTCTCTGCACTAGATTTTTTGGATAGCCCCTCTCGATAAGTCGTGATTCGAAATATTTGATTTTTTCTTCAAATGTTGGTTTTGTTGAGCTTGTCCGGAGAAGTCTGAGGGCCTCTCCTTCGATGAAACCTCTTTTTACTCATGGTGGGTGACACAAGGAGAAATGTGTGTACTGTAATGTCTCAGTAGCTTTGTAGTGAGTGCGTACATCGAGCACTGATTCGGTAATGAATCTGTTGCCTTCAAGCAAATTCCTTAGAACTGAGTCTTCTAAAGTTCCCCCTACCCTCAACAGCAGAGCACAAACCCAGTCAATCTTGTATCTTGCAAACAGATGATGTTGTTGCTCACCAGTGGAACCTCGATTTAACGAACCTCTTTTTAACGAAGTCCTCGATATAACGAACGATATTCTATGTCCCGGCCAAAGTTACAGTAAAATGAATGGAATAGAACCTCGATATAACGAACTTTGATATAAGTAAACGAATTCTTCGATATAACGAACATAATCCGGAAGCCCAAACGTAAAATCTACCTCGATATATATAACGAATTACAATGTCAACACGCGACAGAAGATAACGCTGAACAGATCAACACTCTCAAGAAGTGTCGTTTTTTTTTTTGGAAACAAAAGCTGTGCGTCTGCTCAAAAGTGTAAATATAATAAAAAATAAAAAATAATAAATAAATAACTTTTATTTACCCTCGGCAGACTGTTTATAGCACAAGTGCTAGTGGGACCGAGCATTAAAATTCACAAAGAAATAATTTAAATTGAACATAACATGAACATAACACATAATATTTGCTACTGAAAGCCACCATGCTTAATGAATTGCATCTCAAAACGCAGCACTTCTGGGTGACGAAAATTGCATTGAATTGCGTGACAGTAGTCACCTGTTTTGAAAATCAATCATTAACTATGACCTCGATATAACGAACATTTTGGTGGTTTCCCCTCAAGTTCGTTATGTCGAGGTTTTCGATATAACGAACCCTCGATTTAATGAACCAATTTGGCCGGTCCCCAGCGACTTCGTTAAATCGAGGTTCCACTGTACTCTGCACTTTCTAACTGATTTATAACATCACTCAACACTGCTCTGATGTTTACGCTAAGCAGCTGAAAGGGTGACTGATGTTGACCTTCCATATGATATTTTGGTGATAAATCAAAATTTGCTTGTTTTACCGACTTCTCGCCAAAATTAAAAAAAAAAAAAAATGGCCGCCTACGAAAATATCACGTGATCTTTCTAAGCAAAATAAACCCGTAATGTTTGCCGGCATCTACGATGGGGCATCACTACTGGATGCGACATTGCATCACCGGGTACGACATTGCATCACCGCGTACGACATTGCATCACCGCGTACGACATTGCATCACCGGGTACGACATTGCATCACCGAGTACGACATTGCATCACCGCATGAGGGTACGATATAGCATCACTGGGTACGACATATCATCATCGGGTACGATATAATAGCATGTCGAAGGATTAATTGTATTACTGGGTACGATATAATACCATCGCTGTTTCGATATAACATCCTACCGGGTACGACATAGTACCGTACTGGTAGATTCATAGCATCACCGAATACAAAGCAATACGGTACGATCCAATCACATTTTTGTCCAATATTCCCCTCCATACTTTTTTGTTAAAAATGGTGAAATAAGACCTTCGCTTTGCTACAAAACAACGAGAACAGAGAAATCAACTCAATTCTTGACAGGAAGAACTCGTACTCTGTTCTAGCACATTTTTGGAAACAAAAGTCCGACAACTTGAAAAACATACGCCTAACATTTTTCAAGTTTCAATCCATACCGGTCTACTCTGTCTCTGGCCAGAGGCACTAATCGACAGTTTTATTGTGCTGGAGTGATAATTTATAACAAAACTAGACAATTATTTTTTGCTTCTGTTGTCAGACAAACGTTTTTGGGTTTTGCCGAAATGACATCAAATTTTCGTGATACTTCCCCTTTAAAGCTTTAAACATCATAATTGATTTTTTGTCCAATCTTTGATGACAGAGTTTTCGCCACCCTAGTGCCCGGAACAAATCATCCAAGTTGCTATCATATCCAGCGGACATCAAAATGCGGGCTGCGCGATTTTGAAGCTTTTGAAGCTTATCAGAAAGGCCTTTGTTACAATTTCCCCACACCTCATTACAATAATCAAAGTGAGGTTGAACAAGGCTATGATAAACATTGATTAAAATATTAAATGGCGGAAGCAATCTTTTTAGAGATATTTTCAATATGACATTCCCAATTTAAAGTTTGGTCGATGTAGACCCCAAGAGATTTGGCTGATGCTACCTGTTCAACTGCCATGTCATTTATAGTTAGAGAGGGTCTCTCTGAAATATTCGATAACTTCTGCCTCGATGCAATTAGCATAAGCTCCGTTTTTGTTAGATTTAAAGTAAGCTAGTTGGCTGAGAACCAAGTGTACACTTTGCTTAGATCACAATTAGGACAATTATTTAAATGGTTAACGTCAGTACATGAGGGTGTTGGAATCACAATACGTCTGAATCATTATTTCAGTCACGCGTAGGGGTGTCGGAATCACTTTTTCACACGTGTAGCGATACTGAGGGGTGTCCGAATCACCATTTCGAATTCAGTCATACGTAGGGGTGTCGGAAATAAGAAATTGCTTCATCGAGAGGTGTCGAACAAAAAGACCTGTCCATGGGGGGGGGGGGGGGGGGAGAATAAAAAATGGAATGACCCAATTGGTACGGTGTAGCTGCGCTTCGATCGGCACAAAAATAGCACATATTCAAATGAGACGCTGAATAGTGTTGTGTGACAGTCAGTGACAATCTACAGAAGCACTCAACGAGAACGCTTCAAATGTTGTCTCCTGGGTTACCAGGTTGTTCAGTTACCCTTTAAGGTATATTTGCGTTGAAGCTAACACAGCATGATCGGCTGTTCGAAGGCTTTAGCCGAAAATTTCAGAGTACTTTAGGCGACCGAATCACCGGCTTATTTCCCGAATTTACGAACTGTTCTTAGCTTTAGGAAAATGCTAGCTGACCGCATTCGCATTTTAAACGAGTTATTTGCCCTCCGAAAACGAAGGGAATAAAAGTTTTCGTGTGTTAAGAAATTCTGAGCCGACATTTTCCCAGAGGAAACTACAATTTTTTGCTAAAAACTAAATTAGAATTTCCAAGGCAGTTCGATCGAACAGTCCACCCATAGTAGCTGCCCCTAAATTTACAACTTGCTTCCATCATTTGTTCACTGCGAAATTAGCCCGAACGGGACGTAAAACAAAGGCATTTGCTTCAGCTTACAGCAGCGCTAATGTATTAAATCGGATATTTTTCTTCGAAAGCACTTCCTCAAAGCCACTTATACGTGATGGCATCTTGGGCAAAGCAGCCGTGATAGTCAATTTTAGAATTAAATCAAGCAAGGATTATGTCATCCCTATATAAACACGGTCACTGGTTTGAACAATGCAAATATTATAGCAGATGTTCATGTGATGGAATGTTGCAATTTAATTAGCACATTTGCAAACTGTGCACAACTCTCTTATTAACATGTGTCTTTTTCCTCTTAAAATCACGCATCTCAAGCCAGTATGTCATCAAGATGAGAACTCGTCACTTTGATAAGTGAACAGGTCTCCACCAAGTGCAAGGATAGAAAAAATCGTGGAAACTTATAATAGCATTTCACTAAACCCATAGCATTAAATAAAACGTATGAGAGTACTTGGGAGATATGATCAAATTAACAAGGGAAAGTTCCCTTTTTGTCTCCATATTCTCCATATAATTGCATGGCCTCTATTGAAATCATAGTAGTCTGCTCAAGCTTCGGTGGTCTGTACATCAAGATAATCGAGTACAAAGATGGTCGTGGCTCACATGTATTCTAAGAATTATTTGATAACTTTTGGTCTTTTATCGTTGACTGGCTTGATTGGTAAGTGATTATCAATTACTTTGTTTCCCTGCAACAGATTTAAGATTTTACTCAGAAGCCGTCGAATACTGTGGGAGGGTTAAGTTACTGTTCATCATCCATATCTAATGCTCACAGTTGTACAGATACGGACCGTATGATATGTAATTTATGGCCCGTACGTCTCGCACGGACTGCCATGCACTTAGTGGTCCACTATTCTGTTACTGTACTATTTGTGTTTATATTGTAGATTTAATTTAACAGAACGATACAGGCCCAGTCTCATTCCGCATAGCAAATTCCTACTTAGTTCCTACTAATATAGTCATGTGCGAGGTATGTTGAAGTGAGCTCCAGTGATCTTTGTAAGGGATATATCACCTGCTCGTGCAGTTTTCAATTGACCCAATTTACTGATACGCGTTGATCTTCAGGAATTGATACAGCTTCAACCCAAGCTCGACCTCGATGTCGTGGTTCCGAATAAATCAAATAAGCTCGATTACAGCACAAATGACGCTTACGTCTCGTGAAGATGGAAAGTATGGATGTTGCGATGAGAATTTAGATTTTAGCTGACTATTGCGCAGTTTCCTGAATTAATATCAGGGGCACCAAACGATTTTGCGTCGGGAAAAATATCTGTTCAAAAGGCATTACTCACAGCAGAAACTTTTATTCAATTTTCAAGAGACGTTTTTGTGAAACTGAAACTAAATAAAAAGGGAAAAATACCGTGACCGCTTCCGGAGGGACTTTCCCCCGACCGTGAGTGTGCCGCGTCTAAACAAAATAGTTACGTGGGATGTTAACTATGTACATCGTGTTGTTAATGGTAATTCATAAACAGGATTACTTAAAAAGCTGTTATTTAAAATGAAAATGTTATCATAGTAATTGACATGAATAGCAATTTAAGCGCCGTGAATGTTATTCGCATAAGCCAGGGAAACCCAAGGAGAACCGATTTATGAAAAACACTAAGTGTTGTCTTTAGTTTATGGCCTTTTTATATGTATATTTATGTAACCTAAGAGCTAATTTCCACGTTCCGATTTATCAAGTAGGTAGGTGTTTTAAATTAGTCTCAATACAGTTTAATCTGTCCCCGAGTTTCCGAACTGCTGTTGCACCTAGTCTCCCTCCCAGCCGTTCTGTGTCTCGTCACGCAACGCGCACAGAACGGCTGCGAGGGAGACTATTGGCCACCTTACGCACTCGAAGACGACGGCGACAGCATTAGCGCAGTCAAAAAAAGGAAAGGTTCAACGAGCCGCTTAAAAAATTTTAGCATATCTCTATGTTGTGATCTATAAACTATAAACGTCAGTAATATAACCGAAATTGCTCTCGTTTTAAGATAACCAGAACAAGTGACCATGGGCACTCGAAGGTAAATTTTCAGTTTCAGTTCTCAATCGGAACTCATCGCCTTTACTGATAACTAATTAATGTTTCTGGACAATTCAGAGTCGATCACATGTAACGCTGTAAACGTGAATAAATGTTTTTAAGTGACGTTTTTGTTGGCTTTGCCGATGAATGTCCCTATTCATAGACATGGCCGGTGATATACAGAGGCACTTCACTTCGCCGTTGTACAACGGCAAAGTTTCGATCTGTAATATATAATTCTTTTACTGTAATTTACATATGGCAAAGTTGGCGATTTTTTACTTGTTCTGTATATTGAAACAATCACATAATATGTGAAAGTATGTACACCCGACGGTGACGGGGAGAAAGAGAGAGCCGGAGAGATGAGATGAAGATGAAACGGTCCGATCGTCACGTTTGTATGAGCATCGTATTCCTCACTTTAATACAGATAACTACAACTATTCTGTCTCCTGGACTGACTTTATACTCAGGTAGATTTTTTATTTTTCCTACTCCAATTTCCGACGGTCCCAAGGCCACTTGTCCTCAATCTGACAAAGGCTGCACTAAACATTCGCCTTTTCAACATTTTTTAAATTTTCTTTGCATCCAGAATATCTTTAAAACTTATGTCATCCTGCTACCTTTTAGGAATTAAAGCAACAGCAACGGCAATAGTCCCTACAAAACTGGCAGCGTGCTCCGGTGGTTCGCTAACCTTACCGGTGGAAACCGTGAAGAAGGACTTGATCCTTGACCTGTCCTGGAAATACCGATACTCTCACGACTCACACTGGATCAAAGTTGTTTACTGTAACAGGAGCATGGTCGGCTGTATGGTAACGACACCACTGTTACCAGATGGCACACGAGTATCGAGAGGAGCTAACCAGAGCTTAACCGTGGAACACTCGCGCCAGAGCAACCTCTCGAGGGACCACATCCAGTTCCAATTGGAGGTTCATTTAACGAACAGCCCTGTGCGTCGTAGTATTTTTGAAGTGGAATTCACCATTGTCTGTAAGTCTAGTCAATTTTCATAGTGTTTACTTTCTCAACCTGTTGAACTGTCCTTGACCGTCCCATGAGTGCCACGACCTACAAAGGGTCTCATGGTTAAGTTGCATACCTTCGGAGTGTAAATGCAACCTTACGTGAAAGAAGGCTATAATTGGCCCTGTTCCTGACCACTACTTTACGTACTTACTTCAAAAGTTGTGAATTGAAGACTTATTGCCTGTCGTAAGCCCGGGGGGGGGGGGGGGGGTACTTGGGTTCAGTTTTGCTGGGTATGTGCCGCTGGCCTCTTAGAGCCCCTGCCCCATTATAGTCTATTTTGTGGCCAGTTATAGACCCCATCTTAGTCACTTTTAGGGAAAATGTAATTTTCGCAATCCCAACTAAGTCAGTTTCTACTTATGCATCTACTTTCAAGAACGGAATGTAATGCGAGGTGATTGTTACATTTAATAAACAGCAACGTTCTGAACTTTTTAACCGAGACCATTTTGAATCCCTACTTAATAGAATTTTCCTAGCCCAAAAATCGGAAAATGTGCGACCCAATCCTAGTAACTCTATTGAAAATGCAACCCCATTCTTGTCAATCCATTCGTGAAAATGCGACCCCATCCAGCGGCACATCCCATTAGCCTCTTATAAGGAAGTACCCCCCCCCCCCCCCCCTGGGTCGTAAGAAAGGGTCGACTTTCTCAAATTCACATTTCCTGGAGACCAGTCAGGCGCTCACTTTCAAAAAATTCACGTCTGGTAAGTCCAATGAATGGGATATTTAATTTATGGGAAAATAAGCTTAAACGCGAGCAAGATCATATCATTATGCTAAAACAAGAGGTGTTGAGCTTCAGGAATAAGACCAACGGATGAAGGGGTCGGGTTGTACAGGGGATCGTTTGTAACTGTAACTGACTTGTCTCTATAGTGGTTCGTTGTAAGCCAAACAGTTTCGATTCATTTGTTTATTTAGCTGCAAGCAACAGCAACTGGAGGATAACACCAAATATGCCTTATTTTTTGGCAAGATCATAGATCGGCTTTCAACTTGCCTAATAGTTTGACCTCTTCTCTTTCACCTTCAGGTGTGTCGACTTGGTTAGATGGTAGACTCAATTTGACCAGAGTTTTGTTTGACATTTACCCACCGGAACAACTGGTCGTAATAGAGCTTTTTGACGCAAACGGTACAAGGTTTGCGTACATCGACACTGAAAGGGGCACAACTGCGAACATGGGAAACAACAAACGGCCAATGCCAGCTTTCTGGAGCAGGTTGAAGGTTATAGATGGCTCTTTAATGCTAACTGGAATACAGAAGAAGGATAACGGCACCAAGATTATAAGCAAAGCACACTTGACAGACGTCTCGTCAAAGAGAGCAAGAAGTTCAAACACGATGTCTGTTCAAGTGACAACGATGCAGATTCTAGTTTATACTCCAGGTAATTGCCTTTTTGTAGTATTTGGTTTCACTAACTTTAGTAAACTCTCTCAAAGTAGGCACCACTATAGGAAGGCAACCCTCTAAGTCGGACACAATCTCGTCGACCGACTGGCTGATTTTCGAATTTAGTCACCTGTCAGCCTGTACCTATAGGAGAAATTCGGACACCTCAAGAGTGACCAGCCATTTCTGTTCACCCTGAGAGGTATCCGTAAAATTCAGCGGGGACCAATCAAACCGGATCCTCTCTTTGGATTTAATTTGCCATAGACAACTTAAAGTTGAACAGCAAACATCAAGGGTAAAACTAGTGCACTAACGATTAAATCTCTTTAAGCTATCATCAGCAGCTCTCTTGTTGATCTACGAATGACTATTAGAGCTTTAGCTGAGGAAGAAAACTTAACGTACAATGCTTCAAGCTACTGTATTCTTCGTTTCCCACAGGTTCAGAGCCGTCTGACCTCCCTCCTTTGAAATCGTCTTCATATTCAATGACTGAGAGTGCATCGCCGTCCACTATCGCTGCCCGCAGTCCAGTCGGCAGTACATCAGCTACACCAGTAATGCCTAATGACGCATCAGGTGCTCAAGTACAACTTTGGACAGTCACTCTGACTTCGGTGGCAATTTTTCTTTGCCTCAACCTGAGATGACGTGAGACAAAAGATAAAATCAATGAAAAACAAACACAAAAATTCTACTAAAGGAGGAACGAAACTTTTACCACGAATTGCATGTTGTTGCCTCCTTCAATTCGGTGAATATCCGAGTATATATCAAATAGAAATGTAAATAGTAAGGTGAAGTTTTTGCGTCCGACTTTATTACCTTAATTTTATTTATTCCATTTTGTGTTGGCTTTTATATTATTTTGTAAAGACAACTAGCCAACTTACTCATTTCTTCGAAGACTTACCCATTTTTTACCGTTTTGTACTATTTATTTTCACTTCATTTCAAGTAATTTAAAAGAAGCAAACAAGGTGTTCAAGTTCTTTAATAAACCATTGCTACTGATTGAGAAAAGGAAATAATATATTAATATACAATGGATCCTAATTAATCAAAGACACGATAAATTTTAGGAAGTGCCTAGAACATACTCGGCAGCCGGAAATCGTTTTGACAAACTTCAATGCTTCGGCAGTCCATTATTCTTAAGATCAGCATTGATTCATTTTCCAAATCATGTTATATGAACGAAGTGTTCAAACGGTTTCAACGCAATTCAACACTTTTAAAAGAACAAAGGAAATATTGAAGCGATGTTGAATGAAAGTTTAAACCAATTTAAATTTGACTCAACACACTTTCAACAATCTTTCAACATTTTTTTTGCACTGTCTTTCAACAATGTTGAAAGACCTGTTCAAATGCCCCCGACAGACATTTGGCTCAACAATGTGTTGAACGCATGTTAAACGAGCCTTTAGAGTAAAACCCTCACACTGAAAACGACTGCATGCCAGCCCACAATTCTAAGAATGCTAAGTGTTTAGCTTTTTTTAAAACTTTTTCCGGTTGCTGGGTATAGACAAGCTATAGACACGGCCTAATTTTTTAAAACTTCTTTTGTCTTTGAATTCAGTTTTTTCTATTTAAAGGACGATACGGACTTTTCTTTTAATTGTACGTATTCTGTATTTTGTAACGTTTTGTGTAAATTTTGCACTCTGGTCATGAAAGTTGCTGGCAACGAAATTAAGTCAGGAAAATGAGATATTTTTATATTCGCTTGTAAGACTTCTGAAATAGAGAATTCACTGCATCAGAATTCTGTCTTTATTCATCGCCATTAAATGACATATAGTAAATAGATAAAAACATGTGGTAAATTACAAAATAACGGTAGTATGTGTATGCGCGCGGGCGCCATTGAATATTTTTTGCCTTATATATTCTAAACCAGAAATAGAATATGTTTTTATTTGAGTAATTACGTGTAATATAAATCTACATTTCAAAGTTATGGGTGAAATAAAAAAAAACGATTTTTGGATTAACCCTGTTGTTTTATGTCTCTAATATCTTTATGTTGCAAACCTGAGTTTGTAAAACGTTTTGTGTTGAGCCTGGGCAACTGGCACGAGGGCCGTCTTGACTTGTAACTCTCTCTTTGGTTGGCATTCCTTCTGAGCAGGCGCCCCAGTGTTTGCCTGTACTGAAGCTACCGAGAAATTTGCCCATCCCATCCCTGCAGTTGATCACGCATGCAACCTTGTGGTATATCTTGTAATTGATTTTAATGTTACAAAAATAACTGGAAAACTTATCAACATTTCGAAGAAACGAAAAAAAAAACACCTCAACATTTATAATTTAGCTAGGGATTCCAAAAGTCTCAACTACGCCCGTGTCTATTCCGCCAACGCCAAGCCAATAGCTGAATGATCCTCTTACCAGGCCCTGAATGTGGAAGCTTGTTGATCTAGTTAAAAATGTAGCTCCTAATCTGATCATTGAAGATGCCTTTATGCTGCAGTGCCAGTCTTTCAGTTTGTTCGGTTACTGAGCCCTACAAGCTTGAAATAAGAACCCTCCTCCCCTAAATTTTCTCACGGAAAACTGAGATACAAGTGTGGTCTAAATCCGACTCATCACTGAAAAACAAGGGTCGTCAGATTCTCGAAGACCTCCTTAGTTAATAAAGTTAATGTGTATCATAAGTATTGTTCCTTAACAACGGAGGACCGTTGGACTACTGACGAAAGGCGGATGGAGTCAGTTTGCACGTTCAAAGTTGGTTAAAGGCTTTGGATGATCAACTTCTCGTGAATTAAGCAGTCGAATTTGCTGCGGCAATTTTTCCAGCCCATGGACATTGGGCACGTGCTTACCAGTTGAGGGATTCAGTGTCAGTTGGTGTAATCGACAAAGTTCATATTCCGTAGACCACATTTGAATAGATACGCAATGCATCAGGTTGGCTGATGATTTTTGGTTTCGGTTTCAGCTACCCTGGGCTTTAACATGTCGTTCCGACTTTTCCTCGATTATGCTGCACGTGGATTGTAGCTGTTTCTTGTACTGTTACGTTGGCCGTTCTCTGGTCTTAAAATTAGATAGTGATCATGAAGGTTTCTTCGCTGCAATTATCTTTGGACACTGGACCTGTTGTCTATAGCCTAATTCTGTTTTATGAATTAGTTATTTCCATACTGTCACAACGGAAACAAAATGACTATTGTATTGTTTTAACTCATTTACATTCAAACCACGAAGAAACAGTCACTTTGCCTTGATAATGATGGTAGTTACATCGATACATCGTACAACATAAGTTTTAATTTTTCTGTTGAAGTTTTTCATTTCAGAGTAAACCTCTAATCATACGACTTCGACGACTTCCACTGTTTCATTTTGACACTTAGCATTCTTGCCATGTATTTTTAGTTCTTAGGTCATGCAAACCAAGTTTGCCTTATTTTGATTTTTGTTTGTGCTTCATTTTTCACAATTCCGTTTTTATCCGTCGAACGGTAGCAGACAGCCTATCGAAAGCTCATTGTAATCTTGACCAGAGACCACTACTCTGTATGTGCCGTAAAATATGCCAGAAAAGCATCTACATGAATGTGCTGACATGGCGTCAAGTCAGGGTCACTAATTAAAATCACGAAATTAAAAAGAACGCCATGAGCCGTGCATGTCACTGTTGATAGCTGATATATAGTAAGCATTTCGCGGAAGCGGGAAGGGATCTTTCCCAATCGTTGCCGGTGAGCTTCCGTTTCAGTTTTAATCCGACGTGTTTTAACTGAACTACCAAACATAAAAAGAGAAAGGATGAGCCATCTGGAACACAACGAAAAGGTGAGCTCCAGTTCACGTCTCTGACTGATTGTAACCAAACAAATACTTGATCATGATAAAAATATCTGCATACGGTTTCTTTGACGATTATAGCAAAAACCACAGAAATTTTACCTTTTGCTTCAAGCCCAGTTGTTCGAAAGTCGGTTTACCCTAGGCGCGAGATTAAAAGTTTGGAACTGCAGAATTATCGCTATAGAAGGACATAGAACAGATCTATCTGAACCATATTTATTTATCATGTGCGGATTCACCTCTGAGAATTGAAACCCATAAACAATCCCCTAGCTTAGCTTAGTTCAGCTAAACTTAGCTCTCGTTTGAGGAGCTGGCAGGGGTCAAGATTTTATTCTCGTTTTCTTTCTGATCCTTTCCAGCAAATCAAAAATCAAACTAAAACTAATGTGCTTTTAGATTAGTTGCAACGTACGATTTCCGCCTTTTGCCCCATACGCTTTTGCACAGATCGTTTATGACTTGGTCACATGATATTGTTTTCGGTCTTTCGAAGTCACTGAAGATATCTTACAAACATTTTTTTTTTCCTGCACTGACAGCATTATTAATCCCCAAAGGACAAATCTTTATAGTTCTTTCTATATTACTGGTTTCTTCAACTAAATAATAAAGGGCCACGAACAGGCTATTTTATATGCAAAAAACCAAAAATAAGTAAAATGTCAGTCGACGGGGAAACAACCGAGAAAACGAAACCGAAATACCTTTTGTCTACGCGTCCAACGGAAGTGAACAAAAAACCGTTTTAATGGCTTCCCTTCACTGTTTAACCTACCATCAAGTGTTCCACTCGGCAAACTGAAGAGCCGTGATAAAATTGAGCCTGATTTTAAGTAATTATCTATTTCACTTCGCGAAAACGTTGCTCGATTCTCATCGAGAAGATTGCGCGGAACGGTGGGGTTTTTCCCGAGCTCAACTAAAGTAAACAACGCTTTTTAAAGATCTTCACTAGTTGGCTGGGCACCCAAAGGTATTTTCGGTGGAATTTTGTTTTCGGAACGCATATAGTGCTTCAGGAAAATTCAGTTTTAGTTGCGATTGAAAAGCTATATTTTTCCTCAGCGAACTGATTTCACCTCAAACCGTCATAACCTAACGTGCTTACCCTATCCCTCAGCTTGTTTTTGGAGGGGCAAATATGCCGTTTGACGTACAAAATACGGCCACCTAGCAATCTCGAAAAGCTAACGGCTCAGAATTCGGGGATACGATTTTCGGGGACTTCAATTTTCAAGTTACAAATCCAAACAAATCACAAATGAGTACGTAGCCTAAATATACGTTCAAAAGGGCATAAAACGAGACACCAATGACGTATTGTGCTCGAACGTTCTCTTTGGGTGCCCCTGTATGTTTCGACGCAAATATATATACGGTGAGATTCTTGTTACCAGTTTTCGTACCGTGTAAGAAACCTTGTAACATTTATTTAATTCTTGTCGCAAAGAAGTTGCATGTGACCGGAAATCACAATCGAAAGCGCAAGTAGATGATCCAACATCGAGAAGAAATTGCAATTGTGTTTACAATTTGGGACTTACAGAGCGTAAAGAAAAGTGCAGCAGGGTTTTTTTTCTTTCGTTTTGTTTTGTTTTGTTTTGCTTTTAATTTGTGATGCGAATACTTGAAGTGCAAAGAGACGAAGTATTTTAAGTTCAATCCAAGCATCTTTACCATAATTTGAGGCGTATTTCGCGGAAAGCCCTTTTGAATGTTAATATATGAAACATATACTGTTTGAACTGCGGATCAAAAATCAAATAGAACAAAGATCCTCGCAGTTTGTACGCAACTTAGCAGTTGCGCAAAGAAATAAAGCCTGAAAAAAATTCAGGCTTGAACAGGATTCGAACCCATGACCTCTGCGATGCCAGTGCCGTTGCTCTGGTCATATTGTGAGCCCTTTTGTTGCTAGAATGTTCTCCAGTAATCCTGTCGGTCTGTACGTGCGAACTTCGAAAGCCTATAACTTGTTTAATATTTTAGATAGAAATCGTCACAAAATTCGGTGAATTTTCCTGAAATTTATATTGAAACACTTAAATGTCGTTGAGATTCGATGTTACCATGGCAACTACTTTTTTCAGATAATGAATTTCACATTTAACGATTTAAGCCTATTTTGCTGTTACTCTGTTGTTCTGGTTACTTTTTGGTGACTTTCTGATGTTTTGGAAGAACTTAGAAGCAGTTTTTGGGACGGAATCCAACTCCAACCCCTGTCTAGATAGGGTTTCATATCGCAAATTATTCCACCTCGCTTCACATCAGATAGAAGCATTACCGGCCGCATAATATAACAAGCAGATAAAAAAATTCGTCGAATATAAGCGCCTCGCAGAGTCTGTAATGGGCATTCTCCTTCCCTAACTTAGCTTAAACTCACTCATAAAAAAGCCAGGAATTAAACCAGCTGCCGTTCATCTACAAGGAATTCTGGCAAAATTTTTCGACGAAACCCAAAGCGTTTAGATCGTCGTCTAGTTTGGGTATTGCTTTTGTCCCAGGTGCCTTTGAATTTGATCCCGGAAGTGACGATCATTCCTCCTTCTTCTACCGCAGGAAAAGCTACTCGAGAACCTTGAACGATTTGCAAATGCTGTCGCAGGATTTCTCAACAACTTCAAGTGGGCATGCGCTGTGTTGATCCTCGCGGCTCGCCTGGTTGGGATCTCCATGTTCACTACTTGGGCATGGGATTGTTTCTCCAGGGAATTTCAAACCACACCGCTTTGTGAGAATTTTCGTCTCTTTCCTCACCCTGCAAGCTTTGAAGCTGCCTGGCTTTTCCTGTGCGCTGCAAGTTCTTTTTTGTTGATCATTTATGCACGCCGTTTGTCTTCCTTCCCATGATTTCCGGCGGTTTTACGGCACATCTGCAGGAAAAAGTACTTCTGGAAGATCCTTATAACACTTATGTCAGTGTGTATTTACGACCTTCTGGTAATTCTACACGAGCCAAAAGCATCCAAAACAATTTCGTACGTGCTTTTCATGTCTGAAAAGTCTTTGCTAGTGGCACTGGTACTCTTCTTGAACTTTCTCCCATCAGTGAATCTGTCTCGAACCCCATCTACGCTGAAATTGGTGATTTATAAAGCAGCGTTACTCCTGTATGCACTTGAGGGTTACACCATGGCCATTCTTGGTTCGACAATTGCTGTCTACAACGTTCTCACTGTGTCGGATCCTCCTGGCACAGCTCTGACACACCCGACCTCTTCAAATGTCCAGAAAAATTGGACTCTGCCCAGCGCTCAGCCGTTACAAGGGGGAAACAATGGGGAGTCTACCGCGCATCCGCCAGACATGAAAGCTGTCGTTGATTTGATGCTCTTGATGACCAATAATGCGTTGAGATATTACTTAGCGGATTTCTTCTTTTCAAAGCTCTTTGATCACGATGTGGACATCTTGGGGGGCGGAACAAAAAGCATCTCTGAAAGTCTTGCAGTAAACAGAGCTGACGACATAGCTACGGCAGACACAGCGCACGAAACTCAAGAGGCGTCCACTCATATGATAAACCCTGTGTGAATGGAAGTGAAATCTTCAGATCGTTTCACATCCCCGGGGGGGGGGGGGGAGGGGGGCGGTGTACTCCCATATATGGGCTATATAGGTACGTGCCGCGAGATAGGGTATAGTTTTTGAGGTTCCCAGTCCTTAAATGGAGTATCATTTTTTCCTCATTTAGCAACGCGTTCCTGGATTAGTCATTAGATAGGGTACCTAAATTGTATCAGTTAAATTGAAACTTGTAAGCGCCACGTTTTACGAAAAAGAAATGGCTTTTTAAAACTGCCGTCCGCTTCAAGGTCCGCTGAAGTATCAGAAAAGCGATTTTCATAGAGATTTGTGTTCATCCGTGCACATTAGCCGTTGTTTGGGTCCCTTGAATAGGGTGTCATTTTTCGGGTTCGGTCCTTAAAAAGGGTATCCGTTTTCCCTTCCTTTACCCTTAAATAGGGTCAGGGTTCGAGAACCTTCGCGGCACACCCCTATCGAAAATTTTCGGGAGTACCCCCCCCCCCCCCCACGGTTCACATCGGACTCAGCATCTTTCAGATTAATAATAATAATAATAATAATAATAATAATAATAATAATAACTACTTATATAGCGCTTATCCAGTTTTGTTCTAAGCGCTTTACAAAGTTTTAAAAAATCATATCTGTTTAAAATAATTCGAAAAAAGATGATTGTTAAGTTTACGTTTAAAAAGATTTAAATTGTCATAAGAACGGATTTCGACAGGTAGTTTGTTCCAGAGTTCTGGGGCCGCTGGGGCCGAAACAGCAAAAGCTCTGGAGCCATACGACTTTAGATTATAGTTGACATGACACAGGCGAAATGCGTACGACGACCGGAGCATTCTTGAAGTTGAATAGCGGCGTATCAGGTCTTGTATGTAGATGGGGGACTGTTGGTGAAGAGCTTTGTGGGTGAGCAGAATTATTTTGAATTTAATTCGCTCGGAAACTGGAAGCCAGTGGAGGTCGAATAAAATAAGGCTTATGTGGTCATACCTGCGAGAGCCTGTGATCAGTCGAGCCGCGGCATTCTGTACTGACTGAAGCTTTTTAATGACATATTTCGGAACCTTGTATAAAAGAGAGTTACAGTGATCCAATTTGGAGGTTATAAAAGCGTGGACTAGAGTCTCAGTGGTTTTAGTGGATAGCAATTTTCTTATACGGGAGATGTTTCTAAGATGATAAAAGGCAGATTTACAAACAGAATTAACATGAGGGAGCATCGACATAGTACTATCAAAAACGAAACCAATGTTTCTGGAACATAGAGACGGCTGAATTGACTGCGTCATGCATATATTAAGGTGGGGCTCTACCTGAATTTGAGTGAAATTTGAAGAGGTTTTAAGAATGGATAGAAGAAAGAAAATGATTTTTGGAACACTAACAGACAGTGGATAACCACGCAAGAGCAACCCAGGTTGCTAGTGGACTAACTTGGTATCCGTCTATTAATTATTATCTACAAATTCTAATTTTAAAACTTCACTAAATCTTCAACATTTCTTATTTCTTTTAATTTTACCAATCCTTCAAGAAAAATTATTTCCTTCCAAATATACCTAAAAATCACACAAAAATTCATAAAACACCCCGAATCATTGATTTGTGTTATGAATGGAGGGTTTTTGTATTGCTTGAAGTGCAAACAAGATATTTCCATTTGACCGATTTTAAGCGGCGTGAAAACGGCTTTCAGGTGAACCCCCACCTTGAACGAAGTCAGAGTTAACAAAACCATCAGCAAGGCTTGTAGTCTCATGTTGCTGTGTACATACTTTTATAGGTGTCTCGATGAAAGAGAAAGTATTTATATTACGTTAGGCCTGTCATATGTACACGGTTAGAAGAAAGGTCAGTGTTATAAAATACCACGTTTAGGATCCTTACCATACCTAGGCAAAGCTGTGTCAGTTTTGATTTTGATACTACTTGGCTGCTGTCTCTAGCCTTATCTCGGATAAGCAAGCAAATTAGGAGATCACATTGGTATGTTAATTAGTACTATTGTCGTAGTTTTCCATTTTTCCATTGTAGTATACATCTATATAACGTCCATTATATCTTGCAAACCTAAAAATTGTATTGCTAAGTGATGTCCATTTAATGTATTTGTATAGAAACTGATGTAAATATTTATATACAGTAGAAACCCGCTTCACGGACACCCGCTTACTCTACGGACACCTCGTTACTCCAGACAGTATTTTTGGTGCAGTACCAAACATTTTCCTCCAAAAAGGGGGACCTCTAGAATAGGGACGCTTTCTCTGGTCCCAGCAGTGATCGTAATAATGGGATTTGACTGTACTTGTCGCATTTTTATATACCTTTATAGTGTTATATTCATTTACTTTGGTATTGAAATAAATACATCGTAAGAGAGCAGCTGTAGGTGGCCGCCTCAGAAAGGTTCCTGTTATAGTGTTTGGTTAGAAAACCAGACCTTGCAGGATTACTATGGTTACCCAGCTTCTAAGAGCACATCTTATTAAACAGAAAAGCTTATGAAATCTGTTCCCCATTCATTTTAAACAGCATGTAACACTAAAAGTTCTTCAAAATGCGTTTGTATTGCTGAAAGGCATCCACCGATTTCTGGAGAACATCATCATTATTGTTGTGACATTTTAATACAGCACAAAATATGGGAAACGCCGACAGGGTTTCATGAATACGGATGACACCCGTTATCTTTCATTTCTCGTGGGCTTTTACTCTACTTTAACTCGTTTCATGTTGTATTGTCAGTATTTTCTTCCAGCTCTAATGCCAGCAATTACTTTCACATTAAAACTCCTAGTATATCTTGTTCGCAGACATTAAAAACTGTTGCACGAAGCTGAACATATGACCTTCAAGACAGGCATTTGAAGAACTTTCTGGTCCGTGCAGGTCGGCAGGAATTTGAAACAGCCAAGCTCAAAAAGTTCAAAAGTGTTGAAGTTTTTTAATTCGCCGGCGAATACGGTGACGTTTCTGTCTTGCAAATAACGGAGATTGTGTGAACATAAAAAGGCACAAAAACAGCTAAAGGAATGTGCTAAAACCACCAGACTAAAAAGAACACCCTTAGCCCTGTCACAGTGGATAGCGCGGGATACTTTAATATCTCTCCCCAATCCTTCTTGGCCGGGCAGCTGCCGTTTCAGTTTCGATTTTATCCGACGTGTTTTAACTAAACTACCAAATATATATAGAGAAAGGATGAGCCATCTGGAACACAACGAAAAGGTGAGCTCCAGTTCACGTCTCTAACTGATCATAACCGTACAAATACCTGAAAAAAAGCGAAGTACGGTTTCTTTGACGATTACAGTAAAAACTAGAAGTAACCCCTTTTGCTTCAAAGCCCGGTTGTTTGAAATCGATTTACTCTAGACGCGATACCAATAGTTACCTAGTAAGGTTTGTAATTCTCTAATTGAAGCGGATTTTACTTGCTAATATGTAACTGTAGAATTATCGCCTTAAGAGAGATCTAAAGAACCCAAATCATTGCATTGCAAATTCACTGAAAATTGTAAACATTAATCCTGTCACAGCTAGTCGGCTTAGCCTAGTTTTGCTCTCGTTTCAACAACTGAGTTCAGGTTTCATCCTTGCTTACTCTCTGATTCTTTACTACTACACTTTTATACAAAACCAAAACTTATGTAATCTTTGTTATTTCCAACGACATTGGCCTTGCCTTATTCGCGTTTACACAGATCGGTATGACTTGGTCACATGAGATTGATTTTGGCCTTCCAAATTCAAAGATGTCTTACAAACA
Source organism: Pavona decussata (assembly GCF_977016875.1). NCBI lineage: Eukaryota > Metazoa > Cnidaria > Anthozoa > Scleractinia > Agariciidae > Pavona > Pavona decussata. The sequence goes on along the minus strand of NW_028145514.1, from coordinate 3,855,005 downwards.
ATTTTTTTTTCACTGGCGGGATGATTAAAAAAATTCCCAAAAGACGTATCTTTATAGTTCTTTTTATTGGTTTCTGTAATTAAACAATGGCCTCAAACAGGCTGTTCTCGCGATGGAGTCGGCATTTTCATATACAAATATCAAGCGCAATTAATGCGTCTCAGTCGACGGGGAAAACATGAAACCGAAATGCCTGTTGCAATTGTCACTAGTCCAACAATAACAACAGAGTCTTTTTTAATTACTTCCTTATTCTGTTCACCCTTTTATTAATTTTTTCGCTTTGTCAATTAGAGACATGACAAAATAAGGTCTGATTGTAAGTTTTATCTAATTCACTTCACGGTTAAGTTTACTGAACGTCGTTGTTTGATATTGCCGGAGAGTCAGGGGATAATGCAAAAGGTAAGCTCAACTAAAGTAAAGAACGCTTCCTAAAAGTATTCCCTGGTTGGCAGGGGCCTCCAATGTTCCTTTCAGTGGAATTTCTGTTCGTTATCTGTGATTTAAAAAGCTTTAGTCTTCCTTAGCGAAATGGAAGATTAAATTTGATCTTTAATGGTCATAAGCATGAAGAACTAGTCTCTCCGCTTTTTTGAATGGGCTTAAATGTAGTCGAAAGTGCAAGATACGGACACCTAGCATTTCGGGAAACCTAACGGATCAGAATTCGAGGATAAGATTCGGTAAAAAAATTATCGGAGACTTTTATTTTTAGGAAATGAATGCGAACAGATCCCTGTGAGGCACATAAAGAACGAAGTTAAACAATCTGGTTACAGAAGATAACATTATATAATTAAGTCAGTTTTACTCGAATCCTGATTTCTTTTTGGAATTGAGCTTTACACAGTAAGATTCTGGCTGTCAGCTTTCTACAATGCAATCATTTACTTTGCAATGTACATTCAATTCCATCGCAAGGAAGTCGTGTGTGACAATCAAAATCAAAAGCGCAAGAGATGCTGTAACATGGATATTTCGCTGATACCCTACTGAGGGGTTAATGAGAAATGAGGAAATTGTGTTCAGAATTTGGGACTTACAGAACCCAAAATGAAGGCGTAGTGGCTTTTCTGTTCCGAACAGTCCAAGTGAGGAGAGAGAAAGAAATTATTTTACCTTTAATTTCAGCGCCTTCGGCATCATTTCAGGTGTGTTTCGTGAAAAGCACTTTTGTCACCAGAATGTTCTCCAGGGAACCTGTATAGAAGAGGGGAGAAGGGGTGGAGGAGTATGCCCGTTCAGAGTTCAAACGAATTTAACTTGCTTAATATACCAACAAACGTCACAAGTTAAACAAGGTGAATTTTCCTGAAATTTTTATGGAAAAAATTGAATGCCATTGAAATTCGATGTTACTTTGCATGGAAACTACTTTTTTGTTTGTTGTCTCCTAGGATTTCAGTTTATTCCATTTTAAATGAAGAAATCTAACTTTCAGACAGCAAAATCTGATTTCATGTTTTGACCATCTTCCTATGACTGTGTAGTTCTTCTATCACTTTGTTCAATATTACTGACTTTATGAAGTTTTGTGAGAATCAGAAAATCCAAGATGGTGGATTATCCTCCAAGCCTTATTCTTATTTCCAACATGACAGTGTAAGGATTTTACTGAAACTCGACTCATTAAAAGCTAACAATCAAGTTGGCTGTTGTTCATATATAAAGAATTTGTCGACCATACTCGGAAAACCCGAAAACTTTACATTGTCGTCTAGTTTAGGTATCGTTTTGGTCCCGGTGCCTTTGTCCACAAGTGACGTTCATTCCTCCGTCTTCTGCTGCAGGAAAAACTACTAAAGAAGCCTGAACGATTTGCAAGTGCTGTCTCAGGATTTTTCAGCAACTTCAAGTGGGCATGCGCTGTGTTGATTCTCGTGGCTCGCCTAGTTGGGCTGTCCATGTTCACTATCTGGGCAATTGACTGTTTCTTCAGGGAATTTCAGACCACAGCGCTTTGTGCGCATTTTCGTCTCTTTCCTCACCCCAAAATCTTTGAAGCTGCCTGGCTCTTCCTGTGCGCCTCAACGTCTCTTTTCTTGATCTTTTATGTACGCCGTTTGCCCTCCTTCCCAGGAGTTTCCGTAGTTTTACATCACCTGTTCAGGAAAAAGTACTTCTGGAAAATCGTTCTAACACTTATTTCGGTGTGTTTCTACGATCTGTTTGTTATTTTGCACAAACCAAGTGCAGCGAAAACAATTTCGTACGTGCTTTTCATGGTTGAAAAGTCTTTGGCCGTGGCAGTGGTGCTGCTATTGAACTTTCTCGCTTCAGTTAAAAGTGATGTGTCTCAAAACAAATCTGCACTACAGTTGTGGATCTACAAAGCAGTGCTATTTCTGTATGCACTTGAGGGTTATACCATGGCCATTCTTGGCTCAATAATTGCTATTTACAAAGTCCTTACTGTGTCAGATACTCGTGGAATAGCTATGATAAAACTGGCCTCCACAAACGTCCACGAAAACCTGACTTTGGCCACTGCTCAGCAGTGGTTACAATGGAGAAACAATGGGTACTCTACGGAGGATCCGCCTGACATGAAAGCTGTCATTGATTTGATGCTCTTGATGACCAATAATGCGTTGAGATATTACTTAGCGGATTTCTTCTTTTCAAAGCTCTTTGATCACGATGTGGACATCTTGAGTGGCGGAACAAAGAGTATCTCTGAAAGTCTTGCAGTAAACAGAGCTGACGACATACCTACGGCAGAACCAACTCAAGAACTGGACAGGCGTCCGCTCACTTAACAAACCTTGTGTGAATGGGAGTGAAATCTTCCGATCGTTTTTCTTCCGACTCGCCCTGTCTAAGACTGACTGTGTTATGCATATTTTCATCATCGAAGAGACAACAAAACCATTGGTAGGGCTTGTAGTCTTATGCTGCTGTGTAAATAGATGTGGCGACAAGATACAGTATTTTTATTACTACAGATATACACTGTCAGAAAAAGGTCGGAGGTCTATAATGCTGGAAATGAAAGACGTTTAGGATTCTTGCCGTGCGAAGGCAAAGCTTTGTCACCTTTGATGTCAATATTTAATGGAGAGCTGCTACCGCAAACCTTATCTCGAGTATGAAAGCGAAGTATAAGGTTTACAAACAATAGACAGCATAAGCATAGCATGCAGCGAGCCTTAAGCGAAAAGTAATTATATTAAATACATGTGAGTAGTAAATTTTTGAACAGGTAGGACAAATCCAGTTAGGACGATCTTTTGATGAAGTGTAACCTCTTGGTATATCAGCTCGCTGACACGAGATTATTGAGCTTCCTTTTAGTCTCCGATACATCTTGAGCCCTACACTGTATCAATCAATAAGTATATCGAGTATGTATGTTGGGAGACTGGAACGACGCGAAAGACGGCGGACACGCTCTTAAGTGTTCCTCCATCTTCTAGGTAATGCAAGAGGTATGCAAAGGAAGATAACATTCTAAACAAGCAAAAGGATTATAAAGGTTATGAAAAAATGGAAACGAAATATCAGTTGCTCACTTGTTCAGCCGTATTCAAATACTTGGAATAACCTTCCAGTTTCCCCTCGTACCAACAGACTTTCTGAGACAGCTTGTAAACATCTTACTTAAACTTAAACGGCCAGTACACTAAATAAATGAGATTCTCTACGCCTATACTATCAATGATTTCCGTACACTGAAAATCTCTAATTGTACTGCTTTACTTTTCTTTGTTGTAGTTCCAGCAGTTTGAAGTCGGTATTGCCTATGATACTAGTGCGTTGTTGTTTTGTTTGATTGCTGAAGCTTCCTTGTTCCTGATCAGATTAGTATGATAATTAATAGTCTTGTCGAAGTTTTCCATTTTTTCATTGTATATATTTATATAACGTCCATTATATCTTCTATATTGAAAAGGCGCACTTGATCTGGAACCTAGCTTCACCTTTTATTGTGGTTCACATATATAGCTAAGTGCTGTCCGTTTAACGTATTTATTTAGATATAAGTATTTTGATAAAATATTTGAGATTGTACGCGCGCTCTCATTGGTCGATAGGTGTGTTTAGATGAGAGCATGTAAACACGGTTGTGACGTCATGCTTTCTGCGTCTCCCGGCACAATTTGAAAACATTTCAAAGCTTTCGCAACACTCGAAAAGTAATTTCAAGTACAAATGGTGAAAAATTTTCCCAAAATTTTGATCGGGGTGTGCCTATATCCTCCCCTCTGAACCCGAGGGAAAAAAAGCAAAAGAAAGAAGAACCACAGCGCTTTGTCTGCCTCGCTAGACGACCTCGTCGAGGGAGCTCAAGTGAAGGCGACAAAATAAGCAACAAATACGCAGTAAACATTTTCCAAGGTAATTTTTGCATCTGAGTATTACAATAAAATTTCCTAAAAGACATTCTTTATTCAAAAAATGTACATGAAAACGAACACAAAACTATATGCTACAGACTATAAATGTTTCAAATCAAACTTTGTACGGCCCGTTGCCGTGTTTTGGCTGTCAAATTTGTATAAAATGTATTTTCTCCGAGACTTTCTCAGCGTAATAATCTACTGCTACGATTACTATTACCAGCAACAACTTCACAGTCTGGATCCGCTGCTTGTGCTATGATTCCTAAACAGCAAAACTTCACAAGGCACGATGAGCGACTCGACTTCTCGGCCATCTCAGGCTGCCACGTCGGGCAAGTTCACGTAACTTTCAGGAGCGACCATGCACAGTGACATTCATTTTCAGCTTAAATAAACTAGTCATCTTGAAGTTCTTTCCTTACAGAATCGTATATTTTGAACATTTCTTCTAGTATTCACCGAATGTTGGGTATTGTTCTGTAAGATTTACGAAAATTCAAAGCTGAAATCGCCGTCATCCACACGGGGCTCGCTGACGCTTGCCACAAATTTCAACATGATTTTGACTTTTATAACGCAAATTTTGATTGGTTCATGTGTTGTCAGATGCGCGTTTTCATTGGCTAGTAGCAAAAATGATTGTCCAAAGCGTGTACTGA
>NW_028145514.1:3642500-3847500 GCF_977016875.1 Pavona decussata | reverse complement strand
GAGAGAGCCTTGATTGTGCTTGTCGATGCATGTGAAGGAGTTGAAAATGTATATAACTATAATTCTTCATGTATGGATTTTAGGCGCTTACTATTTTTATTTACCGTTCAACGCGAGCGCATAACAACATTCAAGGCATTTTCCATGATATACTGCTTTGCTTATTTAATGAATATTGGTTAAAAAACTCTAAATCCTCAAGCACTTACCACCGATTTCATTGATACGCGACCCTCGAATAAAAACTTCCGCGAGCATTCGGCGATTCGCTTTCGTCAATCATGCGCTCCTTATATGGTGTTACAGGAATGCCGCTCTTATTTTCAAAAAATGTGACGGCCACTGTGTAGCCTGTTCGGTCGACATGGTTGCTTCTTATTCTTCAAGTTTACGTTGGCGACTGGTGTATTTGCTCGTGCAGGGGTTGAGCATCGATTGATGGAAGCCACACTGACTGTCTTTCTTCTTGCGTACTGAACTGAGCCGTCCCTGTATTCATCTTCGTACACTCCTGGATATTGCTCAGTTACTCTCCTTATAAATAATACGCCATGTGCTGTAAATGATAAAAGGCGATCAATGTCATCTACTGCATGCTCGTATATTTATGCCGATTTATGCGATTCTTTTTTCGCCTACCGTCCATTTGTCTTGCTTTTCCCGTCCGGGCTGGGTAATCAACCGTGGAGGTATTTCTGTATTTTTTCAGAATTTTCTTCACAAATGTCAACCCCATGTTCAGAAGTCTTGCTATAGCGATCGCGCTCAACCCCTGCACGAGCAAAAACACCAGTCGCCAACGTAAACTTGAAGAGTAAGAAGCAACCAAATATGTCAAACGAACAGCTACACAGTGGCCCAGTGGCCGCCATATTTTTAAAAACAAGAGCGGCATTCCTATAACACCATATAAGGAGCGCATGATTAACGGAAGCGAATCGCCAAATGCTCGCCGGAGTTTTTATTCGAGGGTCGCGTATCAATGAAATCGGTGGTAATATGAAAGTTTGTTGGTTACTCAGTTTGGGAGAAATCTAAGCTATAAACAAAGACGCAACATAATAATCCTGAAATTAAGCACATTTTTGATACGTATGAAATGCAAGGTGCACTGAAGAAAGAGCACTAGTTTGTGAGTGACGAAGTTGAATTAGTATTACCTTGTCAGAGTGGTTTGCAATAACGACTGAAGACTTTAACCAAAGATGCCTTATACATACCACGCCGAAATGATAACTTTTCGCGTTTTTTAGAAGAAAAGTTTCCAAGGACAACAATCATTAATTCCGATCCACCCTTGCCCCTTCACTTCTGCAATAATTATCGTATCCACTTGTAATTATCATTCTTTTTTCCATCTTGAGCCTTACCTGGTAATATATTAGTTATATCATCTCTTTCTCTCAACTGCTGAAGTCTTAAATGTTTACCTTGCGATGTCGACTTCTCAGCATCCGTTGTCACTTTGCCAGTTTCCTTTACGCTTTTCACGTGCCTTTTCCTGAAAAAGCTTATTCCGCCACCAACGAGACAAACAAGTACAAATACGGACAAAGCAACCACGCATGCCATGAATGCCAAAGACTCGCCTGAGGAATCGGAGTCGAAAACGTTGATGGTTAAAGATTCAGTGCCAGTGAATGTCCGTCCTTCCGATGCCTGAAAACCATGCAAAGACACAATCATTTTCTTGGACCTCGTTCACTGTAGATCTTACTTAGAGCGGTTTTCAGTTAAGTGTCGAAAATTATTTCGCGTTTGCTTTGGTTTTGCATTACTACGTTCTGTGATTGGTTAACAAAACTCGCACCTCTTTCTCAACAAATGGGAATCCAAACCAAAACCAATCGTGTTTTGGCTGCATGCATTTTCCCGCGCTTGGCTCCAGTTACATATATTTGCCTCGAATTCTGATTGGCTGGTTGTGTTGTTTACATTTGTTGCGATTGGCCAGAGTAATTACTTTGGTTTTGGTTTTACGACACTCAACTGGAAACCGCTCTATTAGTGAGATCTAGGGCTAAGTTCTGCACTCAGGAAAGGAGTCCTTTGTAGGGTTATGCGAGGGGGCAAGTTGCTGGGACTTGTTAAAAATCCGGCTATGTCCCTGTGACAAGTCCCTTGAGAGTACAGAAAGGCGTGTCCTGTGTACGCTCGGGACTTTCCAGGCTATTCTAAGTTTGTTCTCTGTAATTTGGCCACGCGACTTGTCGCTTCAATGAAAACACCATTTTATCGAGGGGTATGAGTCTCAAAGGACAAAATTTCAAGATTTTTTCCTTGGGATAAGTTTCACTGTCCCCGGTGTGCCAAGTTTGAAATACTATTCTTTCAGTATGTTTAATAAAAGAAGACGTTGTTAAATATCCAAGCATATTGTTATGCATAAATGGTTGTTTCTTAGACCAAGGGGGAGTCCCTCCTCAATCCAGCAGAGATCTCGAAAGAAAACTGAGAGACACACGCCTGCCAACGGACTGCATTCTATTTTTTTAAAAACTCAGTACAACACTCGGAAGTACACTCTTCATAGGCCTGAAAAAGGCTTCCAACTTTTGTACTTCTCAAGTGTCGTTGTTTTGATGTTAAGTGGTAGAACTGTCAAAGTGGGCATGCAAAATTACTTGTCAAGTTGTTGAGATGAAGAGTTGTGGGATTTTGCGTAGTGCATTATATTTGCCTGGGCCAAAAAACTCAGTGGCTCGACGACTCGACAACTCGACATCTCGACAATTCAGCAACATGACAGTTTGACAACTTTCATGTGAACATGTCCCTAATACCTCTGAAAATCAAATAACTACTTAAATTCACACGCTACATCCCTGCAGACGATGGTCGTTAAATGATCAATGGCTCACTAATATAATGGTAACAGGAGTCCTATATGCACAGTCTTTCGAAAGGAAACTTTCATTAAATAAGAGAATATTAAAGTATTTGGCAAATATCTTTCTTACTTCAGTGTCCTGTAGGTAACTGCTTGCGATGTAGAGTGCATCATTTTTAGAAATCTTGATAACCCCTGATAAGCAGTCAGATATGAACCAAGTAAACAAGGAGTCCCTGTAGGCAACACCAAACCCACGACTGTTCCAGATAACCTTGGTGATGGTCAATTCTCTAGACGTGTCCTTCGTCTTCATCGAAACGATGCCGGTAAAAAATTCTTCCAGAATCCCGTCAATTCCATTCCCATGTTTCAGCGCGTCGTACATCCTATCTTCATCCTCAAAAGCTAGAAACACGTTGTATAGAATTTAAGTTGGTATTACAATTAAGGAAAAATATTTATTTTCTCTAACGTACATGTAAAATAGCATACGCTTTTAGCGAATATAAATATATAGACTCTCACTTTCTATGTCGACTCCAAAATTCACGGCTTCTTGGAAAGCGATACTGTCACTTAATACACCGATCTGCAAATGATAAAAATAAAAAAAACTAATTATAAAACTGAACTGAACAACGGTATATAGTCATATATATAATCCCTCGGCAAAATAACAATTTGGTAATAATTTCAAACGTTTTACAAAAACATAATGCACCCATTTAAGTCGAGTGAAATACATTTAACTCAAAGTAAAGTGCGCTTTCATCCAATAACTTTACGTGGTCCAGAAACCGCACCCGTTTTCCAGCTGTGAGCTCATGTTCCATTTTGACACTCGTCAAAGCATCAGAAAGAGTAGCAGTCAACACGGAACAAACAGTGACGCCAACAGTCATCCAAACCACAGCAAATGATCTTGCCAAGGTGGACTTGGGTGCCTTGTCACCATATCTGAAGAGACGGAATAACTTGTTAAATAAATGAATGGCCAAATAGTCAACGACCTATCTCTTATACCGCGTTATTTTATATTAGCATAGTATTTATTCTCTTTCTATTGAAATAAATTTTTTAAAATGTTCAAAATCCTGGCCTCGAGAATACGTACACAAGAAACATTCGGAGTCAACGCTGCTTGATACTGTGTACTAACTTTTACTCGTGTTCGACTGGCATAAATTATATGTATATCATTCTTTAAAGAAGTTTTGTAATATGAACGGACCACGTATTTCCACTAAACAGAGCAAGGACTGATCAAATAGACGCATATTTGCTAGTTCAGTTAGAGAGACTAGTTTAGAATTACGTTTACAGCAAACTGCAAACGGCAGACGGCAGTTCTAAATGACCACCTCACCGTGTTCAAGTTTACCCTACATTTGCCGCTCGCCATTTGCATTTTCTCATCAACGGCCAGTTTTGGACTATGCTCGTTTAATGTGTGCTCATATATTTAAGAAAAAACAAACGCAAATCTCATGTTTTTCGTTTGCCCTAAATGCGATGCTAAATCTCTCTAATATCATTCGCAATAGTGAGAAAATGCCTGGTTATCATATGTTATCAACATTGCTACATAATCTGCAGTACTATGCTTGAGCTGAGGGTCATTATACGTACCCTACAGTTGTCATGGTTACGAAAGCCCACCAAAATCCTTGGAAGATCCCCCGATGAAACGTGCGAGAAAACTGCATGGGATTGTGGGATTTGTCCTACAAGAAGTATTATAATAAAATGAAAGAAATAAAAAAAGATTAGGGACCTTAAGATTTAGGTTTTCCCTCCTTTGCCGCAAACCGCAAACGTCTAAAAGTCTCGTGTCTCCGATCCTGCCGTCCCGTTTGACGTTTGAGGTTCACGGATCGACGGCAAGGACACTGTCTAGCGGTAAGAGAATCACGGCAGAGTTTTTCGCTGGTTTTAAAACTATAAAGCCACGTTTAAATGTCAAATAAACTTTTTTTAAAGCGTTATCTCGATGAATGAGGGTCTTGTTTGATTCAGTTGCGAAATTACAAGAATTACCAACCACATTAGTGCGTGTATCAATACTATCCTTCATGCAGCCGCCGTATCTTGTTTTTCTGCGAGTATCCCATGATGAATAGGTAAAAAGTAACCCTCAATCTTTAGCCCGGATTATCTACATACGGCGAATTCCGAATTCTAAGCGGCTGGCCGACGTTTGCGGTACGCGGTTTTAGAGGAAACGCTCAACCTTAAGATCTCTACTTACTCTAAGGCCCGTACGCACTGAAATACCTCATTTGATTCGTTTTTACCAAAATTTAGTAACTGTTTAGGTGATATTGGCTAGCAACTAAAATTAAAGCAACACAATATTCAGATAGAAACGGCCTTGCCCTTTAAAATGGCATCAAGACGACCACCTGTTTTAATTTAAGAATACAAAATGAAGATAAAAGTGCCCCTAGCCTTCTATAAGCACTTTTTGAAATATTAAAATTCATCTTGATGTGATGGTCCAAAGGACACAAACAGCCGAAATGAATCAACTTGATTAAACTTTATTTAGTCGTAGTGAACTTGTGCTGGCTATGGCCCATGTTCTGTCAACACCAAAGCAGGCAATGGCTGTATTAACAAAACTTATCAAAACAGAACTAAGACGTGGCCCTTACTCTGTCATTTGTATTTCAGTTTGTCACTCTTTCAACTGTGAATCCCCTTTACTGCTGAAAGCTTTTATCTCTTACTTCGACCTTGAAACCTTTGCAAACGTCTCAGACAGAAAATGTTTTCCCCGTTAAGCGCCAAATCTCTCAATCTCAATACGCTCTTTTCGATCTATTAAAATTCAGCTTGACAATCAGACCAAGACGACACAAACAAAGGAAGTCCGATAATTCAGTTTACTCCAGTGAATCGAAGTCACATTAAACTGACACTCACAGTGAAGTCATCTTGTGTCTTTCGCGTCGTTTCTACCAGTGTATTTCGTAAACCGAAAGGATGAAACAACAGGCCAGTAATCACTCAGGAAGAAAACGCCTGGATTAACACCAAGATACGATAGTGCTGATATCATATATGTTAAAGGGACACTTTCACTACGATTTTGCTGTATTTTGACCACAGCTGTTAAATATTTAACAACTGAGCCTCTCCCCTACACGAAATTGCTCTTAAAGCACGAGGAGGAAAATATTAAGCAACTGTAATCAGTTTTTTTTAATGATTTCGCTAAGCTACACAGGAAGAACTTGAAACTAAATTGGCCAATCTTTTCAAGTTGCAATGCATTTTCACCCTAGCCATCCGCGGCCAAAGATAATTAATAATAGTTTTTGTGCGCTAGTAGGGTTGTTGTTAACAAAACAGAACCATTATTTCAACGTTTTTACCGATACAAATATATCTTTTGGCTATGAAAGTGACACTAAAAATAGATGACACTGCCTTTTTAATTTTATACAAAAGAATAATCGTATCAAGACTTTCGTGACTTTTGCTACGAAGCGCATGGGTCAGTTGACACAACACGAATCGACACAAGGTTACTTTAATTCACTGTGAATTTAATGCTATTTTTAATTGAGAGAAATTTTTTATTCGCAATTCATTTTCCCTAAAGCCCAATCATGGACAGACTTGAGGTGCCTCATTTTCTTCCGCAACAAGATCTATAGTTACTTTAAATATTTTCGTGTTATAGTCTCGCTGTTTCTTATTACCATCACAAAAGAAATAATGCACTTATGATTGAAGATATCCTAGATAAATCGCTTAGTCGACAACATTAGTATTTGTATAGAAGGTACTTAGAAAACCTTCCTTAAAAGCCTAGTTGTTATTGAAGTAATTTATTTGTTTACAGCCGGTTTAGCCAGGTTACCCAAATTTGAAACCTTTCAATCAGCCTGATACAAGCATGGTTTGCAACCTTTTAAACAAAGACAATTAACTCACCAAAAGCCAAATGGCTACACCTGCTACGAAAGACATCAATAACGCCATTAGCACCACCGGCCATGTTCCCAACACAGCTTTTAAGACCAGTTTCCACTGGTGAAGGGCCGAATACCTCTGAATTAGCACAACCCCTGGAGAATCTAAGATCTTCACGTACGGGAAGGTTCCTCCATATTTCGCTTCATCGCTGTGCACTGGGATTATCATATCTGCAGAGCCATCGAGAAGCTCGAGTTGCAGCGCTTCAAGGTTTGAAGCTCGGTTCAAATTATAACGAATGTTCGGTTGGTCACGAGACATTCTCTGACAACAATAACCAATTGCACGCCTTACGATATCCACAAATATGCCTTTCAGAATTGGTGAAGGTCCTTCGGTTTTGTCGCCAGCCTTTCCACTATTGTAAACAAAAGGCGCTGCTTGTAGCCAAGAAATTTTGATCTTTTTAGGACAATACGTGGGGTACACAACACAGTCGTCAAATGTTTCCAATGGTACGGAGTCGCTCGTTTCGCGTGAAGAATCATTGGAACTGCGTTTGACTATCGCTCTCTTCCTCAATTCATCATCACATATTGCTGGAGTTGGAGTGACAACGTTTTCTAAGAGGTTAAAATCTTCGTAGATGTCTATTCCCTGTCCTTTAACTTTGTTGCTTTCAAGTAGATTACACAGAAACATTACCTTCGTAATCACATCAAAAGTTGTACACAGTTTTAAGGGTGCTTTCATTTTTTTTGGCTTAGTCACTGGCAAGATGGTAAATTCGGAAGGAGAGGTTAAATGAAGATTGCAAGACTAAATTGCCAGCCTTTTAATACTTTCGTTGCACGTCACGCCCATTTGGCGGGGAAACAATACATAATTGAAACGTCAAGCATGGAATAACTGACACATCGTGACAAGTTTTATAGTTTTATTTATTCTTGTAAATGTATCTGAAGTTTTGACAGGGTAGGCGTATGATAAATCATATTTACATAACTCAGTATTCAACTCCACTTAGTACAGTATGCTGCAGTTAGACATTTATACTATAAGAAACTGGTTTACAGTCATTTGTATAAGTATACAGCAAGAATAAATAAAAAAATAAATAAAACCTTTGCTAACACACGAGGCCTCATTCTGTTTCAGCTTTTTCACGTTGCTTTCTTTGTAACTTATTGGACAAATAATCTCCTATTGTACGTTACGGTGCGAAGTATCACTGTACATTCTTAATGGCACAAAGCGTAAAAACGAACACCTGCCGGCAGTTACAAGAACAACAAAAAGTAATCGACCGTGAAACATGCCGTCCGCACGTTTTCGATCCTTTCAGTATTTGGAAATGGAGATTTTAAAAACGCAAGGTATCTTCCTCTCGTTTGGGCTTTCATTGGTTTTCGAACTTTACGATCGAAAAAGTGTATTTTAATCGACTAATTTATCATGCCTTTTTTTATGTCGTTTTCGAAAATTAATCACCATTCTTAGGTAGCGGCTTTGAAGATTTCCCTTTTCAAAGCGTTCTCAATCGTCTTGGTTCGACTCCATGTGGATTGGAGGCCCAACAGGATGAAACTAGAATTTCTTTTTCAATACAAGAATGATACGCGTACCCGTGGAAGATGTCTCATTTGCATTCATTCTGAAATCAGGTTTGGAAATATGACATCTTTTCACTAATTGATTATTTGGTTAAACATTTCAGTAAAGCAAGTCTACATGGCATTCGCACGTCATCAGAGCTGGTCGTGCATGTTTCCTTTTTGGTTTGTTTGTATTATGTTTTATGTTTTTCATCCATAACCAATGACATTCAGCTTTTCTCATCAGCAACTAAACCTCAGTCTGCTGCTTTCCATGAGGCAAAACCAATGATGACTTTTCAGCGTCTAGAAATGAGAAGGAGAAAAATATGACCATAAAATATATAACTATATAATATAGAGGACTGTCTTAACCCTATTCGTCCTTGGTGGAGGGGAGAGGAGTTCGAGGGAAGCACGGTGTGCCCACTGACTTTAAACATTTATAACACACCAAAACCGTCTTTTGTGAGAAGTTTAATTATCACGTGACTTGACGTTTCCATGAAAACAAGGTTTTGACAGTCAGGTTTTTTAAAATTTTTTTTTCAATTTAAGTTTGACGAGAAATTAAACTAACCAACCTAACGTCTTTTAAATTTTTGTACCATTTTTATAGCGTTTCTTCATAGGTTTTGTTTACTTTCGAGTCAATGTAGACGATTTACTGAAGTTTTAGAGAAATCGATAAATTCAAGAAGGCGGATGGTAGAACTTCCGAAGTTGGACACTCAGTTAGTGTCTTAGAGTGACCGCGGAAAAAGGGTTTGACTGGAGTTAGCTGTCTGATTTCCTACTATAAAAAAGCTACAATTCAAAAGCCTTCCTACAATTCAAAAGCTCTTTTATTCAAACCTTAAATACACTAAAGGAGGGCTTTTTATCGTGTAATGACATCTTTATCTGTTTACTTTCATTACCTTTCGATTCAGAATCATTTTGACCCACTGACAGTTCGTCTGTTTTCTGCTCACTGTTAAGATGATTGGTCACAAAAATGACCACCTTTCCACTGATTAGACAAACGAGTGGAAGTAGGGACAGCACGCCTACGCATATCAGGAATGTTTTGGACTGAAAGTCGAACACTTTAATAACAAGACCGTCACTGGCAGCCTGAAAAACAATGAAAGGAATTTAATGACAGTAGGCTTGCACCTTTCTTTAAGCTCTATTTTCACTGGACATAGATGACCTGCAGCTTCATTGTGTTTGGTGTCTCGGTGTATAGTTTTGTTGTTCGTTCTTTTGTCCTCTCGACCAATAATGTGAGACGTTGCAAATGGCGTGGGTCGCCCCTTAAATGTTTGCAATTATTCTCATTCCTTTATATAATAATATAATAATAATAATAATAATAATGATAATAATAATAATAATAGTAATAATAATAATAATAATAATAATAATAGTAATAATAATAATAATAATAATAATAATAATAATAACAGCTACTTATATAGCGCTTATCCAGTTCTGTTCTAAGCGCTTTACAAAGTTTTAAAAAATCATATCTGTTTAAAATAATTCGAAAAAAGGTGAGTTTTAAGTTTACGTTTAAAAAGATTTAAATTGTCACAAGAACGGATGTCTATCATACATGAATGACGACGGGACTGTATTCTCCGTTTGAAATGCTGTGAGGAAATGATTCACTGTGAGAAAGACCACGTAATACCCCATTGCACGGACTTGCACGCACTTCAGTCCAACGCATGGGCAGAAGCTTCTCACTGGAAAATCCTTTGTTGTCTGATATCGCAAGATAAAATTTCGCGATAAATGACTGAGCTTAAGGCATTCTTGAAACAAAAAACGAGATACGCTGCAAAATGCGTGTAAGTGCCAACACTGTACTGTCCTGATCAAAAGTACGAATTTCATATATTTCGCTTTCAATTGTACTGACTTGTTGATAAAGGTTCTTTAAAAAGCTTTCGGCTCTATAGACTATAAAAACGTTTGGCAATGAAAACCTTGCGGGGTACGGTTGCCTGGTTTAGCTTTACAGATATATTTCCTACCTCGCTAGCTCGTGTGTACTTGCTGGCAATTTTAAGCGCATCATTGTGGCTGAATTTGATCACAGTTGAAAGGCACTCAGAGACATTCTTGTTTAAAAAGTAATCATTGTAGGCCACCCCAAATGAACGCTTACGCCAGATAGTCTTGCCAACGAACAGTTGCTTGGACATATCCCTCGCCTTTATAAACTCAGTGCCACTTAACAGCTCCATTAGAATCCCATTGATTCTTCCGTTCATCAGTGAGTCATACATCTCATCGGGATCCTCAAAACCTAGAAATACAAAAGAGAATTGAATATCCATTGATCATTCATGGCACATACAGAAGCGCGCGCTGTCCATTATCTGGCCAGGACTTCCATACAGTAATGCTTTGAATAAGGCAGGACAAGTGTTCCTTTCTGAGTGTCAAGCTAAGGTCTGTGCCGGTTTCCTACAGAAAATAATCCAGGTTAGCATCATTTACAATCTTATACATCAAAATCTGGTACAATCCACGGGCCAGTACAACCTGGAGCCAGGTAGAACCGAGTACCCAATACCAATCAGGACTGAATTAAGATCCAGGAACTTTGTAACCATGAAGTACCAGACTATAATCTAGATTTCTCTATTATGATTATTAATGTTATTAATCCTTGAATTGTAATCGGTCAGGAAATTCAGTCATGGACTGCAAATGGCTAGAACAAACTATATTAAATAATAAAACGTCCACCTTTTTTGTTTGCCTTTCAAACTCCGCGTTTTAGCAGATAACTATTTAAAAAAAGTTCCGGAATAATAAACGAACGTAAGACCCCCCACATGAAGTTTTTAAGCGCCGCTTGGTTACACAAGAAACCCATTAGATAGGAAGCGTTCCTTTTCGTTTATACGAAATTCAGAGATCAGTGGATTCTCACTTGTAATGTTGGCGGCCAAACTGATGGCATCCTGAAAAGCAACACCATCTTTTAAAAGTCCAATCTGAAAAATGAAATGAAATTCATCTCAATAGACTACAAGCAGTCCCTTACTTCGTTTTAGGGATAGTAAAGCGAGTGCTGGTATAGTCTACAAATCAAGTACTTAGAATTTCTAAACGAGACATCAAAGGAATTATTCATGATTACTTTGCAAATATTTTACTTTTTGTTTCAAAACAAAAAAATTACAAGAATGTATTAATTTGGACTTCCCAGCACGCCGTTGTCTAAAGTATATATCCGTTTCTTACGGTGCGTGTTTCTGATGAAATACGGGATATTGCCCGCTGATTAAAATGATACCTGTTTTGTGAAGATTTACAGGAATGTTTTTAACTAGTTAGTAGACAAATTGGTTGTGTATATGTGTTTATCTTTCCCAGTTTCATTTCCTATGACCATAAATGCTTTGGGAGCACTTTTTTGATTGAATTCTCAAATCATAAGTAATTCATGAAGAGAAAA
Organism: Pavona decussata; assembly: GCF_977016875.1. NCBI lineage: Eukaryota > Metazoa > Cnidaria > Anthozoa > Scleractinia > Agariciidae > Pavona > Pavona decussata. The sequence continues at coordinate 3,835,688 of NW_028145514.1, read as the reverse complement.
CAATGCAAATCACTATCGTGAACGAGATTTGGAAATGTGATCTTAATTATCATAAGAATTTAGTGAACTGTTGCTTTGAATTTCTTTAAGAAATATTATTGTTTTCAGACGCTATATTAAACACCCGAAAGAGTGTTTTATCCTAATTCAAACAACTCGAAGTTGGTTAAAAAGAAAACTCGGCTGCGCCTCGTTTTTGAACACTGACGGTTTGTATATTACACATTGTTTAAATTTGGATCACTGTATAATGCAATTCCAGGGATTTGATTGGCTTAGCGGGCATGGCATAAGAGCCCATGATTATACCATACCCGAGAAATGGAGGCCTTCAAATTGTCTTCTAGTTGTTCTTGCAAAGTGAAATCAGCAAGATCTAGCAATATTTCTTGATTGTTTTTAGTAAAACAATTATTCCACTCTGACTTGTTAGATATGAGATGATAAATAGCCAAATTTGCACTGCGCTCCTCATTGGCAATCTATCATCTCATATCCAACGCACACTCGTGGAATAATTGTTTAAAAGTTCGTTTGTGGTAAACAATCTCGAGGCACGGACACCTGACCCGTTTGCCAGCTGTAAGGTCATCTCTTTCAAGCTTGACACTTGTCAAAGTACTGGAGAGAGTAGCAGTCATCACGGAACAAATAGTGACGCCAACAGTCATCCAAACCACAGCAAACGATCTTGCCACAGTGGACTTGGGTGTCTTGTCACCATATCTGCACAGAAGGAACAAATTCTTTATTGACCCGATCTAGACCAGCGGTGAGGGGGGAGGGGGGGGGGGACATTGTGCCCACGGCGACTTTATACCTTAATACATTTTTTTGAGCAAACGCCCTGAAACTTCAGGATTTTGTCAGAAATTTGTCCAAGAAAAATTTGATGTGGTCGGTTGGTGTTGATTGATCATGGCAACCAACTTTTGACAGGCAGTTTTTCAGAAAATAGAAAATCAATTTTTAAAACGAAGAACAATCACTTTTCTTCCCGTAACTTTTATGCTTTTAACGCATATCAGTGCTCCTTTTTTGGTTTTGATTACTTTTCGTTCAACTTTGGCACTTGCCTAAAGATTTGGGAGAATCCAGAAATCCAAGATGGCGGATCCAAGATGGCCGGGATTTGGCCATAATGACCTAATTACTAATTATCTTTGGACGTAATATCTATCCTCTAAGTCTCACTGTCCTAGCTTTTATATTTGCGAAGTTATGGAGGAAGGCCCAATCGCTCCTCCCTTCCTCGACCCCAGAAGACCAAAAAAAAAAAAAAAAAAGCCCGGTCTAGATAGGTTTAATGCATTCGAACATGACTTGTGAAAACAGACGACATCATTGTTTTGTTAACGTTTGTTTGTTTTTGAAGCTATCACAACATTCTGCGAAAAAATAATACAAAACATGAGGGAAAGTGGCATATATTAGTCAAGTTTTAATTTGTCTTGAAATGTAATCTTAACTAATCTTAAACAAATTTCCCTTTCTGTGTGAAAGCACTTATCTTACATTAGCTTTATATGCATACGACACGGCCACATTTATTAAAAACTGGATAATTGTTTTGATCAGAGTTTTCATTGGCTTAGCGGTCATGGTATCTCAGCCATTATACCATGCCCGAGAAATAGCGACCATTAAATTGTGTTCTGTTTGTTTTTGCAAAGCGATATCAGCAAGATCTAGTAATATATCTTTATTTTTAATGAAACAATAATTCCACTCGCGCTTGTTGGATTATAGCCAACGAGTCGCGTAGCGCCGAGTTGGCTTTCTATCATCAGTATCATCTCATGTATAGAGCGCGCTCTTAGATTAATTGTTAAATATAGCACATCTGGATATTTCAGCTGTAATACAAAATAGGTTTTTACGAGTTTAAAAGGAATGCGTGAGTCTCACTATTATAGCTTAAGTTGCGAATGCGCTTGAATAATGAATATAAATTTGCATAAGGGTAATATGCGGTACCGTGCGAAAAACCCGAAAACCTTTAAGACGCGATCCAAAGGAAATTGAAAAGTGTTTCTTGCCGACGGTTAGTTATTTGACAATTTGTTTTTTACAAGAAAAAGATATTTTTTTAAGAAAATTTCCCAACACTATAAAATCGTGCCTGTAGTTCGTTCAAAGCCTTGAGCTAACTGTGTAAGAAACTGAAACGATATAGCTTGGCAAAACTCAGAAAATTGGCGCGGTGTCTGAAGAAGGAGATTAGTGATATGCAAGTGATAGATACACCAAACCGCAAATACCCTAGACACTTTAATTTGTTTGGTTTTGTTTGAGGTTTTTCTTTCTTTATTTATTTCTTCCTTTTTTTTTTTTCTTTTCACTTTGCAACTTTGTCGGTCGCAAATGCAGTTTACAACTTAGAGTGCGTTTTAAATTTCTGAAAAATTCTCAAGTACAGCCTCGGGGTTCTTTGAATTTTGTTCAAAGTCAACGCCAAATTAAAGTCACTTCCATTTTGTAAATTTTAGTGATTAAAAAAAGGTTTTTCTCTTTCACTTTGTTTGACCTCGTACTTTTAAATTGTTCTCCTAGCGTTTTCTTGCCAAAGTATTTATCTTAAATTTGAATTTAAATTTAAATTTCACCAGGATAGTCAAATTTTGTCGTAATGTTTTTTTAGTAAGAAAACTAACATAGTCAGCCTTGTGCTGGTTACCAACGTACCCTACAGTTGTTATGGTAACAAAAGCCCACCAGAATCCTTGGAAGACCCCTCGGTGAAAAGTGCGTGAAAACTGCTCTGAATTGTGCGATGAATCCTAAAAGAAAGAAAAATGTATATGTGATTTTACTTGAACCCGTTTGAGCAGGTGGTTTTAATTTCGACCTAATTGTCCTCAGTTTTGCTTCGTCCGAACAACTTTTAGCATTTATTGACAAGCCTAGTGTACTACCAGACGCAAGCACTCTATTTTCAATTTATACATCAATCTCGTGATATTTGCTCCGTGCAACTGAAACTTGTCATTAAAAATGCATCTGTTCATGATCTAGTGCTTGAATTTAAAGTGCCCCTAACCCTTCAATTTGTTTTCTTTTGGTAGATTTCCATATCTTTCAAGAACTCATTTTCGAAAAAATTTTTGAGAAATATTGAATCCTTTTTTTTTTACGAGCACTAGAAGTGAAGGCAATCTTGTCGATATTTTCACCTATCGTTCGCATTAGTCCCCCACTCGGCCAAATATGGAGCGTGACGTAAGAAAAGGACATCGTGCAAAAATATGCGAAGATTCGCGGTAATGCTTCAATTGTAAACAGAGAAAATGGTTGGAAAATGTGTGGTTTTTGGATGCAGCAGCTCTCGAAATGTAGAGAAAGGAATCAGCATGCATAAGAGGGGTGTCGAATGGCCCCATTCAATTTAAAAGTGCTCGCAAAAATTGGCCTTTGCTCGAATTGCTCGCAAAAATTAAACGGGTGCTCGCTTGCTCGTGCTCGCAAAATTTTTGCAACTGCTCGCATGCTCGCACTCTCGTTAACATGTACTCGATTGCTCGAGATTTCGTTAATCCTATTAATAAAAGAGAGATTCCAGCTCGCGGAAAATTTACGAAGTACTCGAAGTGCTCGCTATCTCTATTTTTCCAAAGTGCTCGCTGCTCGCCATCTGTATTTTTATAGTGCTCGCTGCTCGCAAGAAAAATTTGACAACAGCTCGTGCTCGCAAAAATAAACACAGTGGTCGCATGCTCGCAAAATGCTCGCAAAGACCATTCGATACCCCTCATAAGATTCCCTTCTGAATCCTTCTGGTGTCCTTTTCTTACGTCACAGTGTCAAATATCGGACGCTTCTCATTGGCTCGTTCCTAATGAGCCCACGAGAGAAAAATTTGTCCAGCGGGGCTTAAAGGGCGCAAAAATTTAAAAATTTCAGTAACTTTTAGCGCTCGTAAAATAAAAAGGATTCAATATTTCTCAAAAATTTTTTCGAAAATGAGTTCTTGAAAGATATGGAAATCTACCACAAGAAAACAAATTGTAGGGTTAGGGGCACTTTAAACAGGCGGTTTTTGTTCAGTTGTCAACATTTACTCGGCGACATCTCAACTTTTCTCTCACCTGTAGTTTTGAAATTTTTGAAAATACGCTAAGTATATCCGAAGACTTCCAAAAGACCAAGGTTCTCATGGTTTTGTCGTTTGCACTGTTCAAGGACTTTAAGTGATCACGTATTTTGATGAAACTGAACGCGTTGGAATAACTATTTCTAGAGACAATGAAGCTAAAAGTAAGTAAAACCGAAAAAAGAAACAAGAAAACTTTCTGGTGGAATATTTGCGTTCTCATAAAATTTTGAATTTCCTCGATCAAATTTCGGAACAGTGCAGAAACAACAAAAGGGCATGTACCCGTTAAGTCAAAGAGCGCAAACTGTGCAGACCTCGTTCCCTTCGTGAATCCTTCGCGGTGTGTGGTTGTCGATGCTGTCACACTCCTTCTTGCAATTGGCTGCGCAAGGATCATATATTATTAAGCTAACGTTAAGCCATTTTCTAAAATTTCTTTTCTAAGACAGACCAATACACATGCACTCACCAGAAGCCAAATGATGAACCCTGCTACGAAAGACATCAATAACGCCATTACCACCACCGGCCATGTTCCCAACACCGCTTTTAAGACCAGTTTCCACTGGTGAACAGTAGAATACCTCTGAATTAGCACAACTCCCGGAGAATCTAAGATTTTAACGAATGGAAACGCTCCTCCATATTTCGCTTCCTCGCTGTACACTGGGATTATCATATTTGCAGAACCTCGGAAAAACTCGAGTTGAAGACCTTTGAGGGTCGTTGCTCTCCGTAAGAAACGAACCTGAGGGATGGAGCCGCCGCAGAATTTCTGCCAGCAGAAGGCGCTTGCATTCCTCACGACGTCAACAAATATGCCTTTTATAATCGGTGTGTTTTCTCCGCTTTTCTTGTCGCTCTTGCGGTTATCGCCGATATCGTAAACAAAAGGAGCCGTTCGTAACCAAGAAATTTTCATTTCTTCAAGACATCCGTAGCCGAACGATCTCTTTTGAAGTTGACTATTATTCGATCTTCCTTCTTTATGACTAAAATTCATCTGGCCGCTTGTCTGCCCTACGACGCTGTCGCTTTGTAGAATACAGAGGACGATGACAATAGCAATTACAGACAGTTTCAACAATTGCTTCATTTCTCAAAGACACAAGAAAGATTCTCAAATCGTCCCGAACATGTACGAAATTACCCTCGTGCAGCTGAATTTATGAGCGTTTTAATTTTCAATTTCATTTGCATGCAAACATTGGCACGAACGTCATGGCACAGATGCTTAGAACGCGGAAGCCTTACCAACAAGTCTCCTTCTAGTTTATTTTATTTTTTTCGCATTTTTTTTCTTTCATTGCAGATTATATTAGTCTTGTTTTTTAACATGACGCACAGAATGTATTTAAGATTCAAATTAAACCCAATAGACGAGTCAAGGTTAGTACTGATTGCTCCCGGCTTAAACAGCTTTCAATTATGCTAAACTGAGGACGGCATTAAATGACTGTATCTAAATTTACTAATAATTTTTTCTCCGTAATAGATTTCGTTTTGTTTTTAAGGGACACTGATAAAAATTCACGACTAAAAGCCCTGTTATACGAAATAACGCCAGTAAATCATTTCGGCTCGTTTTGTTTCTGCAACCAATTTTCTTCAAGTTGCACTAAAAACTGAAAATACTTGGCAACAGCTTCAAATTCAAGGCAAATTGAAACAGACGGAAACTTGGCGCGTTTGCAAAATGATTCGTCGAGCCGAAGCCTATGACCACTTCTTCATAAGTAGAGGGTTTACGAAAAAGGAATACCCGTTAATGGATATGCAAATATACCAACTGAAGTGAATCCAACATGATGACTCATTATTGGAAAGTTCTCACCGCCTCCGCAGTGGCTCGATAGGATCTCTTCGTAATGCACAATCCGCTGAGCGAGGTGAATTACATTTTGCGACTACACACAATTCGTTCAGTGGATCTTCCCAAACGTGTCCCCCGTAAACTGTTCCCCATGAAACCTCTGCGGAGGATAGAGGGATTTCAAGTTGAATGATCGTTTAGACAGTTTCAACATTTGGTTCAACAAGCGTTCAACACAGTTGTTGAACCAAATGTCGGGGGCGTTTGAACAGGTCGCTCAACTTCGTTGAAAGGGCGAAAAATAATGAAAGCTTGTTGAAAGTGTGTTGAATAAAATTTAAATTGATTTAAAGTTTCATCAAACATCGATTCAACACTTCCTTTGTTCTTGGAAATGTTAAATGGCGTTGAAACCGTTTGAACACTCCGTTCATCCAACATTTGCCCAACATCCGTTCAACTTTTGTTGATCAAATGTTGAAACCGTTTAAACGGCTGGTTGAGGATGAGGTAAACATTGGAGTAACTAGACCGTGTTGGGCGAGTCATTCTCGTTACCGGTTTTTCAGTTTTGTTTTGTTGTTGTTTTTTTCAATTTTTTTTAATTCTTTATTCTCGTTGTTCTCGCTACCGTTCCCAACGATTCCTTTGGTCAGTAATTATGTGATCAAAACGACAAAGCACTCCGACTTAGCTTCAACAGTTGTTTACTTTGGGAACACATTTTTTGCTGTATTCTCGTCGCTCTCTAATGGCATATTAGCTGCGAAATCTGCGTATAGAAACAAAAAAGAAAAGCCAAAACGAAGAGTGCACCATGCGCAATCCGCTAATGGCAGATATCCTTGGAAACGAGACCCAAAGGTGCTTTCTATTTGCCAGAACTGGCAGGCCAAACCGGTCAGTTACTTAATGGAGTGGGCATTGTTGGACAAAAAAGTTTCACACTTGAACATTCCGAAAATGGTACCGACTATTCTGAAGAAATTTGAACGACTAGAATATAACCAGGCCTTCAAATCTACGCATTCCCTTTTGCGAACCGTCGTCTGGTCTGGCCGGCCAGATCTGACAAACGGGAAGCGCCCTAAGATCGGGCAATTTGCCAGCAAAGAATGTGGCTTGCCTCGCTCTTTAAAACAGAAGGCACACTGGAAAGGGGAAGTTGCTTGGATTTCAGGATTTCTTGGATTTTTGGCGGGAGCGGAGAAGCGTTGCATCACGACCACAACACAGGAGTCTATCTTTCGACCAAAGATACAAGATTGCTGCATTGAGTCGTCGGTCATTAAAATTTATTTTCAACCCTATCTACTATCTCTTCAACTACAAAATGCGCGCAATTACTGTTATTCCTTCTGTGGCGCGGCATTTCGTCAAGGGTAAATTGCTGCTATGCTTTACTGACACGCGCGACCAACGCGCTTATAAGTTGGTTGGTCTCTTCTTAAAAAGACAACAGGCTGTACTTTTCTGTCCGACCTCACGGCCACTCTCTCAGGACTGGGGGCTTCACAACGGTCTAAAACGATGGCAACTCAACTGCGGCATTACAACGTCACTGAAAATCCATTCATGTACCTACACAGAGGGTAAAATTTGATTCGTCCAAGCAGCGATCCCCGCCTGCCTGCGCTAGGAATCTTTGTCTTCTTCTTCTTCTGTTTCTATTGATAATAACTCCATATCTTGAACAGTTATGTCCTGTTCTATTACGTTACAGTCCTGGTCTGCGGCTTCGTTTCGATTTCCGGTACTCTCCTGTAGGCTTAGGCTTGCAAATTCCTGCGACGGCTCTGTAGACGAAGAGAGTGGGCGAGGTCTCCGTCTGAACGCTGCTGATCCGAGTGTGGAAAGAATAAGATCCTGTACAAACAAGCTTCTGTCTGCACGCTCGCGTTCGAGGGCCTCCTGCTCGGCTTCTGATAAAGTTGGTTCATTGGCCCTAAAAGCAAAATCGTAATTGAAACAATTAGGAGACATCATTCACTTACGAAACGTTTAAAAGCAGAGGACCACATAACACTCAAATATAAAAAAACTGTATTGATACTTGTCGTTGCTGGAGATACGTGCAGGACGCTCCTTTTCCGAAACAACGCCAATAGCCTACAGAACAGGACGTTGTTGTTAAGGTTTTTTTGTTGTTGTTGTTGTTGTTGTTTTTCAGGCGAGCGGCCAGGCAAATGCGAGGCGAGTGTGGAGCGCGAGTCATGCGCGAAGGGAGGGAAGCGTGACCCGCGCTTACCTCCACTCGCCTGAAGAACGCAAAAAAAAAAAAAGCAAAATAATAACGCCCTGCTCTGCAGGCAACAACGCCAATGAAGATTCTAACCAGCAAGAAAGGCAACAATTAGCGACAAATCGGAACGAAAGCAAACACGACTCTGTGAAAATCACTGCAAGATTCCTTATCTTACGTGCACGAACAGCAAATAGTAAGGACCAATGGACGTTGTCTTGACGAAGGTGTTTGTGTAGAACAAGCTTGTCTTATTTGAACCTGTGTACGTTGTGGAAGACATGTATCTGGAGTTATTTATGTCTATAAGAATTCCATCAGTTTGACTTCGTCACTTTCAATAAAGCGAATAGGCAATAACGTAACGTTGATATATCCAACGAGTGTCATTTGACATCAAACATCAACTATTTATGGGATCTGTATCAAGTGAACACAGAGTATTCTCAAAAGGATGTCGACTATTTGTAAGCACCTTATTAGGATTAAGCAATAACGAAATACACAGTGTATGTATTTCAGCTCCTTAGAGGATTTTAATTGAAACCAAAAACCAAAAACAACGTAATCACCAACCAATCACAACAATCGTAGAGAACACAATGAACCAATCAGAACTCGAAGCAATAACACCAGTTAGTAAATGACGTCAATCAAGCGCGGGAAAAGGCGGGCGAGGAAGTCACGATTGGTTTTGGTCTTAAAGGAGGTGGCGTGAGTTCTCAAACCAATCACAGAACCTATCAAAGAAAGCTAAGGCAAGCACGTAATCACTTTCAATACTCAATTGGAAATCGCTGTAAAGAGAGGAATTCAAGAACTTAAATCTTCCAATTCTGAAAAACCCGTCAGGTACCAACCTAGCAAGAAGAAAAGACGAAGACGCCGAACTGCTGCTTTCTTGAGTGCTGACTGTCGACGTAGTTGGAGCACTGCTGCTAGCTGCAGCGGCTGCAGCTGCCATCTTCTGCCTTGTTGGTAGCCTCTCTAGCCGTTCCCTAGTGTGCTGTACCTGCTGTCTCTCAAGCTGTAACTGCTGCTGGAGCAACTGAAGCTGCGACTGCATGGGAGGCTGGGATTGCTGCGTTACTCTTCGCACACCCGACAGCTGGGATAGAAGTTCTGCTATAGGATCCATGCTCTCGCGGCCAGACGTGGAAGACGAGGATGAAGACGAGGCAAGACCGCTGCCGCCGGGTCCAGGAAAATGCATATTGGTTGCCCGTGGCCTTGGAGGTCTGGGCCGACTTCCACCACCTGCTGGATGAAATAAACGTCTTACATGTCGAGCGGCTCCGGGCTCGTCGTAGTAAGTCAGTTAAAGAAAAAACAGAAATATCCGGGCATACAAAAGTATATGACAGTGCTTACTGCGCCTTTAATAACATGCGAACTTTGAAATTCAAAATTCAATTATCCGTTACGCTTTTTACTGCCGTCAATCACTACAGCGGAACTCTTACGAAAACAAAAATGTTTGGCCCATAGGGGGTCAAAAGGTCATGCTCGTGCGTTGTGATTGGCGGACTTCGATCCACTTCGTCAGATTCCGTATTTTTGTGATCAGTCGGCTGTCGCCGTAAATATGATTGATGGCGGTAAAACACGCAAGTCGTTAGCTGGGGTTGAAGTTCAGAGTTCGTATGTTATTGAATGGCGCAATAAAGTCTAAATGACAGAATTGTTTTTATTTGCTTCATCAAATCTTCATGTTGTTCTCGTATGAGAATCGGAAAAAAAAAACTTCTCAATTTTTCTTCCCCGAGCTTGACGCGTATAAAAGTGTCAAATTTCACTTCCGGATGGGTACAATACCGCGCAAGACAGGAGACTGGGGAGTGTAGAGCTGTGACGTCAATAAAAGAACGCCAGTCTTGCAATTTCTCTATTCCTCAGTTGTTTATCGTGTGCACAAGAAAACTGTGTGGACGAAAATATACTGAAATGGAATTGTTGAATACAATACTCAGAATGAAACAACTGAGCAATAGAGAAAACGCGAGCCTAAGCGTTCCTGTATTGACGTTTTAGCCCTATTATCCACATTCCCTCGTCTTACGCGATATTGTACAAACCGGAAGTGAAAAATTTGACGCTTATATACGCCTCAGACGTGGGGAGGAGAAATTGATAAGAATTTTTTTTCGATTTTCATACGAGAACAATATGTAGATTTGATCAAGCAAATAAAAAAATTCTGTCGTACACACTAACCTAGGCCAAGCCTGGGCATTCTTACCTTAAGCTGCCTTGGTCAACCACTGACAAGAAAAGGTTTATTTGATGGCTTTTTTGAGCTTTGCTTTACTGTGCAGCTGTGAAAACTATGAACACTTTGATGCGATTTTGCCATGTCAATTGTGTAGCTACCAATCAGATAAAAGACGAAACCACAAGAAAAGCGAACGAAGGGTTAGTCACAAAACTGTTCTTGTCTTTCAGTTTTCAAGCAAAGAATAACTTCGTCTCGTCATAGTTTATTTATTTGTTTATGATGTTTTTTCTTGTACGTGTAAGCCGGCGGAATTTTGGCTTTTTCGTTTTAAACGTTCTGCGCGTTTCAAAATCCGGCAGAAGTTCAAACAAAAACTAACGACTTCAACAGGTTCAAAAGGTCATGTCTACGATCGTACCGATTGTGATTGGCGGATTTCGATCCTTTTCAGTTTTGAAAGGTACAGCGCGGAAGTCAACCTCACGTTTGCAGTTTTGAACATCTTTCCTTTTTAAAAGCAAAAGTTTAAATTCCCAGCAGCTTAAACAGATAAAATGTGTAAACTGTAAATAGATGGTTTGCACTGCCGCCATGTTGGTGGACAAAACAAAAGAAAATTTGCTCACATAGTTTGCATAAAAATGGAAATTAAACTCCCAGAGGAGAAAATCTTATTGTTCCTGTCCACCAACATGGCCTCCATGACGTCACATACAAACCATCAATAAAGTTAACGAATGATTAGTCACGAGACTATTCTTGCCTTTTTTCAAGCAAAGATTATAGTTTTCTATTTACTACTTTTCTTGCAGTTTCATCTCCTATCCATTTGGTAGTTTATAATACACAATCGACTTCAGACATGTCAAAATCACATCATAGTGTTCACGTTTTCGCTGCCGGTCAGTAACTATAAACTAAGAAGTACACTGGGTGATATAAACAAAAAGAAACAAAATACTAAGAAAATCATTCAATTTTGAAACAAACATCACAAAAATCAGTTTGAGTGCCATCACTATGAGACTCATCCACACTCTCTCACTACGTTTACTGTGTTGTCTGATCGTTGTGTTACTGAGACGAAAGTACGGTATAAAACTTCCCCCTTCTTCCCCCATGAGGTGACTTACTTGACTTATTCCCTTGTCCCCTCCCCTATGAGGTAGTGAGAGTTAAAATGGGGGTTGAAATGTTAGAAAACACGTCCCGAACTGAGGTATTAAAGAGATTTAGAATTGCTTTTACGACAAACGGCGCGTTTATGTTTTCTTGAAATGATAAATACACAGATGAAAATAGGGAAAAACAATTCTAGCCTTTCACGCTTTAATGCAAAACTACTCAGTTTTTACTGAGGAATTGAAAACTGCAGGCGGCAAATGCAAGATAAACATGGTCACGTGGTCATTTCTGCCGTTTACCCTAAAACGCAATTCTAAATCTATTTTTGTATTATAGTATGGCAATGTATTAGTTGCTTGTGTTCTGAGTAAAAGCGCAGAAAAGCTAGTTTGAGTTTACTTATTTAGAATGGTTTTGTGAAGCTCCCCTCCCCCCCCCCCCTCTCATTTCCTGTACATACTCTCATCTCACTCTCTCTTCTTAACACATGCCCTTGTCAGAACATGTCCGTATAACAATTGGCCATTTTCATGATGGCGTCATTTGACTACAACTACCAGAATTCATTTTGTTTTCCTATTCAAATTTTGTAATCCCAGTGGAGAGCAGAGAACAATAGCTCTAATTAGCATGAGAAGACAAAAAACTGAAGGATTCTGGTAGTTGGTCCTATACATAAACATTTTTGTGTACTATAAAATGTTATTTAAATGAAAAGGATATTAAAATATCTCTACTAGGTGCCCTGTGCTCTAACGTCAAGTGAGCAGTGAAGTCATCTGTCACGTGATTAGGATCTCCACCTGGTAAGGCGGCACACACTGGACATACCTGCGTGAAATTAAAAACAGAGAGTGTCACAATAATAATAAGAGAGTTCTTTATACAGATGGCCCATATCACGCAAAGTGGTTTTCAATAGGGCACTGTAAGAAAATAACAATTTGTATTAAAAATACTACAATACTAATATCAAGTATAGTCGACTCCCGATAACTCAAACCTTCAAGGGAAATTGAAAAAGGTTCGAGTTATTGGGAGTTCAAGTTGTCGAGGGCAAAATTATATAGAAAATGACCTGAAAGGAAAGGAAAATTGGTTTGAGGTAGTGCAAGGTTCGAGTTAGCGAGGGTTCGAGTTATCAGGAGTCGACTGTATTACAAATGAAATAAGAAAAGTTTCACACTCAAGTCTACTAAACCAAAAGCTACTTTTTAACATCAAACCTATGATGTAACAATATTCTAAAAACATTCAAAGGTAGGTTTGTTATCTCACATTTAACACACTACAAAATCTTATGGACTGCAGTGGTAGGATGCCAAAGTCAGCTGAGATGAGGAGGAAAAGCCAAGTTCACTGATCATCTGAGGGGAAAGCACTAAGTCATCTGAGCTTGCACACTGCCCACTGGTAGCATCACAAAGAGTTCAGCTTACATCCCCCGGGCGACTCCCATATAAAACTGACGGGGTGATTGTTGGAAATTTTGAAAAGGACCCGTAGGTACCAGAATTCTGTTTTGTGGGCGTGTAATTTTACCCCTAAGAGGTACATTGTACCAACCCTAAAACACTTGACAATATTTTTAATAGCAATGAAGACTACTTCTTTGAATGCCTTCCACTCATAAAGATTTACTTCCTCTCATATACCCTAAAAGGTACCACAATACCTCTGACAGAAGTCATTTTAGATTTTAGCACCCTAAGGAGTACCAAACGACAAATGTTAACCCCTAAAAGGTATGATGATCACCTCGGTCACTTTTATATGGGAGCCCCCCACCCCCCCCCCCCCTCCTCGGGCTTACCCCTAGTGTATGTATCTCCAGCTCTAAGTACCAGCGCACAACACTATTATCAGAGGAACCAACCAAAGCCACTTGTAGCTTTTATCAAGCATGCATGCTTATCCTTTACATCCAAGCAATTGTTAGTTGTATGTGCCGTCGAATGCATTCCCCTAATCTCTAATTACCAGGCCCAAGTTGTTCAAAGGCCGGATAACTTTATTTGCTGGATAAGGCACTATTCGGGGTCTAAAATATACTTCACGTTAAACGTTGTCCAAGGTTTTCATTCATTCCTAAACTAGACTGTGGTTAGAGTGTGCATATTTGCTTGTACACAATGAAATACTGAAATCTTTGCACAGATTGAAACTGTCCGATTGTGACTTATCCACTGGATAAAGTTATCCGGCCTTTGAACAACTGGGCCAGTAGTTTTTATTATCCCAGTATAATTATTATACCATAAATTTTGCAGGTAGGCCCCCGCAAAAATAACTCCCTTCCCCCAGCCCCCAACCACCCAAAAAAAAAAACAAAATGCCAGATGCAAATATCCTCCTGGCTATACTGAAAGCCCATGGCTGTTTTAACTTTGTTTACACCCCCACATTGTATCTCTGGGACTGAATCAGTTTTCATTATCACCTTCAATGGTATAGTGAAAGCTCCCCCTGAAAAGTCCTTCAAACAAACTGTGATAACCCTGGGGAATTTGACCATCAAATTTACATGTATGACCACTGTCAAAGAATGGTACTCTAAAACTGCTCAGAAGATCTGAGACCCCAAACTGACTGAATTGCCTTTCTGCAGACTTTGGCTGTAACCTACAAGGTGCAGTTAAACCTTTAGTTACTTGGAACTTGTTTTTCCAGTCTTTGTAGTTAACCAGGCTTTTATCAGCATGGGGATATTCCATAAGCCAGCATGCCACAGTCACGTTCTGGATGTAGTTATGTAACAACCTCTCTAAAGAAAGTCAATAATACACCATTGCCGCTGCTGGAGAACTTACCACTTCAATAGAAGCATCACTGTGTTCTGATGCCACATGCTCTTGAAGTGCTGATTCTGTAAAACCCATTTTTCCACAATAGGGACAAGTAAAGGACTGAGGCTGATCTGCTGTAAATGCTTCACCTCCATAATAAAGTTCTACCATTAAAAAAAAAAAAAAACAATATCAGTAATCAAAGCTCACCTCCACCTTTTCTTTCTTTAATACATGTGTAGGCCACATGCATTAAGAGATTACAGTGTACATGTTTTAACATCTGAAAATGACTTTGAAAATTGCATTGATGTAGAAATATTGCTAACTTTCTATCAGGTCATGTGACCAGAATAGCTAATTTTTAATGTACAATAACATCTTTTCAAAATCAACTTTTGCAAACAAATAATTCAAAGAAATGTTTGAAATGTGCTAGGTTTGCTTACAAAAGATTTTGAGCATCATTGACAGATATTTAGCAAAATAACATGAAGTTGGATTTCTAGCCTGCCACAATGGTTCTCCGACACAGCAGCCATACAAATCCTAATATATGTAACTTGTTGAAAATTCCAACTGCCATAAAATCTTTCCCTTTGGCGATTTTCCTTTCACGTTATTTTGGTATGTCTAATAATTATTTTTATATGCTGTTTCTGTTTCTAGCATCATCACTATTTCAATGTACAGCTGGCATGGGTTCAAATACCAAAATAAATCTTATTATCCACTCAGCTCGGGGCTTTTCAGGGATAATTCACAACACTATGTAGCTGGATAGTTTGCCAGACTGCTTCTCGCCCAGTTTACAATTTAGAATTCACAGTTTATGTGACTTCTGAGGGCAAGAGGCCTATTTGCCTTCCCATACTGCCTTAAGCAACCTGCAATTTTGGGGATGGTTACCCACTTTCCTCCTTTCCTCCAGAAAAGGCTTTACACGTGTCCTTGTTATGTCAAAATAAGTATTATTTATTATCTTCAGAAAATATAAGCTAATCACAATCCACCTACTGCACATATTTTTAAAGGTCTTAGTGGGTCCCAGAAAAAAAGTTCTTTTTTTCACTTATTTCAAAACTTATTTTATTCCTTGGGTAAATTAGTGATGACAGGAGTCAATCTGAGACTTTTTAAGGGTATGTTCTGGACTGGATTGGACAACTTGACCTCATCCATAGCTCCTCATCAATAATACATGTATGTACCCCAGTAATATACCCCTCGGTGCACAGGGTTTTGTTTACGACTCCCCACCCACCCCCCACTAAACTCTCTAACAGTAAGGTCCACATTCCAGAAATAAATGTCACTGCCACTCAAACAACGCTCATAAGCATTTCTGAAAAACTGAACATTGCCAGCAAAATTTGGAAATATTGTGTATATATATGTAAATACTAGCTTACCGAAGTCATTTCTGGTGAGAATGCACTGCATGGGGTGATCAGCAGTATGTCTTGTTGTCGTAGCACCGTTCTCATAACATGTTGCACACAGATCATAGTCATAACAAATTAAACATTTGAATCGTTTACCACGGAAATTTCCTTTGCTACATGAGTCACAACTAACACCTGTTATAAAGAAAAAAGAAGAAGGTTACAATCAGTATTATCTCAGTTGAAAGGTTGTTCCAAAAAAAAAAAAAAACCTTCAGGTGATTACATTGTTTTACATTGTGCATTCTTACTGTGCATAATTTCTTGTGTCATTTGTGCTTGCACATTGAAAACATCGCAGGTTTTCCATGAAGCTAGACTCAGCCAATTACTAAATGGTTATTTTCTCCTAAACAACCAGCATGACCTACCTTTTTTAACTTACATGTATAGCTTTTATCCTCTTCACGTTTAAAATTTTTTAGAAAACATTTTACAACAAAAAAATGAGTCATTATCAGACACAAGAGCTAACACACCACCAAATACAATGTAGTACATATATACATGTACACTGTATACTGGTCAACAATCACTGAAAGTTATAGAACATTAATTTATTTTAAGCACAACTTTTATTTTGAGGGTATCATCTTACGTGAACAAAAAATGGTATTTGTGAATGGTGAAAAACCGTGCCCCACTAAGCCACAAAATTTTGGTCATGTCAGTGTGGCTGTTGTCTTAAATTGTGATAGTCTACAAAAGAAAGAAGTTGCAAGACAAAAAACAGCAGCCTGCAAAGTTACAAAGTTACTAGGGGGGGGGGGGGGCAGAATCCCCCCCCCCTGGGCCCAGAAGACAAAACAAAGGCCAGTCTAAAGAGGGTCGAGTCACCCTGTAGGCATCTTGAGTGGTTGTATTGGCCGCTATGCATGCCCTTTATCAGCTCATTTGGAACATTTCTAGCCTGCAAGAGCAGACACCTTAGGTATCTGCTCTTAAGGGCTAGAACATTTCTTGATATCGGTTTATCCCTACCCCTAACACTGCCATCTATAAGCCCACCCAAAACTGATTTTGAGAATGTACAAAAAGCCCAGGGCCTAATAACTGGGATTTTACATAATGCCATTTTGTTCCTCCAAAATAAGCTTCAGCAATGATTCATGGTTGTCAATAAGTTTTGAAGTAGGTGGCCTTTTTATGCCAAGTAGGCAGCTGAGTTTATCGAGGGTGCTTGCCTCTTGTGAGGTCTGGAGACATGCTCCCGAAGAAAATTTTGAAATTTCAATGCTCTGAAATGCCATTTTCAGCCCTCTCCAGGTAACTTTTCCTCTAAAAATCTACTACAGTAGATACAGCAGCTCTAGTGAAACAATAGGCTCTGATCATGAGTAGCCTTCTTATTCATGCCGTCTTGGTCCAAACGCAGTCGATTGATGGCAGGTATGGTGAGTGACTGTTCTGGGCCGAAAATTAAACAACGTTTACTAGAACAGGGAACAAAAACTCTGATGGCATATTTTCATGCTATATATTTAGATACCAACACTGAACAACAACAGAGATTGCATCCGCCATTTGATCACCACACAAGCGGCTTACACTGTATGCAATGAAAGGTCAAGTATCATAGGCAAAATCTCTTATCACGCACAATCGCAACACAAAAATACAGTAATACAAATAAGAAAAGCAGAGGGTTAAAGCCAAACCCCGATGCATGCTCATTTACAGCAGAGTTATAACAGTCACTATTGCAGCCATATCTAACTCTGACAATCTCTTTCTTTTCTTTGTTAAATTAACTTTATGCTGTTGTTTGGCAGCTATTATGGATAGTTGAATCCTGTTCCTGCTGTATAATTTGTAAATAACTTAATTTAATTTAATTTGATTTATTTTGTAATTGTAATTATTGTAATTTAACAGGGAAGAGCCACCCAGTGGATCTGTTAATAAACCATTATTATTATTATTATTATTATTATTATTATTATTATTAATTATTATTATTATTATTATTATTATTATTATTATTATTATTATTATTATTATTATTATTACATATACATAATTATACGTATATAATGCACCTTCCCCAGACACTGCTGTCTATTACAGATAGTACGGCTTTATTTGGTTTTTGTGAACAAAATTTTTATCAATTTTTATTGCATTTTATGACTGTTGCACAAGTACTGGCTTGTTTTTGGATAATGTGTGTGGATTTTGCAGAAAAATGTCAACTCTTCCAAACAACAGCCCAGCAGAGTAGCCGGCCACAATAATGAAGTAGCAGTCGATTTTAGCCAACAGCCAGCTACTTTTGACAACCCTGGCATTTTTGTTAGTTACATGTATGTACTGTACATGAAATACATTTGACTGAAAAACAGGACTCCCTTACTAAAGTGTGACTCGAAAGTAAAGCTGTAATGCAGTATACCAAATACCATATTTATGGGGCTAAGTGTGGTTTAGGCAAAGTTAAACTCAAGACAATGCAGGCCAGGGGTCTCATTCACTAAATTATGCAGGGTGCTCTCAGAGCTTTAACAGGACCTCAGTAAATTTATAGCTCTCCTGTTGAGGTCAAGCCATTTTACTAGCATTGGTCTTCTTATACAATCATTTTTGCTCCCATCTCTCCCCTCACTCCAGGTGAGTATTGATAAGTACATGTATTTAATTTTTCCAACTGAGAAATTAAGTGTCACTTTGCCTGGTGGTTGCCGCTCACAAGGTTGTTATGGTTACCTTCCGCAGTCACTTGCGGCTCCCACAGTCCTTTCAGGCACCTTCCCCACACTCATCTATTGGTGATGAGTTTAACTTCAATTAGCACCCAGCCATACTTGGGAATGTAAAATTGAATTCAAAACCCCCCTGGTACCATAAAATCTTGAAAACCATTGATACCAACGAAGAGAAGCAAGAAATATGTTCTTAAATAATGTTCCAAAAAACGCGAAGCTATTATCATAACTATGCACTGTAATTGTTTACAACATTTGGATGGCACAGTTTAATGGCATGTCAAAATTAATGATACATGTAGTACTATTTTAAGAGTAATTTTGTACTGTACATACATTGGTTAAATTCAACCATGGTTTAAAAAATGCCCAACTAGTTTAATTTTAAATTTTCAAAGTTTGTCTTAGATTCATCACCATAATCTGGAACAATGGAAAGCGAAATCAAACTGGTTTAAAATTTTTCAAACAAAATACAAATCAAACTATAATATATGTATATAGAGAACAGAATTAAAATAAAGAGAAACCAATGATTTTTAAGCCTAAAAGGCTGTCAAAATTAGTTAGAACATTACTTCCCAGCTATTTTGTGACATTTTGTGATTTTATAGTCAGAAAGTCCCACCAGGAGTGAACTTGTTAAGGTACGTCTCGATACCTAAAGAATCACCATTTTGTATTTTTTAAACCAGATAACATAGTTACATGTATATGTAGGATACTCTGTCGATCATGTTTACAATTAAAACGTGTATGGCTGAAAAACATAAAGATGGAAGCAACTTAACATGGGATGATGTCCAGTGCACAGTAGTGAGAATATAAGGACGAAGACCTGGCTTTGTTTTGCTCGCATCATTGCATGCAAATTGTCTGTTTAGCCGAAACGAGATACCGTCAGTGGTTTGGGACACCTTGTGCATGAAAAAACACCTTGCATTTATATGCTAAGGTTCACCCAAAGTTCAGGTAACCCAATTAAAAATGATTATCAATAATTGGTTAATGAAGCAGCCAACTTACTTCCTTATTTTTTTATCATCAAGTTGGTACAAAAAACGTGTAGGGAATGGGAAAAAATAACAACAGTGTAGACATGAACAGTACGCCTGTTAAGTGAGAACAAGCTGACTAGAAGTTACATGTATCTAACTAAGACATGCAACTGTTATGCAACTGTAGTGCCTGGGGCAGGATAACCATACAACTCCAGTATTGATTAATTAAGACAACTTGGTAATAATACTCGCCATATCCTCAACTTAAGGGAATGTATGTATAATTTAAAGGAGAAGTTGATAGCTGTGTGCAGATCTCAACAGCGATGAAAACTCGTGAAGAGACTACTGCCAAAGAAAATGCAAGCTGGTTTATCCAGTTCATGCCCTCACTCACGCCCAAAACGGTCCAAAACAAAACAGACGGGATCGATAGATTGTTCGGGATCCTTCATCGATACAGATAGCACAATATCTAAAATCCGAGAGAGCGATAAATTCGTCCACTTTCGGCAATAAAGAAAGATTAAAGTCAAACATTACGGAAGCAACCTTTTCTCCGTGCACTTGAAGTGTAACCCATCTCGAAACTAAAAACAAAACTCAGGCAAAACAAACGTATCACCTTACCACCTACGGCTATAGTAATAACGCTGAGGATACTACAGCTTTAACATAATATCAAGAAGACAAAGACTGAGTGTATTGCGAAGTGGAGGCCACAATTGTTAAACGGAAAATAAACTCTTTAGCTTACCCTCATGCCGAGACATAGCAACTTCCCCGATATACTCCGTCTGTCGAGTGGAATTTGCGCTGATGGGATGGCCTGAAAACGCAAATTTTTTCCACAGCAGCAAAGAACATTGGACAGCCCTTTCTTCCTCTCTCTAAGTAATGATTAGGGCCAGAAAAGAACGAAAATTTAAGCAAATTTAGTGAGCATTTCCACCACTGGAAAGCATCGAGGGTCTAGAGCCGTCTCCCGGTTTCACTGGGCATGAGCAGTTCCTACTATCCCAGCATTCCTTTCGTGTGAAAGATGAAGAACTGGATCCGAATCACGATTCTACCCAGCTCTCAAGGTCGAGATAGGACCCTGGGAAAGAGGCTTTCTTGCATTGGCCCTCTCAGATCGGAATGAAATTAAAAAAGCTGAGTTTATATTGTTTTCGTTTTCAGCGTTTTTATTTCATTCTGATCAGTTTTAATAGAGAGCCCGAAATGTCAAAATTATTTAGAACCGAAACCAACCAAACCGCTATTGAAAAAGTACTTTCCCACACAAACTGAGGGTGCAGGCTACAATAGGCTACCTCAATTTGAAAACTGCATCATGCATGCTTTAAGACTGCGTTACGTTGTCAAAGACTTAACGTCTCGCAAGATCTTGAGCATCAGTGCTTTATTTTTTTCTCTGCAGATTATGATCTTGCAAGATTGCAAAGTACGGTGCTACGCGATATGGGCCCTGGTCTTTCCTGGGAAGCCCCCTTTTAATAAAACTGAGACCAGACTGAGCAGACTGGATTTCTATTGGCGGTCCAGGAAAGTAACCATATGCTGGGTTTGATTTTGCATCACATCGGGACCTGTCCATCATTATTATTATTATTTTTGTTTTTTAAATCAACCTCGCTACAGAAAGATTCGTGGGGAGTTAGGATACGAGTCCTTCATAGTGCCAACTGATGGGATCAGTTAGCGATACGTTTGTTTGGGATAATAAAGAGAAAAACGAACTACACTTTTATTCATTTTACGATAAAATTATGTGCATCTGATCACAAATAATAAATCAACGCCACAAGCTTTTTAACGAATTCCCCTTTATTTGAGACAATACTGGCATTATCATTTCCCGCGTGTACCAAAATAAATGACTTCCCAATAAACACTTATCCAGCCAGTTAATACATTAGTTTGTCATAGCACGATGCTGCGAGCAAAGAAAACAAGCAAATCTAAAAGTTAATTATACCTGAAACTGGATAGAATAATAAAAATCTGTGGTTCCGGCGAACTGAACAAAGAAAAACACATTTGGCCATTGCATCGGTCCCCACCCAAGTGCACACCTTTATCGCAATAACGACGAAGAAGAGCAGATGAAAAGTTGAGATACTGGAATTTATCCAGTCCAGACATAATTTCAGATTTATCCGCAGGGTTTTTTTTCTTTCATCACAGATCCACTTAAACGAGGGCCCTAAATTATCAGAGATAACACACAACATGGCATATGAGGTCCGTAAACATTTTAAACACTAAAATGTTCTAGAGTAGGTCGGTAAACTGGAACCACAGATTGAAGTTTTCGGTTTCCTTGAAACATTGCTTGTTTGTTGGCTTAAGCTACATCCGTCTGTATAAACAAAATTGCTTACATCATTCATAAAAATGGTTGCATACAACGCTTACGCCTGGCTGAGCCGGATAATTTTACACAATTGATTTGTATTCAAAATACTTGGAGACAAACTATGCATTAATTAATTTTATTAAAAACTGGATCATTGTATAATGCAATTCCAGAGTTTTGGTTGGCTTAGCGGCCATGGTATATGAGCCATTATACCATGCCCGAGAAGTAGCGACCATAAATTGTTTTCTGGTTTCTCTTGAAAAGGAAATTAGCAAGGCCTACCAATATTACTTGATTGCTTTTAATAAAACAATTATTCCACTCGCGCTTGTTGGATATGAGATGGTAGTAGCCAACTCGGCGCTACGCGCCTCGTTGGCTATCTATCATCTCATATCCAACGCGCGCTCATGGAATAATTGTTAAATATTCTTATAATCGTCAGAGAGTGAAAAACGCTATGAATCGAGATCTACGAAAGTTTTGAAGTTTTTGTCTCTCTGCTTGCTTGCTTAATGTTCGTTCGTTCGCTCGTCTGCTTCTTTTTAAAAGCTTGGTTTAAGCTATAACCGTATAATCTTGATGGAGAAAATTGCTTAACATTCATAAAAATGGTTGTATACAAAACTTGAGCCTGGCTGAGGAAATTTACCTTAATGCACCCTTCTAAATATGCAAAATTGATTTGTATTCAAAGTCTTCGAGACAAATTATATATTAAATATATATATTCTAATAATCCCTTGTGAAAAACGCTATAAACTGAGTTCTACAGAACACGAAACGTCTCCTAAAACTTCCTTTAGGCTACAAAGCAAGCTTTGCAAGCTTCTATCAAGGGTTTTTGCGTGATTAAATGGAAGAGCAAAAGTTTCGCAACTTTCCCTCGTCCAAATAGAGTGCAAAATACTCCGTATTTTTTCGTTGGTCCCTCGTACGTACGAAAGCGCACGAGTATGCATGGTAAACCCACGTAAATTCTTTGTACCCCAGCTATAAATATTCGGTGTAAAGGTTCTTTAAAATATTCTATTAAAATTTCCGGACAATACATTATATGCTAGTACATCATGTACTTCTGAAAAATGATTAAAAACTTTGTCGTTTTAACCTTAAGTTCTTTGCTTTGCGACTTTCAAAGTCACAACCTTACACCGAAACAAAGTGTCTCCGGCGCTTTTTTTTTTTTTTTTTTTTTTTTTTTTTTTCAAAAACACTACATGGTGAAAGGTCGGGAAAGCGGATCCAGTCATTTGCATCTGTATAAAACAATCTGTTGAAGATAACTGAGTTTAAAGGGAAAGTGTCACGAGGATTTGGTGTCATTTGAAAACCCCACAAAATGTTTTTCTATTCAATAACCAAACCTAAAAATAATGGTTGAGTTTTGTTATTAATTGCCACTCCAATGTACTAGAACTGTCAACGATTGTCTTGGACATAGAGCAGTTTCCAACTGACTGTCGTAAAACCAAAACCAAGGTAATTACTCTGGGCAATCGCAGCAGATATAAACAACACAACGAGCCAATCAGAATTCGAAGCAAATACGTGTTACCGGCGTCAAGCGCGGGAAAACTTTTGCGGCGAGAACACGATTGGTTTTGGTTTCGATTCCCATTGGTTGAGAAAGTGGCGCGAGTTTTGTTAACCAATCACGTAACATAATAATGCAAAACCAGACCAAACGCGTAATTACTTTCGACACTCAATTGAAACCCACTCTATATATACTGAGTTGGAATCGATAACAACTTGAAAAATGTTAGGCTAACTTTCTTCAAGTTCCTGCACTTTTCGTTTCCAAAATACGCAAGAACAGATCGTAATTTGGTCTTCAGCTTCTAGCCTGTGGACAGGCTCCCAAGTGGGGTATAGGGCGAAGACAAAAATCCACCTTTCTTTTTGCCCTATACTCCAGTTGGGAGGCTGTTCACAGGCTATTAGCTTCCAAAACTTCGATTGACTTCTCTCTCTCGGCGTTATAGAATAGACCATGTACGAGTTGCTTTGAAGCCGCATTATGAAAGGGAGGCTAAGTGCAAAGTTTTTGTTATGAAAATTAGTTTTCATTCACATGTAAACAAAACTAATTTTCATATGAAAAGTTTTGCACTTAGCCTCGCTTTCAAAGTGAGGTTCACAGCAACTCGAAAATGGCCTATTATTTTGTAACTATGTGATGGTATTGAAGCGCCATTTTCACCCACCCCAAAAGTTCAAAATCTTTGCGACACTTCCCCTTTAAAATAAACTGTAGAGTTCGTCACCAGGATGACCATGGAGGCTGTCTGGTGTACAGATGTGGAGTGGTGGTGACATTCAGAGGTATGGATATAACTGCTCCTTCCATTCCTGCTTCCTGAATTCCACGTTTAATGTGATACCTGAAAGTATCAGTTGAATGCTATTTTTAGTATAGATTTCACACAAGTAAACCAGGGGAAGACAGCCATCTCATGAGACTAGTTAAGTGTATAATCCGGGATAGTAAAGCAAGCAAGGTGTGCAACCACGCACGCAAATTTATTCATTTATTTATTTATTTATTTATTTATTTATTTATTTATTTATATTTTTTTAATAATTATGGAACAACTGGATCCCAAATCGACGCCGACCAGTTCCACGAGGAGAATTCGTGTGCAGGAGACAATTTTCAGTAGTGTAGCAGCTCTTGTAAGATTGTAATAATAATTATTACAAGTAGCAGCTGCCATTGCTTTTAGGGTTGGGGGTATTGTTCTTTTGTTTGTTAATAACTGTTTTCTAGAAGGGTTACAAGCCAATCACATGAGACTTTATGAGAGCTGCTACATCGCCTAGCAATTATCGCGCACGCTGACGTGTGGTAAAGGAGAAAGAGGCTGGGATCGAGATCATCAGATGCACTCCCTAATCTTTAGTCTATATGGCTTTGGATTGCCACAGCCAACACATGGCTGATCATTAGAAAACTACAGAGTAGAAATTATACATGTACATGCACACACACAGACAACTCACCCATCGGATCCCAACATGAATCCCGCAGGAATGTGTACATCTCTATCTGTGCCATCATGTACCATGTCCACTAAATGTTCTCCATTGTCAGGTTGGTTATCCGATATAAATACAGCAATAGCTCCATGACTTTCAACTGTCTTCACTTTTGAAACAAAAGAGCAGCCCCTAGAGGAAAAGCAAAATGGTCCACGTATGAATGTCAACTTAAATTATTATGTTCATTTCTTTAATAATAACTTGTATATAAATTATTTCCTTCTGTGTGTTAATCATGTGTTATTGGATTGGTGTGGATTTATAATTCTACATGATGGGGGGCTGGAGGGGCATTTACTATCTGTGGTTGCAACCTGATTGGCTTCTCTACAGTGATCTTTGATAGACTTCCTTAGGACCATATGCAAGGGAAATTGCTGAACAAGCTTGCTAGACATACATGTACATGTAAGACATTTTAAGCAAATTTCTTAAGTTCAACAAATGAGTCACTGGGTTATACTATAACTTGTATAGCTTGCTTTTTCGCTTGCTATCGACTTGGTTAGTTGGTGCTCAGGAGAAACAGCTGATAGAAATGCCAAGCTTCAATCATGCCATCACATCAAAATACATAGTCAACTGAAATTTGAACTTTGTTTAGAATATTACATCAGTGTTAATGTGAGTGCTGACATGAGAGAATAGTCACTAAAAACGCATTGAAATACTACCTACAAATATTCTGTATGAATTCCTGCAAGTCCTTATATTCTTGTATCAACAATTATTATTAGTTTTATTTTAGCTTCAAATTGTGTTGGATTGTTTGAAACAAAGTGTCACTTCTCAGTTCTCATGTGGCCTATTTAAAGCGTGAAAAATAGCAAGACTAAATGTTACTCTTACATGAAAGAAACAAAAGAAGAAGAAGAAGAAATTTAAAATGCAGTTGAAGAACAGAACATTTTTAACAATCTCAACTGGTTGAACGCTGACCTGAGATGGTTATACAGTAGTACAGTATGTTAATTTACAATTAGTGTGACCTAGAGATTGAACATGAGCAGACTATCCTGAAACTAATTATTCATTCGCCAAGTAGTCAGAGAACAGATAAATAAAATAAATAATTGGAATTGTAAGTGGCACATCCACAGAGTGACTGTTTGTCCGCTGTTTCCAGGTTGAATTGGAATTTGAAAATGTTGGTTTTTGTGGAGGGAGGAAAACTGGAGTACTCAGAGAAAAACCCTCGCAGCAGGGACGAGAACCAACAACAAATTCAACACACGTATGGGGTCAATGAAATCCTGGCCACATTGGTGGGAGGCAAGTGCTCTTGTAACTGTGTCATCCCTGCTCCCCTCTACAAGACCTCCAGATTACGACAAGTGTTCTAGCCTCCAGGCCATACCACCACCTGGTCCTTAATAATCTAATAAAGTGCAACATCCATATTCACTCACCCTCTTTCAACCAAAGCTATTGATTTCCATAAAGCCTGACCATTGTTAACAGAATGACAGGCATCTGGAGGGTCAGTAGCAACCAGATTTACAGTGCCCAATCTGAAGTCCTTTGATAAAAAGCAAACAGATTTTTATTACACCCAAGTTGCACTAGTGGGCAGTTTGAGATTTCTTCTTTCCCAGAATGAAATTGATCCGACCAAAAATGACCAGAAAACTGCAGTGGCAAAATAATTAGAGTCAGAGAACTTCACATGGTATGTGAAAGCAGCACTAAGTGCAAAGCTTTTCAAATGAAAATTAGTTTTGTTTGCATATGAATGAAAACTAATTTTTATTAATTAAAAACTTTGCACTTAGCCTTGCTTTCATAATGAGGTTCAAAGCATTTCGAAAATGGCCTATTGTCCGTGATCTGGACCAAATTTGTCCTTTTGCAAGCAAACCAGTTCCACTGTTTTGTTTTGTTTTGTTTTTTATTATTATGATGAGAGATTATTTGACAAAAATAAACACTTGTGCATGCCCTGTATTATGACTTGGGCAGTTTATACACTCTTTTAATTAATAAAATTTTATAATTATAACTTTGGAACCACTGAATATAAGAATAGCTAGGTAATGAACAAGGCAAGCACTGACAGAGCCTTGGTAAACTCTTGAAAGCATTGAAAAGCCACAGGGAATTTTAGTGCTCAAAATCGTCTGATTACCTATGATGAATTAAATTTGAGCCCTTACCTGTTAACGACACGTCATTCTAACAACTAAATCAATTCAATTCTCATGCAGTGATGTTCAGTAAATAGGCTGTATGTCAGTGAAAAAAATACATAAGATGTTCCAAGAAAAATATTCAGCTTATGGAAATGTTTAACTAACTGTTTGGTCTATTTTCCCTGTGGCATTTCCAATTTAGGCTTATTTAAATTTAATTTTAATACGCTGATCTCATTATAATTACAAACAATTCGGTAAAATTTGACCGGAAGTAAGTATATATGAGCTTATTTATACCTGGTATGAGGCTATAAATTTGGAGAGGATTTTATTTTAGTTTATAAATAAAGCAACAAAGGATTTTTTTAAACTTTTCACCACTGTAAACACAGGTTTACACAGCAGTAACAGGTGAAAGCAAAACACAATTCATGCAGAGCTAGGACGAACTAGCTTACGTCGCACATTAAAAACTTTACAAACGAATGATTTCTACGACAAATACTTACAAATTTACCGCCAAAGTCTTTCGCAGGGCTAACTTTGTAGACATAGCTAATATTTTTGGGTCTCAAAATCTCAAAATAAAGGAGGTCGCTGCTTTCAAAAAGCATAAAATCTGTGGCTGTAAAGACGCGCAGTTTCTGTTGGCCTGCAAAGAAACAGAGTTAAGCTTATTTTGACGCCACTTTTGAAAGTAAAACACGAACGAGTGTCTCTCACCTTGTGAATACTTTACATGTAAGAATATAAAAGAACACAGGACAACAACATGCCAGGACATTCTATGGAGCCAAAAAATACCCATGGTGTATAGTACGCGAAAAATGCAATCGCACTTACTTCCAACGAGTCACAGTGTATGACCGTGAAGGATACTGGGAAATTTGTCACGCAATCCACCGTACGGAAAGAGCTGCTAGATGGCGGCGCTGGCGGCTGTCGCTATAAAAGCTGAGTGTTCGATTGGCCCTATTCCGGAATAGGAATTTCTACAATGATGACAAGAAATCCATCATAAGAGGTTTCTGGAGTTACTGGAGTGTCAAATCGCTCTTCAATTATCATATGTCAGCGAAAGTGTGCAGAAAGCGTCTTTGTGATCTAACAGCTAAATTCACAGGGAGACCAAAACATACTATATGTACTGTATGGCTGTTTGTATTTTGAATTTACAGGGAATGTATGGGAATGTCGAAAAGCCTCGTATTATCGTAATAGATTGCGATGAATATTCTGATGTCAAATGAGAATATTTATCGCAATCTATCACGATAATTCGAGGCTTTTCGACATTCCCATACATTTCCTCTAAGTTCAAACTCCGTACTGGTCGAGTTCCGGACCCGACGGGGCTGAAATTTGTTTTTTTTTCAAACGAATACTTGGTAATACACTAGCAGACCAAGCTTACTATCCGATACTGATGAATGTATGAAATCGATGTATATTTCATTTTGGTGAGAGGTTTGACGCTATGAAGCAAGTAAAGTAAACATCAGTCAGGTCCGTAAGGCTCGGTCATTACGTTAATATAAATCAGTTTCCGGTAATCGTAACGTAAAGTTATGAAAACGATATTACGCTATCTTTCTGACTAAAACTATTCAATTAGCTCAATCGTGAAGGGAGGACAGGTTCAAAAAATTCTGCGAAGCGTACCGTGATGGGAACAATATGCCTATACTGGCATTTACGCGAGATGCTGACAGTGGCTAATGTGGCTAATTCATTTATTCCAACTGTATGTTTCGCAGATTGATAAAATTATCCTTGCTAATGGAATATTTTGAGTCACGAAGATCGCGTTATGTTGTTTCCCTTGTGTTACGCTACTAAGGGTCTCACCGGAAATTTCGGAAATTCCATTACGATAACGTAAGCTTCTCAATGACCTCTTTTAAGGTGGGGGTTCACCTGAAAGCCGTTTTCACGCCGCTTAAAATCGGTCAAATGGAAATATCTTGTTTGCATTTCAAGCAATACAAAAACCCTCCATTCATAACACAAATCAATGATTTGGGGTGTTTTATGAATTTTTGGATGATTTTAGGTATATTTGGAAGGAAATGATTTTTCTTGAAGGATTGGTAAAATTAAAAGAAATAAGAAATGTTGAAGATTTAGTGAAGTTTTAAAATTAGAATTTGTAGTTAGTAATTAATAGACGGATACCAAGTTAGTCCACTAGCAACCTGGGGTGCTCTTGCGCGGTTATCGACTGTCTGTTAGTGTTCTGAAAATCATTTTCTTTCTTCTATCCATTATTAAAACCTCTTAAAATTTCACTCAAATTCAGGTAGAGCCCCACCTTAAGTCTCCCATCGTGGTTCGGGACTGTCAAATAAAGCACGATTCCTTCGCCAGGAACTCTCCAATTTCCACCTTTTTAGATGTCGAGTGCTTCTTAGAAGTTATTCTTTCGATTTACCGCTTCAAAATGGTGAAATTTCCGTTTTAAAACGGCACACTTGAGTCCACAACATGTTAACAATATGGCTCCACAATTTAAATCAAATGATGCGTTGACGTCACACAGGTAGGGGTGAGTGGGTCCCCTCCCTCGCAATATAAGCGACAAGAATAGATTTTTATTGGCCTACTTTTGTTGAAGACAATCAGAACAATACATCCCGAGTAGGAGAGGGGAGAGCGCAATGAATAAATTAATGTACAGATTTGTGGCTACGACGAAGAGAAAAAAAACAAAAAAACAAAAAACAAGATGCTTATACTGGCATTAACGCGAGATGCATTTATTCCAACTGTATGCTTCGCAGATTTATAAAACTATCCTTGCTAATGGAATAGTTTAAGTCACGACGATCGCGTTACGTTGTTTCCCTTGTGTTACGCTACTCAGGGTCTGGGTTTCACCGGAAATTTCGGAAATTCCATTACGATAATGTAAGCTTCTCAATGACCTCTTTTCAGTCTCCCATCGTGGTCTAAGACTGTCAAACAAAACACGATTCCTTGGCCAGGAACTCTCCAATTTCCACCGTTTTAGATGTCGAGTGCTTCTAAGAGGTTATTCTTTCCATTTACCTTTTCAAAATGGTGAAATTTCCGTTTGAAAACGGCACACCTGAGTCCACAACATGTTAACAATATGGCACCACAAATTTAATCCGAGATTAATGAATAAATCAAATGATGCTTTGACGTCACACAGGTAGGGGTGAGTGGGTCCCCTCCCTCGCGATATAAGTGACAAGAATGGATTTTGATCGGCCTGCTTTTGTTAAAGACAATCAGAACAATACATCCCGAGTAGGAGAGGGGAGAGTTTAATGAATAAATTAATGCACCGATTTGTGGCTACGACGAAGAAAACAAAAAAGAAATCGACCCGTTTTTAGACACGGTATGCCCCTCAGGGTATCCCGCGTAATAAATAAGACCGCTTATTACTGAAGTCTGTATGGCCTTCTCGTCTTGATGAAACGACGACACTTCGTAATCTTACACTTACTGACATTACGTAACCAGAATATAATTTGCGCTGACTATAAGGTTTGTAATCGATGGTCGTAACAATAACAAGAATTTCCGGTATCTCGGTCAGATTGCTGTTATCTCATGGTATCATCAACAGGTAATAAAATCGATTAATAAGTAACCAAGTCATGATTTGTGCAATCAGCGATCAGTCGAACTCTAAAAGGTAATCAGCCATTCAATTCAAAGTTAATGCTTACATCGCCCGATGCATCCCGCCTGAACGCTCTAAAAAGTGTCTTGTTATTGACAGGTTGACTGTGTGAAAGGTCGTGAAACTATTCTTATCACAGGTGCATTTGGGTCAAATTGTTGTTCAGACCGGGCTTCAGATCTCTATATTAGTCATACAGCGCCAATCTTCCCGCTCATGATAAACGAATCATCGAGTATACAGGGTAAGAGAATTGACCCTTTACCGAGGGTTTAAAAGAAGATAAACGAAGATAAATGTTTATTATTTGCCCTCGGTAAAGGATAAATCTTTTGTCCTGATAAGAGTTTAGTCAATCGATGTCGCAAAGAGAAATGTGAACACGGAAATTTACTATTTACATATGCTAGGTACGTACTCATAGTGCCTGGAATGCAAAAACTATATATTAAACAGTTTTCATCGATTTCTTCACCCTCACTTTTTCCTAACCAGCGATCAGACGATCTAATCCTCGATTTAGTAGCTCGATTGGAGTCCGCAGCATCAAAAAATTAAAGCTGCTGCTCTTACAAAATTGGCGCGAAAACATGACGCGCTCTTTGTTATAATCGCCAGGTATCACGGGGTGGTTTCCTTTCATTTTTTATTTCACTCTTTTTTCATATATATAAGAACGTCTAATTTTGGGTTGAGGTTGAACGTTATTATTATTGTTGGCATTTTGAGCCTGAAAAGTTCTTAAGATATTCTTCAGTTATCTTTATATGGCATTTCAATAAATCTATGCGGACGTGGCCAAGACCGCCTATTATTTGGGTTAATTGGACAATATAGACTGAATTTTTCATGTATTATTTTATTCGTATTTATACTGTTCATTTTAAAAATATTTGGTTGGAATAAAAATGTTCTTAACTGACTCTCAGCCTGGGTAATGTTCTTAGTATGTTCTTAAATTTTAGTTAATCTCAGCCTCAACCGTTCTTATATAAAAAAGAGGGTAGTTCATTTATCTTCTTTTCTCTTGCATGACCTTTGGACTCGCAACGGCTCGTTTTTAACTCGTGAATGCGCGCATGCGCAATGAACGAGTTATAGCGATGGTGGACTTTTCACTTGGTTGGTTGGTCGGTTCTGTTGTTAACTTTTGGCATGCGCAGTGAATGAGTTTTAAATTCAATTAGTGGGAAAAAACGCGAAAATGTTTTGTTTACGGCGCATCAGGATATTCTTATTTTATCTGTAGAGAATAATTTGACGACCATTTAGTGCAAGAATGGAGACTTTTCGTTAAATCTGATCAAAGTTATAGGTTTTTTCGTTTTTTCCACAAAGTGCGGTGTCTTTTAAAAATTTAAAAATAATTGAATTTAACAATAATTTAATTTAACAATAATTTAATTTAAAAATTCAATTAGAGAAGTGTCGGCAAGAACTTTGAATAAACAAGACGCTTTTTAGAGCGTTTACGTGGCATGCGTTGATGTATGTTTAGCGCTAATGGCCTTATTTATTGTAGGCCTCACCGATTTTTTAACCTATCCTCCCTTCGCGATTGAACTAACTGAATAGTGTTAGTCAGAAAGATTGCGTGATATTGCGTTGTGCTACTTGAAATTTTGCCGCCAAAAATATTTCCCGCCAGAAAATGTATTCAGCTGAGAGAAGCACTCTTAACTGAAAAGTTCACTGCTAATCATAACTTTTTGCATACATGAAAACTCGACATCTTTCATCATATTTTTGCTTCTCATACAAAAGTATTACATCAAGTGGATTAGTTTGCTAAAAAAAATTAGTTTGGCTGTCAGTTTTCACGCGAAAGCGGAAAGTGCCATGTGACGTCGTAAACAAAATTATGCAAATTTCTGGTGAAATGAACATTTTTAGATCTTGTCAGCTTTCATAGAGGTTTTAAAGGGAAAAAATATTTCATTTTCGCAATTTACATCTGGTAATTTATGGGAAAGCAAAAGGACACGGACGATAAATTTTCATCAACTGTTTAATACATACCGTGTAGAATTAATTGAAATGCATGTGAGCCATGAACGCAACTGAATAACTTTCTTACCGGAGTACAGGATCAAAACCTTTTTGGTACGTTCCAGGGGCGGGGGTGGGGGGGGGGGGGGGGGGGAGGGGGGGTCAGCAGCGAGGCCTGGATCCGAGTTTGCATGATCGCCCCATCCCCCAGTCAAGAAATTTGGCCGAGCGAGACTAAGTACTGATTTTTTGATAAACAAATTTCATGTGAAAGCGCGTCTGTGCGGTTTGGTTATTCGACGTCCAAACATCACAGGAAGGTTTTGGTCGCTCTTTTACCTGAAGTTTGGTCATCAAGTGGGATCACGGATGCAAATTCTGGAGCGAAAAACGAAAATACTGCAACCAACGACTAGCTGACCCCGGAGAGGATCAGTACAGTCAACTCTCTCAAAGCGACCACTTCTCGTAAGCGACCACCTCCCGTAAGCGACAACTTTGTAAACAACCGTTTTGTTTCTCAGTTAAATACTGTTTCAAGAGCTCTCTCGTAAGCGACCACCACTCGAATTTTTAAGGGACCGCGACCACTTTTTAGGCCAGTAATTTGACATATTCTTTTGTTTTCTGTTTCCGGTAAGCGACCACCCAACATATTCGGGTATGATCTGAGTAAATAATTACTCAGAAGTAACAAAAGTTCAACTGTTAATGACGCTACCCCGGACAACTGACAGTTTACAGACAGAGAAGATTACCATAATTAGATCTGTAGGTAAATGGGAATTGTTTCAGTGATCTGTTCTAAAATGTTACACAAAGTCTCGTCAGAAGAATGAATAGATGTGAAAAAATCAAATAAATTAGTTTCTATTTGCCTAATTTTAACTGCTAGGGTAATATTTTTAGGTAATTAATTTATCAGTCCAGCATTAGGCTTATTTTGTTGATCTTTCCCGTAAGCGACCACCTCCTGTAAGCGACCACTTTGTCGTGCACCAAGGGGTGGTCAGTTACGAGAGAGTTGGCTGTATTTGGATTTGACACATAGTTCACAGGGCTAGACCTGCTCCTGTAGAAATTGACACTCGCGAGAGGTAGTAAGACTTCCTCCATTCCACTTTATCGTTACCTTCCCTATTTTGTTCATTTATGTACACTGTAGAATTTCCTCCCTTTACAGCAACTACATACTGGGAGTCAACAAACTGTGCAGGTTCTGATGATCTAATTTTCTGTTTTGCTTAAGTTAAAATGTTACTATCATACTCTCAACAACAGATTTTTCTTTTTCAATCTCTTCTAAATGGTGAAACGTGGGGAGGTGATGTTAGCAGCACTTTACTCTTCAACTTCGCCAAGTGAGCCACAAATATTGACTTTTGAATTCAGTATGTATGTTTGGTAATGAATGTCATCATTTTAAAGAAAGAGGTGAAGTTATCTTTCATTATTTTAGATTTTGTCTATCATACCTCTGGGGTGAGAACTGAAACATAAAAGAGACAGGGTGCAGCAATACTCCAGCCAGTCATTACACTAGCTGTGCAAGTGTGTGAAAATGTGCAGTAATTGCATAATTTACAATATGCTAATTACACTTGACTATGTTACACAATATGTACCAATTAAACAATATTGTAATATGTTACAGTTCTGATATATATTGTCATGTACTGATGACATAATTATACTGCAGAGTAATGTGGTCAGCTGGGTTAATCCTCGAGTTGCTAGAAACACTTCAGTAATCAAGGGGTGATAATTTAGATTGTCTTCTTCGGAATGGCTGTTGCATACATAGAAAAACCATGGTTGATTTGCCATCCCGGGATCTATTTGGTACTGTATCTCCCTTACAGTTGGGCTTTAGGGTGTGTACTCAGTAGCCCCATTTTGACATCCATCAATGGGGGAAAACCACCATACCTATACAGGTGGTCATGGACATCTGTAAGGGTGACAGGTAAGACAATAATATTTACATGTACCTTTCAAGGTTTCTGGACATGCATGTGGTTTTAAATCTGCAGGATCTCAGTGTATCAGTACATATTTGTTCACCCGGTGCTACTGAACTCAACTTCCCAATTTTTTGCACAAGAGAATAAGGACCTGAATGTCTTTTCACGTAAGTTAATCTCCCTGTACAGACAAGAGACAAACACCCTTGCAACCGCTCATACAAACCTGGTAGCTCTATTCATAATAATGTTAAGCAATCTTCTTCAGAGATCTTTATAAGCTATCCTTTCCAGTTGCAAAATTTTCTTATCTAAAAATTTCTTAAGGACTCAAGCCGTTTTCCTTGTGTATGCATTTAAACCATTTGTGCATTAACAGGAATAACTGTCGTCACGCAACATTTAAACACAGGGAGAATTCCATAAAATAAACATGCTGTTTCATTCATAACTACGCTTTCAACAGTTAATACACATAAAATGTGGGACCAATACTTTTAATAAGTTTACATTAAAGTTCCAAGCCGATCTTGAGAAATAATTAAGCTTACATTTTGGGTTTTCGCGATGACAGTCGTGAAACACTGTGTGGTGGCTTCTAGTTTCTTCAGAACTGAACAAGAATCGAAAATGAAATCTACTATTTATTTGGACGATCAATATCTTTCTGAGACGAAAAAAACCATAATCGTTCGTTCGTTACATTACAAATCATATTCTTCACCACATACACTCGCTGGTAAAATCTCAGCTCAGCTGAGAACATGTCGCTCGTAATTTCAATGCTGACGGCTCTACTAACCTAAAACAAAGCGGGCACCTCATTCCAGCGGTCTTGATTAATCGTAGTGTTCAAACTTCGTACTACCGCAAAAAAAACATGCTAACAGTAAATAAACAACTAAATACGACTGCGTTTTCCACCGTCGAGTCGCCACGGACAAAATGGCGTGAATCTCGCATGAATCTTTTGCATTTCGCGCATGCTCATTACGGTTTTCGAATGATTGACAGATTTCTTTACTGGGGCGATCATCACTTTCCGAAAA
This sequence comes from Pavona decussata, assembly GCF_977016875.1. Classification (NCBI taxonomy): domain Eukaryota; kingdom Metazoa; phylum Cnidaria; class Anthozoa; order Scleractinia; family Agariciidae; genus Pavona; species Pavona decussata. Next base: position 3,800,067 of record NW_028145514.1, on the reverse strand, counting down.
GCGGCAAGATCAGAGGTAGCTGCCAGCCCCCCCTGGTACGTTCATTGAATAACGGAAGCATAATACAGACAACAGCAATAGTCACTTTTCAAATTATTTTTACTTGAAGATTGCGTGGACTGAACTCCAAAGGAAAATTTTCACGGATTTATGTCGGGCATGAAATGTGAGCAAAGTTATAAGTTTTTTTTTTTCGTTTTTCCACAAAGTGCGGTGTCAAAAAAAATTTCATTGGTGAAGTGTCAGCATGAACTTTGAATAAAAAAACACGTGGAAATTTTTTAATCGGCGCATCATAATAACCTTATTTAATGAGTAGGGAATAAGGTTTACAATCATTTTTATAGTACAAGAATGGTTATTTCTCGTTTACATAATCGGGCAAAGAAATAGTTTCTTTTAGCTTTCAAGGAAGTGCCGTCTTAATTTCAATTACATTCACGAGTTGGCTCACAGGAGCCTTTGATTTTCTGATCATGCTCAACTGACCTTTAGTCGGTACCAGGTTCAGTTTTTGCGTTAATTATATAAGCTTTCTCAGTCTTAAGTAGTCACTCAATCAAGTAGGAAGTCAAGTTAGCCTGAGCCGTTCACCTCACCTTTCAGCCTTTTTAAGGTGTGGGACAGATATGTGAGTTTCTTTTTCTTACCTTTATTATGTTAACTCTCTGTGGCATTAGTCTTCTGAAATGTATAAATCAATCGTAGCGTTAATTGCTTTACTGTCATTATCTCAAGTGCATACTAATGTTGATGTGACATGTACACGACGTACTTGAGATCCGTAAATGTTTGTGATTCTCTGTCGAAATTTAGGATATTTTTTTATCTTTTTTGCTAGTGTTCCGAATTTACATCTCTGCGAGGTTTATATTTTATGTGCTTTTCATGCCCACTTAGGTTTGTTCAGTTGGTTGTTATACATTTAATTTTTGGTCCCACCACAAATTATCATTAAGGTCACGCGTGGTAAGTTTGCTTTGTTTTACTGTATTTTAGTTGTTGATTTCGTTGCGTTCATTGAATACTTAATTTTCAGTTTATGAGTATCATGGACCAGCGATTTTGTTGACTCGAAATAAACAAGTCTTGGAACTCTCGTTGCCTTCCGAAATCATCAATTGATCCATACCCCCGTAAAGTTCTTTCTCAATCTTCGCGACACGGCTCTTGTCGTATTGACAGTCGTTGGCCCGAATTCTACATTCTTCAGTTAATTTATTCCCCCCATAAATCGTTTTTCGCGTAATCATCGATCATTCCGCGGGTCATGCCACATGCCCTTCCCCAAACGCATTCCTCCTTTTACCCTTAACGGTTGTGCTTCCCCGTATTCGTGGCGGTATTCATGGTCAGATTTGCTGGTTGAGTGTTTCTTCGAATTCCGTAAGTAAAATTTGCCTGTTTTTCACAATGATGTCGGGTAGAATTGCTAGTCGACTTATCACAGTGTTAAGATCAACAGAGCGTGAATCACGGCCGGATAATTTTAGGAAACGGTTTTTATTTTGCAGCAAGTTTAGGTCGCTTCCTGCAAAGTGGACCGAAACTGGCGAACCGTTTTTCTGTTTTGACAATGATTTCGGGCAAAATTGCAATATGTTTATTGCTTCATAGAAGTGGAAATTTTCGCGTAGTTAAAACTACAAGGGAAGAAAACAGTGCTGAAACGATTTGTTTGACTCTAAAACAAAGAAATCGGTAGGGTCTTCGTTTTGTAGAAATGCCCACCTCAAACTACAAAACGAAGACCCTCGCCAAAACGCTTTGTTGGACTCTAAAACTATACGAAATCAGTTTTCAGTGTAGTTTGGGGAGGGCATTTCTACAAAACGAATTAAGACCTACTCGAACCTACCGATTTCTTTGTTTTAGAGTCGAACAAAGCGTTTCAGCATGTTTTCTTCCCTTGTATACGTAGTTTTAACAGTTCTTAAATTAATTGAGATTCAAGTCTTCGGTCTTCGGTCTTCGTTTGTAGCAAGAGAGGATGAAGGTACCTTCATCCTCTCTTGTTTTGTAGACATCCGCTTTCCACAGTATGCTAATTAGATCTAAACATTCAAAATGTTTATTGCTTCATTGCCTTGGAATTTTCGCGTAAAGTACAAGAAAATACCTTTCTAATAGCTTGTAAAAGATTAGTAGCAAGTAGAAATTAATAGATGATCATCCGCGTAGCAATCACCATCAACTAATCAACCCTACTCTTGTCTCGCTACATTTCAACCAGCCTGACCACTCAACTGTAAAATAGGTTATTATTGGAACTAAAATAGAGGATATTACATGGCCGCGCGGAGATACGAAATTTCTCTTCGAGTGTTGAAAAATATTTCACGAGTGAGCGCAGCGAACGAGTGAAATATTTTTCAACATGAGAAGAGAAATTTCGTATCTCTAAGCGACCATGTAATTTTCTTTTTATTATATAAAATCCTCACAATTTTCTTTGCTCTTTATTTCAAAAACTAAGGTTTGAAATTGATGTATATAAGCTTACAGTCAGTTTGTGTTTATTTGTATCAATCGTGAACCAGTCTGAGTTATGTCAATACAAAGTAAGACTTAAGCGAAAAAGCCACAATTAAAATCTATATAAATAGAAAACGCATAAACAGGTAGGTCCCTGGTATAAACTAATGGCATATTAAATATGGTTAGAAATTTGACTAACAGTAACAAGTAAATCTGAACATACTGGCTTACTCCTGGCTTTCATCGCTGCTTTCAACTACCCTCACACAACTCGACGTCGTACGCAGTTTTCCTCTTTGTATTCGGATTTTCTTGTTCTTCTACGAATTCGATCAGTTTCTTATCTGTGATCTCGACAAATCTGCTTGTGCTTGTCTCCATTTTAGCATAAACTTAACTTCGACTCGCGAAAAGACCAACTCAAAAACTCCCGAAAGACTAAATGACAGCTAAAAGGCGGAAAACCCTACGGAAAGCCACAAGTGCTTGACAGCGCGCGAAAATACTGCGAGTTGATTGGTCAAAAATGATTTTACACATGTGTGGATAAAAATGATATCGCCACTGGCGGGATAGCGTTTTTATCGATTTGCTACCACTCGGTATACCACTCAATTTTATATAATAAACATAAATATTACTTTAAAAGTTCATTGTTACCGAGCTTAGTACAGTAAAAACTGGCGAGAATGTCTGCCTCTATATTGTGTTATTCAAACATTGAAAGACTGTTGACACAGAGCATAACGTTGAGTGAAAGACGGCAAATCGTCCTTCCTTTGGTGATTTAGACTGGAATCCGTTTTAAATTTCTGCCGCTACTCTGTTCCAACTTGCCTATTGGTAACGGAGAAATACTGAAAGCTTGAGCACAAAGATAAGATGCGCGGGCACTTGGAATACATTAGGAAGTAAAATCAGCCGTGCTAACCGTGATAACTGAAGTTAGGAAAAACAAGAATAACGTGCCCGGGTGTTTCACGTTACAATAATGTTAAATAGGCTTTTAAGATGAATTTCAACAAGAGATTATGATTTCAAGCATCATTCAATCTATGCACAGCGCTAGCTATATTATTATTAACAGAATTGTCTTAAAGCTGTGATCACAGGGTAGATTAGTAATACATGAAGGTTGTTCGTTAATACTTAATCTGAGTGATTTGTTTGTCTCTTTGCCTCTAAAGGATATTCTGCAAGCTCCTGTGCAGGGAGACTTTCACTGGCGTTTATAACTTTCAACTGTAGGTTGCTTCTTGAATTATGGGTGAAAGTGAGACTTCTGGTGACGAAACGAAGGCCACCTTAGAGCTACAGTCCTCTCATGCCGAGAGTTCCTCCGGTGATGACGATACATCCTTGGCAGATAGAAGCTCACCCCGCTTCTCCGCTGGCAGTGTGTCTGTTTGGAAATCCGTGTTCAACATCGTAAATTTCATCGAAGGAATTGGCTTTCTTGCTCTGCCGTATGCCATTAAAGAGGGCGGAATAGTCATCATTGTGGCATTTTTTATAATACCAGTTTGTTTATGGTATACGGGAAAAGTTTTCATTGAGTGTTTTTACGACACAGACAAAAAGCAAAGAAGAGTAAGAGCAAGGTCAACGTACAGAGAACTAGGAGAAATACTGTTTCCCAAATATGGAGGCTATTTTGTCACAGCGTTTCTGGCACTGAATCTTTTTCTGATCTCAGTCTCCTATCTTGTTATCTGCGGATCCCTTATGAGTCACGCCCTCCCCTCAGTACCCCTCACAGTCATCGCGTGGACATGTATTGCAGGAGTTGCGGTTTTTCCAACAACGTTTCTGAAATCCTTGTCAGACATCGCCTGGTTAAGTGTCGTTAGTGTCATCGCATTAATCTCAGTCTTGATCTCTGTTCTTTGGTATGGGGCCAAACACATGGACGAGTGGGATCTGGACACTATCCTGTTTTGGGACAGTGAAGGTGTCAGCATTGGTCTTCCGATTTTAATTTACGGTTACGGCGCGCTTCCAATTTTACCATCAGTTGAAAAGAGCATGCGTGAAAAACACAGATTCACCCTGGCTCTTGCTCTAGCGTATGTCGTAAATATGCTAATGAAAATTGTCTTTTCTGTATTTGCGTTCCTTTCCTTTGGATTCGACACAAATCAAGTTATCCTTAATAATCTCCCCGAAGGCTCCTTTCGTATGAGTATCAGTTTTGTTTTTGTTTCAAGTTGTGTTTTTTCCTATGCCTTACCTCTCCACCAAGTGTTCGACCTTATTGAAACGTCTAAAGTGTTCCAAAATACCTTCTCCAAGATGCTAATATTCGGCTCATTCCTCCTTCGCGTCATCGTGGTTTTGTCAACAGTACTTGCAGCAATTCTATTTCCCAATTTTGCTTTAGTTGTTTCCTTTGCGGGGAGTATAATTGGCTCGTTTTACACATATATTTTTCCATGTGCGGTACACCTGAAAATGAAATTTCAGCAGCTAAAACCATATGAAGTTTTCGTGAACTTGCTTCTCATAGTAATTGGCACTGTTGTTTTGATCTTTGGAGTCATATTCTCAGGCAAGGCTTTACTCATGGGTTAAACTAATCTTGTTACTGTATTGTTATGCAGTACGTTTGCAATAGCTACAATACCGACTGCATGAAACTTTCACACATGAGCCATTTGGGATCACAGCGTGACGGTATCCTTCACTCTCCATAGACTTATAGACTGTTTCTTCTTCGACGCTTATCAAGGAAAACTTTGTAGATGGAGAAATTTGCATTGCACTGAGAAAGAGGGAACTAAAGTTGAGTGAGTAGAACCAGAGAGTTTTGCATATCGTAATGCCGAGTTCTGCTAGAAAAATCGATGAAAATAAACCTTCTTTTTACAGCTGCGGTTTCCTCAGGTTTCACTCCGACTCAGTCATTGGCTGGTTAGTGATCACGTGGCCTTAAATTAATTCAAATGTCTGCCTCGGACCCCTGGCAGAACACAATTGAGCAATTGTTGCCCACGCGACATACAAAAGCATGTGATCAATGCGAGGGAAAAGCGTCAAAAGAACAAACCTTATAATAACTTTTTTCAACCATCCTGAATAATTAACGATGACGAATTACTTCTAATCTGTGACTGAATAACAAAGTACTTAAATGAGGAAAATTGTAATAGACCATTTCCGAGTTGCCTTGAGCCTCATCATGAAAGCGAGGTTAAGTGCAAAGTTTTTATTGTGAGAACTAGTTTCATTCATATGCAAACAAAACTAATTTTCACATAAAAAGCTTTGCACTTAGCCTTACTTTCATAATGAGGTGAACAGTAACAGTCTCGGAAATGGCCTATTTTCCCAAATTTTTCTTTCTAAAACGTGGGCTTTCCAAAAAAAGGTAGCGATAACCGGATAGTATCATATCTCTGGAGCAGAGAACCAATCAGATTGCTGGAAACCGCTCCTTTTCTGCCATAAGTGTGTTGAAAACTAACAATTATGCCACGAAAGCGCGTCAGAGAAGAGATATGGCTATAATCATTCCACATCGAACAAGCGCGAGTGGAATAATTATCTTATTAAAAACACAAGGAAATATCGCACGATCTTGTTGATTCCAATTTGCAAGAAAGAGCAGAAGACGATGTAATAGCGGTCATTTCTCGAGCATGGATTAATGGCTGATATTATTTAACACATTGTAACATGTACTTCCTAAATATGGTCATTGTGCACTCGATTTTTCTCGTCCGTGCATTACGTACATTTCGTGTTTCGGGAAAAAAAATTAATGGCGAAAAAAAAAGCGTCTCCAGTTTTTCTGCAACAAATCTGTGCTTTGCTATCAATGTGTTGAATAATAAAACAGTTATCTTGCCCAATCTTCACCACAGGTAGTCCAACTTCTATGAGCGTTTATAAGACCTTTCAGTTGACGTTTGTAAAGTCAAGTTGTAATTTGAGTGTCACGGTGAGTGTTACGCAATGGCGTAAGGGAATTAACGAACGTGTTTAGAAGTCGAAAATATAGAGTAAGAATTGAACGAAAATGTCTTACCTTGTCTCCTTGATACCTTGTCAGTGTTTGTGTGGCGTATTTTGGCCATTCCAGCGCGATTCCAGTGGGTTTTAGAGAACGTATAGAGACCCAGGTAGAGAGGAAAATACAAATACAAACAAGGTATCAAGCAGGCTCGTTCCAAGTGTCTCTCCTCTTCACTTCCCAGGGAGCGAGAGAGGGACGTGCAGAGGAGAAAACCTTGGAACGAGGTTGGGTAACAAGGATGTGACGATGGGTTTTTCCTGCTCGAGCGCACAGGAGAGACAAATTAGACTTCAACGGCGACTTGACAATGTATCGGGGGAATTAGCCTGAGAGCACTCGCTCGCTAGCAAAACGGAGCTCGTCAAAACTCTTAGGTAAAGGGATCTAGCCAACTGGAACTCGACGAACAGCAGAGAATAGACAATCTTCTTCACTCCAGCATACGTTTATTCAGCAGGGCGTTATTAACCAACATAACCAAGCGCGCAAACAGGACGCTATCTTGAATGTAACCCCGACGTAACCGAGACTGGTATAACCGATTTACAATTGTACGCCTAGTGCTTATATACTTACTGATCACAAAAGTTTAAAGTACTTTCTTTTGTTTACTTTGCTTGGATGGTGCAATCACAACGTGGAATCACGAGCACAAAACAGAACACGTTAATTAAGAATATATTACTTCCACGTGTGCTTAATTGTTGAGAGTTCCTTATAAGGGGAGTACTTTTCCGGACTACATCCTTAACAAAGAATATTGAACTTTGATTGCGGAAAACTGAACGTACATCGAAAGAGTTGCTGAGTCGTAAGATTACAGGACAAAGGTCAAGGACTCGCGTGATCGAGCAAAGTACATGCGCCACGTACAATGTACTCTTACTCGTGTACAGGCCAGATGTTGAACTAGAATAAATTAAAATAAGGTCTCTTTGTTTGAAAACCCTATGCTGGTTTGAAATGAAAGCGAATGATTATAAGTGAAAAGTACATAAGATAAACAGCTAAATACGAAGCAACAAAACACATATCAAATCGGTTGTTAATGCCACCGAGAATGTTCACTTCTTGTGTCCAGATACAAGTTGATTAAATATCCTATTCAAAATTTCAAAGCTCAAGTTGTTCTCTAAAAGTGAAGGAATGAATGGCAATTCCCTGATGTAGTTATGACTAACCATAATACGTTCAACTGCTTACATGTGCGATAATAGACTGCGAAAAATGCGGTTAAATATAATCTAATACAAGAACAATTGAATACAATGTCCGGCAACTAGTGGATAAATACGGGTAAATATGAATGGCCTAATACTAAACATGGCTAAATATGGTTTGTTCTTACGCATGCCAAAAGATCCAATAGTACAATTCGTTATTCAGTAACGAGAGCCTCAAAACTATAGCAACTACAATAAGCTATTGATTTTCTTTCCTAACAAGGAGACAAAGCAAATCGATAAAATTCGATATCGGGAGATTAAACGTTATCAATTTTATCGATCAATCGATACTCACACGCTAGTGAACCTCATTATGAAAGCGAGGCTAAGTGCAAAAGCTTTTCATACTAAAATTCATATCAAACTCATTGCGACATTTGCCCTATGTGGTATAGGGTCACGCCGACTTCGGCTTAAAATCGCTCTAAAAACCCCCTATTTTGGGCAGATTATTGCCTCTCTTCCCAAAGTAGTTTTTCGTTTCCAAATGTACCACCAGAAAAAACTTGCAAAATATCTAAGCTACTATTGACAGCAATCTGGAGAGATTTTGTCGCAATTTGGGCATGCTTGGAATAATAAATGTACCGCCAAATTTCAATAAATGAAAAAATAAAAAAATGTTCAATGTTAAAAATGTTTTCGCTCCTTATGCACGACTACAGTCTCAACTTCATACAATTTTTTTGTCTATTTTTGGTCGTTTTGTCATTTTAGTAACATTCACCGCACCAATCTCGTAGAAATCCTCCAAAAACTGTTTCGGAGGACGTGAAATCCGCTTTGGTCGGTCCGTGGCGTTGCGAACAGGGAGCAGGCGCAGTGGCAATTTACTTCCGGTAACGATCACCCAAGGCAAATGCCCTCTTTTGTTCTCTAAAACCCACTGGAATCGCGCTGAAATGGCCAAAATACGCCACAACAACACTGACAAGGTATCAAGGAGACAAGGTAAGACATTTTTGTCCAATTCTTGCTCTATATTTTCGACTTCTAAACACGTTCGTAAATTCCCTTACGCCATTGCGTAACACTCACCGTGACACTCAAATTATAACGTGACACTACAAACGTTAACTGAAAGGTCTTATAAACGCTCATAGAGGTTGGACTACCTGTGGTAAAGGTTGGGCAAGATAACTGTTTTATTTTTCAACACAATGATAGCAAAGCACAGATTTATTGCCGAAACGGATCGTGGAAAAAGAGACGCTACACAAGAGTTTTAGCCCTAATCTGAAAGCCAAAAGTTTGTTTACCCTTGATAACGTAAGTAAAGGTGGACAGTCATCAACATTAAACATAATCAATTTTATTTTGATATACATATTGTGAAATCTCTGAGTGCACGTTTTAACATGCACAATTTAGGAGCAAGGAATCAATGAACCGGAATATTCTTATTCCGAGCACTGTAATGAACAAAATCAACAAAGACAACAAAAGACTGTTTTAACTCTTTTTATTCCCCAACAAAGCTCAGCCTGAGACGAAACTTAGTAATTAGGCGGAAAACACTCACGGCAAATATTTTTTCATCATTTCGAGTTTTCAGGGAAATATAGAAAAATCGAATAGAAAAATGCCAAGGCAATATTTCACTTTAAGTGGCTTATTCAAAACCAGTCAATACGCCTTACATGAACACTTCCTTTTTTTATATTAATCTCCACTAATTAACTTCTGAAAAGACCTCCGAATGCAGATTCTTTAGTTTAGAAATTGTAGATCCTGGTCTTATATGAGGGAACAATGTTAGTTATTGCTGTCAGGGGATACCTGCGAAACCAGATTTGAGGCGAAGAGAAAGTACTACCTATACTACAAAATCCCAAAAAATTTTCTCCTCCTTTTTATTATCGAAAATCTATCACCCATACCACGCCGATGATATCACTCTGCTATTTTTAGTTTCTGATGTCACCCCTCCACCCTGTCTGTATTCTATTTTTTTGGTGATGATCTTATTCTTTTTGACGACGTCAGCCTATGGGTATTGTGAGGTCACCTCCACCCTATGACGTCATCGGTCATCCCTATGACGTCATCCCCCGAAAAATAATGAGATTCCCCTGCAAAAAAGAGGCCCAACTGGTGCCTACCATACTACTAGCCGTGTAGCATGAAAATTTTACGGCTTCTTATTTTTGTGGATTCTGCTTATTGACCTTAGTTCCCGCAGAAAAATAAATCCACAAAATAAAACGCTGCAAAAATTAACTCCCTTCGATCAAAATAAAACTCCGCTTTCACACTGTAATAGACTTGTGCCACTGGGGCGATATACATTGGTCATTACATTATTTTCTATTGGAAAAAAGCAACCAAAGCTTTAATTTTCAAACAAGCTCATTGGAAAGCAATCACCCATGACAAATGACTTAGTTTTCAACATCCTGCTTTCTCCATTTCTCGTAGCCAAGAAAATTCATGAGATTACCACACGCATTTTCTACAGCTTTTATGAATGGCTCCGGAGCGTTTTTCCAATGGCCAATAGAAAATGAGGCGTTTTTGTGCAACGAATAAACACCTCCTTTTTGTGTGTTTTTTGCAAGAGTACTTATCCATTCATTAACACTTGCCGACCAATCAAATTCCGCGAACTTGTATAGTTCCTGTGTTACATTTAGTGTATTGAACGCGAGGTCTTCGTAGCGCACAACCTTAAAACGACCCTTTAGCCAGGGCGGGGGAGATACCAAACCGAGCCGCAAATTCTGCAGTATTGGATCGCATACCCTGTGAACATCTTTACTAAACATTGGATCCGAGTGATATTTAATCCATTTTAATTGTACCATGGAGTAAACCACAGCCCTGGGGTCTCGAACCAAGTGGATCATTTTGACGTCGTATCGGTTTTTGTGTTGGAAAATCTCTTTTAACGTTTCTATTGTTTTATGAGGCACTCGACTAGTTAAAATCTTAATAACAGTGTGGTTGTGACTATTGCAAGACTCCTCTAACAACGTACTAGAAATCTTAGGCAATTTAGAAAGCGCCTTACTTTTGACAAGAAAAGACCTTCTATCCAACGCCGATAAAATGTTTTTACTGGAATTACTAAAATCACACTGGAATAAGCTATCGATTAATGAGTTGCAATATGTTTTATAGTTTTTCTGCTGTTCCTCACTGGCGGAGCGAGTTTTGAACCATTCTACTGCTGGTAAATATAATGGTTCAAAGAAGTAAATCACCTCCTGATTGCTGTTAAATAATGATCCAAGGAAAGAAGATCCTCCTCGCCCTGGACTCAATATGATGAGATTTTTCCTTATAGGTAATGGCTCGTTTGTTTGCTGTTTCTCATTTCTTTCGTTGTCGCTTTCCTTCGATAAAATTTCTGTAGCTTTTAGCCCATTCCCAAACATCTTTGGTTTTTCCTCTGTTTTTAGGACTTCTTTATTCCGTTGTTGTCGCTGGTTGTCTTCGTGGTGGCGGAAATGAAGAAACCCCTTCATCACTTTGCTGGCGGAATTTATTTCTTGAATGGAGTGGGTGTGTTGCTGCAATGATCCTGGCAAAATCTGAATGTAGAAAAACACCAGAAGCAGCGAGGCACCAACAGTGCAAAATAACAGAAACTTTAAACTGATCCTCATGTTTAGGCTCAGTAAAGCGCCTGTACTTGAACTTTGTGGGATTTCAAACTGCAAAAGCAAAGATAAAAGATATGTGAACTCTAGGGTTTTGTTTAGTTATCAACGGTGTCCCTCCGGCATTAGCCGAACAGTGTCGAGTATAGTGCGAAGCTTTCCGAAGAAGTTTCGAGTGACTACAATTTCTTTCGAGCCTTTACGAACACTGTTTATCGCCTTCTGAGGCCCCACGTCTTTTATGAAACAACTCGTTAGGGGCTGCGAGCAATCTTCGTTAGCAAATTTCTCTGCAGGCATTAACTAACTAGTAAAATTAACACTATGTTCAGACAAACTTAAGCCATGTCAGCTAACTAGCAGTTAAAAATCTGCCATTATATTTCTCAGCTGACCGTTAAAATTTTGGTCAATTCTCAGGTATCAATTAACCACATGGAGACCTTTATCCCGGTTCCTCTCCAATTCTTGAGTGAGTGCTCAATACTGAATATCAGGTGTTACCCACCATGCACTATTTAATTTAAAATTCTACTCAGTTCCAGTTCTACGCTGCCCTCAAAAAACCCTTAAGAAACCGCTGGGTAAGATGATCGTGGCCAGTTCATTGCAACGGGTTCGTAACGTTAACTCGTAACGTAAGATAAAAGTGTACAGTTACACTTCATTTTGTCTTGACATAACTCATGGCGTAACATAATCTTAATATTTTGATTGGTGTGAGACATGTAACAAAAGTGGTCGCCTTTAAATTTCAAACTTTCCTTACACATTTTTGTTCGCGATAGAGCCTTATCACTCGGCGGCCATGTTGACTCTCGGGGGAATAAAAAGTTTTTTTTTTGCACGGCAAGCGCTGCCTCGTCCCCAGGCGCCGAACAAAAAATAAAAGGGAGCGCAGGGGTTAATGGGAAGGAAGGGAAACACAGAGCGCGTCTCTCTTCGTCAATGCATCAGTCCCACAACGCCACGCGCACCGCGCTAAATCAATCCCACAACACCACAAGAACAGCACGCGATCAAGGAGCGACGCCTGGGGACGAGGCAGGGCCAGACGCGTATTCAGTGTGAGGCGTGCCGTGCAAAAACGATGCTTTTTATTCTCCTGAGACTCAACATGGCCGCCGAGCGTTAAGTGTCTATTATCATGAATTAGCAGTACCATTCGCCATTAACTGCAATGGAATAGAATTCACGGTAAATTCGAAAACGTTCTTAAAATCGGACAAAATACTCTTGAAATTTCCTAAAAGCGAATTTAAGCTCAATTCAGATTAAATTTTTAATAAATTTTTGTTTGGTGGCAACTTGTTGCTTGGTGAGTTTTGAGCCAGTAATTGCAGCGAAAATTTTCCCGAGGCGATGGATAAAGGCACTTGATTTATTCACTTTTATTTTAAAATACATTGCCTTAAAAAGAATTGCACTAATTCAAGATTGTGAAATGTGTTTTTTTTTTCAAAATTTCAGATTAAATACTTAACTTTATATTGGACGAAGAAAAGTTGTTTTGGTAGTTTTTGTCCCTCAAACACGGCGTTGTTACAATTAAAGACAGCTCGGATTATTACAAATCACGACAGCATCAGTCTTATTATTTGTCTCCCACGCAGTGAGCTTAAGCAACGACGATGGCAACGGCAACGAAAACGTCACCCGAAAATATATCTTTATTTCATTTGTGCTACTTCGCGATTATTTTAACTCGCTCAACTTTTACAAAAATGGCGAACTATCCAGGACCCCAAATTGCTAGAAGTCGCGTACAAGTCAAAAAAGAAAATGAAAAACTCACCGTCGTGCGTTCACGTTCTCCACAAAACCTTAAAATGTGGTCATTTCACGTTGTTGTTTTGCAGAGGACGGCAAAGAAATGTACCTAAATGTAAAACGCACGTGCAGAACGATTTTTTTTGCTCATCAAACCTGTTGTTTTGCGGCGTTGTCGTTGCCGTCGCCGTCGTCGTTGCTTAAGCTCCCTATTTGAATAACGGCTACGCAGGTTATGTTGATACACACATTATAACACAATACAAAAATTGTTATTATAATTTACAGTGGGTATTTTTATTTCTGGCAACTGCTATCACAATTCACCTACAGGTGTTACAATTGCGATTAACGATTTTCCGTTTTCTTTCTTTCAATAAAAGATTATTGCCTCTCATGACATAATTTCATGGCTAGCCAACGTCATGAAATCATGCAGTATTCAACTGATCAGTTTTGCCCACTGTTGTGGTGGCGTGGTATTTAACAGAACAGAAATTCTTCTTTTTTGCCTGGATTTGTTATTCAACTGAGTATAAATGGAGTCTTATTTCTATATTCATATAACTCGGTTATAGCCTCTCCCCTTTCTACTGTGTTATTGTGGTGTCGGTATAGTTGTGACCTCTTGAACAAAGTTGTAGATGATATAAATAATTCACCTCCCAATCAGTGTTTCTGGCGATATAAGCTGTGTTGTTTTAACAGTCAAACTAAAGCTCTTGAAATTTCAGTTCTACATTAACGAGTGTCCTTATCAGAGAATTACGCAAAGCTGATAAAAGAGAACATTGTTACCTTCATATATCTTGGCTCCTTTATATATTTAGCGCCGTGATTTTCATAATTAAATTCAAGCTTACTTTTTATCCCTTTTCATACATAGTGATATCAAATGTTTTCTTGAATGGTCTACTTACTTTTAGAAGAAATAACTGATGATGATTTTTCTCAATTCTACGTTTGGTGACCGAACTTTTGAGGTAGCCGCTTCCTTGTAGAAATTTTAACTTTACAGCTGACTTTAATTAATTTATTTAGATGTGGTACGATTTCATGATCATATCCTTTTGAGTGTCCATAGAAACCCATTTCTTTTATGCAATAAGCATCTATTTTATCCTGCAGAATAATAATACGGTATTAAATTAGTTAGACCACAGTACTTTAATTTGTCAGAGAATCGGCGAACTGCCGAGTTTTACTGTTTTTGCTAAAAACCAAATAAACATGGTATCTTCCAAATAAATATCAGATGATCAGTAAGGCTAAGATCTTGTGAATAGTACTGCACTCAGCAGTCAGTTGAATTAAAATAAAGAAAAGTCGTAATTATTAGAAAAAATCACAATGTATGTTAACATTTTTGACAGCTCCGATTATTACTGATAAAATACGACAGCATCACTTTTATTACAATTTGCGATAGGTAAGTTTGTTACAATATTCAACAAGCGTTAAATCAATTCACAGTGCGAATATTAATTGATGACAACTGTTATCACAATTCACAACAGTCCAACTACAATAGCCTGTGAACAGGCTCCCAACTTGTATTCTCGTCGCCCTGCATGCAAATTGGGAGGCTGTCCACAGGCTAAATTAAAATTAAAAGGCCTTTCAAAATGACGAATAATGGCGTTTTCTTTTCAGAAATATCTTCTCTCGTTCCACAAAGATGCAAGTATTTATTGAGAAAACTGATTACGTCACAAATCGTCTTAACGCAAAGACAAATCACAGAATCAAGAATATGTCGAAAAATATTGAAGTGATGCTGCTCAAACTTGACACCAGTAATGTACCTCTGGTAAGACACAAAATGACACCTATTGCGCTGTTTCCATGGCAGCAATTTGCTTTCGGGTCTACTTCATGTTTAACTGATGCTCTTATTTTTTTGTCTTAGTCAGACCTATCGTTCACTTCCAATGAACTGGTGAGAAGACGTAAGGCAATGTGGGCATTTGGTGCGTTTCTAGTAGAACTGCCTGCCTCTCGTTATCTGGTCGAAAATGGAAGTATTTGGTTCATAGCAGAAAGGAACTGGGGCCGAGAGTAATGTTACAGCAACATTTAAATGGGTGTTATTTTGCGTATTACCTGCCTAACATTATCGGTGCCAAGTTTGAATGGGATCACTTTAAAAGTTCCAGAGATATTCTTGTTTTGTGGTTTATCTTCATGACGTAAAATGTAGATTTTCGCGAGTGCAGGAATAAGATTTTAATAGAATCCGGCAAACTCGCCATTTTCAGCCGATCGCGCGGTGGCGTCGAAATACTGTTAAACATTTTTACGCAGCTTTCGGACACCACTCAATAATTCTTGAATGAAACAATACATTTTGAAATTCTATGCAAACATAATCCGGAAAACAGAACAAGTAAATCACAAAACTGAGCGAAACTTTAATACGATTTTGTTGTTTACAACTCAGTGAACAAGCAAGACGCGGCCAAATTAAAAACGTGAACTTCTGAATTTGGCGAACTTGAGAAAAACACTTTTCTGAACTGCTAAACACTTAACGCAACTTTCACTATGCTATGATTGAAATACAGTCATTGCAAACCTAGAGAACTAATCAGTTTGGTACTCGACTTGATAAGTTTTACAAAATCAATCTGATACTACAGACAGAGCAACTCACCGTTCCAACTCACATTCATTGTAGCTGAAACAAAATTTTCACTACACCAGGATGATTCAATTCTCTTTCCTTTCTTTTAGGTAAATGTTGAGAGTTTACCGAACATTTTAGTGAGCGTTTACCCCCAGAACGAAGAGAAAATTGAAGACTGAAAGATTGCATTGTTGCTCGGGATTAAACTTTCGATGCCAAGCGGACGAGCAACGGGTAATCCCGAGCGGGCAAGATAGCTTCCCCGCTCTGGTAGCCAATCACAGCGCAGGATTTGACTCATCTTTCCCGCTCGGGGAGCCAACCATTGTTTCTTCCTTTTTATTGGCCGAGAGCAAACCACGTGGCCTGCAAATAACTACCTACAGTCCTACCTACAAATAATGGTCTGCTCATGTGCAATACTGTCCAACTGTGTGTTTTGCTGCAAACAAAATTCTGTTTATGCGTAATTGAAAACCACGCTCTTGTGTTAAAATGACAGACTCCTGAAAAGGCAGCGCTTACCGCTTCCCGAAAACAAACTCGTCAGTGATCGAATGATAAAACAATTATTGAACTCCGTTATCGCAAAATATCGTGATTTGTCAGTGTCTTGCAGATCAATTATTTGCCTCAGCCTTCAGCTTCGGCGGTTCAAATAGTTGATCTGCTTGCCACTGAAAAATCACAATATTTTGCTTAACCTCGTCCAATAATTGTTAAATATTATCGATTTCTTACAGTGGAATTAGTAATGGAAAGTAATGATGCAGATGGTATTTTAAAAAATCACTGCCCTTATGACCTATCCACAAAGACGGTTCAATACGATTCCTGAATTCATACGGAACGGCAACTACCTCAACTGGAACTATAAACTACCCTTATTTGAATCGACCACTTAGTATGTGTGTGTTGCAAGATGTGTTATGATTGTTTAGCACCTTTCATAATATAATTGTTTATTAAATAAACAGAAGCAAATTGTGGCAAGGGAAGTGCACATATCTTTGTCTTAAAACATGCAGAAAAACGACGAAAGATCGTGTTCAATAGAACATGGCCACTTTTAGGGAACAACAAAGGAAAAGGGGAACTGCTGAGTCTTTTTAGGGAACAGGGGAACATTAATTTTCTAGCTTGGGAGAACATTCCATCCATCAGACCCTTATTACAAGAAATTTTTACTGTTTCTCTGGGTTCTCTTCGATAGCCGATTAACTCTTGTCCCGCACGATTAAAAAACAACCGAGGTTTTCATCTCGCTTGCTAAAATAGCTATAGTTTTTAGAGAGACTAGGAAAGCGTTTCAAGGCACCTTAAAGCTTTCAATAAACCTTACAAATCTATGAAATGTGTCGTATCTTCAACATACGAATCCTGTACGAGTGATGATAGGCGTTCTGTTGGCTAATGTCGGTTTGTGAATCTTTCAGAGTATAAAACACTTTAATTGAGGATCTGGTGTTTGGTTAAAGCATTTCATGAACCGTCACTTTGTCTATTGGTTTTCTGAGATGTTCTCTAACCATTGGTTTACTCTAGTTGTTCAAAAACACATTAATAATTCATGATCCTACTCTCCTATCAGAGGATGGAAATCAGTCACGGGCAAGATAGCTGAAAGAATGGTCATTCTGATTGTCGGTCTCGTGGGAAATCGGGTCTTAATAAAGAAACAATTGAAAGAACACTGAATTATTAATGAAAATATAAACAATAATCTATGTATATAGATCACTAATGATCTATGTTGATAGATAACGGTAGTCTATATGTAAAATTAACCTAAAAAGAAGTCACATCTAAAACTAACGGTGAACACATAGTTAGTAGAGTCCCCTCTACTAACTATAATGTAAACACCAAAACTTTGTAGCAAGTACGTAACTCGTGGAATTCAACTATCCAAATTAACGTTTCCTGCTGTGCACGTTTTTCGCAAAAGGCGCGTTTTAGAGGCGTTTTGGCTCCAAGTTATCTTAACCTCAACGACAGTAAAATAGCATCCACGTTTTCAAGCTGAATATGATGTACTTTGATTATCACACAACTTTCATTCCCTGCAGAAAGAATCATTTCATTGAATACATTCATGTCACTTATCTAAATCCCTGCGGCATGACTCTCTGAAGCCGCTCAATAAACCCACAATTCTTGCTTTATCAAGTCGGCTGTGCCCTGTGTTTTAGGGTGTATTCTTTTTTAGGCCATTTTTTTATTTCTTATTCCGATTTTGGAATTACAGAATACACAGAATTTCAATTTCGAAAAGAACGGTCCTAAAATCTGGAAACAGAATACTCATGGCGGAGGTGACCTGGAAACTACTATGTCTGCGCGCGCGAGCGGCCGTGTAGGATTTCCCGCCAAAAAATTTTCCAAAAGAACCCGTATTCTGTCTATTTCGAGAAAAGCGTATTTCCTTCCATTCTGTTCATTTTGCTATCGGGAGAAGAATGAACAGAATGATATTCCGTTCATTCAGAAAACGGAATAGCTCCCAAAAGAACCCATATTCTGTCGATTTCTAGAAAACCGTATTCCTTCCATTCTGTTCATTCTGCTATCGGGAGAAGAATGAACAGAATGATATTCCGTTCATTCAGAAAACGGAATATCTCCCAAAAGAACACAAATACCATCTATTCCGAGTACCCCTATTCCGGAATCAGAAAAGAACGCGCCCTTAAACTTGCTAAAGCATTCCTCTTCGATTTTGACAAGAAGGAGAAAGAGATTTTACGTTGAGGATTTCCAGTGCCGTGAATAGTGAGGTAAAATTGTTGTACTGGTTATGAAAATGATAATTCTGGGAAGTAAAATTTAATAGAAATACGAAAAGTTTAGTATAATAATAAAGTGACTCAGCAGAACCGTCAAACATTTCTTGGATCTTGTGTCTTATAGGGTTCTTATGGTTGCGTCCATGAGCTCTATAAATTTTTATTTCAATATTTTGACAGTGAAAACGGGCAATTGGCTTGGCGTAATAAACGTGAACCTAAAATGGTATCATACGCGTCTTCGGTGTTTGTTTAGTATAGAGTTTACTTGTTAGTTGTCAGGTTGTTGTTAAATTCAACCAGAATGTTGCGCTGAATTTTACGGAGCCGTCACGGGCGTTCGCTCGAGAAACCAAAAATTGCTCGAAACCCGAAAAACTTAAAATACCCCATCAAGCGGGCTCAGGTTTAAGTACAAGTAGATGAAAGTCTTGCAACGCACAAGAAATGAGCAAAATCTATTCGCCAAATGATCGGAGCGGTATTAGCATACTGTCCGGCTTCTGTCTCCAATTGGTCCTTATTGCGTCCATATTCTAGCCTTTTTTAGATAACAAAATATTGCTGCCTCCTTACTGGGCGAGCTTTGATGTTATTTTGAGGCCTGGCGACACATCCTTATTAAATGTCAAATCGGCTCGAACATGTTTCAGTTACTGGTGACAATTTCCAAGACTTCCGTAACATCTGCTCTAGGTGAATATACAAACCGTTTAATAAATTCAAACAACTGAAGTAACTTGTTGTATTGTTCTTCCTTTCTTCTTGAAATCGAAAATTTACTATAAAATTACACTTTTTGCATCTCCTGTCCGCCATCAGAAACCCAGCCGCCGTTTTTTAATCAAAAATTATCCGAATTTATGCAAAGTGAGGTGCATCAGAAGCAGGTGTACTGAAATTTTGGAGAAAAAAAAAACAAAAAATTAAAAGCCCGTATTTTATAGTTTTCAAACATTATTCTTGGCTTATCTTTTATTAACTCTTATTCATTCAAGCTTTTGTTAATTTCTTATTTATTAGCATTTTATTTTCTTGTTTTATTATCAATCGTTTGTTTTTTGTTCGGATATATCAGCATATTTAATTGCTACTTTGTAAATCGAAATGGAAGTAAAATAACTCACCTACCTACACCTGCGTCGGTTTTCTTGAAAAACACCGCCTCAATTAAGAAAAAACAGTAGAAAGATGGCCCGTTTTCAGTTGATCTATTGGTTTGACAGTGATGTTATTAAAGCCTTGCTATTGGCTTGATAAACATTCAATAAACGTAAAAGTCACTTTCCTAAATTAAAAGGTAGAATAACTTTTACTATGGTGTTTGTTTGGTAAAGAGTTTACTTGTCAGTTCTTGTTCAATTCAACTTGAACGTTGTGCTAAATTTAAACCTTTGACCCTTGAAGCCAGAAAAAAACTTAGAAGAAATTAAATGATCCGAAGCGGATTCAGGTTTTAGTATAAGTATGTGAGGATCTTGCAACACAAAAGAATTGATTGAAGTCTATTTTTTCAAACGGCGGTATCAGCATACTGTTTCTTCTATCTCTAATTGGTCCTAATTTAAGCGTCCATATTTTAGCATTTTTTTTTTATAACATGTCGCTGTCTCCTCACTGGGAAAGCTTTAATGCTATTTTGAGGCCCGGGGTGTCTCATCTTTATTAAAGATCAAGAAAATGTCAATCAGCTCTAAAATTGTAGTTGTTGATGACATCCAAGACATCTGTAACCGTCTGGCCTTAATGCAAAGGCGGATACGGCTTTTACTGAATAGATTCAAAGAACTGTAGATCCTTCTTGCGTTGAATTGAAGCGAAATTGCAGCCGTCGAAGTCGAGGTGAACGATACAGAGAACCCAAGGGAATTGGATGAATCCGATGATTGGCCAAGTCTAGAGCCACCGTATCATTCAACCATCCGCGCTCCTCAAAACGAATCGTGTTTTGTCCAAAATACTAAAACGTAAGTTAAACTTTCGCTTTGCATATTGAACTTGGAAAGTGACTGCACTTCTGGAATTTTTTATGAACACTGTTTTGTTAGAACGTTCTATAAAATGAAGGAAGCTGAAGAATTCTCTTCCACGTACATTGTTAATATCATTTTCAACGCTTTCTTATGTTATAACGCGATCATGTTGAACACTATCACAATCCACGCCATAAGAAAAACTTCATCGTTACCAAAGCCTTTGAAAACATTGCTGCTGAGTCTGGCTGTTTCTGATCTTAGTGTTGGGCTACTGGTTCACCCTTTATACATTGCAGTTCTTGCCATGGGTCTAGAGCTAAACACTGAAAATAACACAACTCACAGGAACACGTACATCTCATTTTGGATCACTGGAGAGTTTTTATCCTGGGCTTCATTCTTTGGTGTGTTGGCACTAGCTGTTGACAGATTCTTGGCCATTCATCTTCATCTCAGATATCAGGAGTGTGTCACTCACAAGCGTGTTGTTGCTGTGGTGGTCTTAATAATGGTAGTAAGCGCATTTCTTTCGTCTGTTCATTGGTGGACGCCAGAAAGCTTCAGACAAATTTATATCGCTATTAATATTTTCTGTTTCGTAATTCTTGCCATTCTGTACTGCAAGATCTATTTAACTGTTCGACGCCACAGAAACGAAATTCAATCCCTACAAGTGCACCAGGAAGACGAAGGACAGAATCGGGAAATGATGGCAAATGTTGCGAGGCTCGTGAAATTAGCGGTTGGTACGTTTTACGTATATTTGGTGTTTTTGGTTTGTTGTTTACCAATCACCTGCCTTAGTATTGTTGAGATCATCTCTGGGCCGAGCACAACTACAAGACACATTCTTTATTGCTCTTGGACGATGATGTTTCTAAATTCGTCGCTAAACCCTTTGATTTACTGCTGGAAGATGAGACACATTCGACACTCTGTCATCAACATAATGCAAAATATCTTTCGTTGTTAAATTAATTCATTTCTCTGTTTTGAAAATTTTCATTTACTTTTATTTTGTTCAAAAAAATTATTACTTTTGCTAGAGGAAAGATGACACCTTTTGAAAATGGTAACGCCAGGGTTCGCATGCGTGTTTTAGGAGACTTTATTCTTTATTTGGGGACTATATAGGTCTTAAAGGGGGTCTTAAATTGTTGAAATCAATAGCAAAACATACAGACGGGACTTGTGGCCAGAGGCATTTCGCGCTGAAAAATCTGAAAAATCCATGTTGTCCAGTTCTCTGTACAATAAGAAGGGCAGTTCGGCCTACTTTTACGGTGCATTCAATGAGTATTAATCAGTATCGCTCTGTTTACTGTGGTTATTCCGAGTTACATTATTGCTTCGCCTACTTGCATCAACAAACACAGCAACAGGCCATAGTGCCTTCGACCGCGTCTTGAGGCGGGATTATGAGGCGAATTTTAATTTCTCCCAAGATGCACTTGATCGTACTGTGTGAATAAAGATTGTATTGTCACGTTACCTTTGCGTTACAGCTTATGTATTTTCGATCTATATTGGGAGATTCCCCGGATGATTATGTGCTTTCGTAGTTGTTCTCTAACACGGAATCTGGCCTGTATTCGTTTTTCCCCGATCTCGCTTAGCAAAGCAGTATAAATAAACAAATCAAATTATTTTAATGGTTCAGTTGGGGGGCCGAGTTTACTGAGCCGAAGCTGTCGAACACACGAAAGCGGTCATAGGACATACTTCACTACTAGAAAGGTAAGTCACACTTCTCACAGATATTTATGACATTATGAGGCCATTTTGGCGGAAAGCAATCGAAGCAAAATACCGCGCACGTGTTTCAACATGCTCCGCATTAGTGACTGACATTAGTGGCTTCAAAAATCGTTACACAAAGGCAAGCAAGACGGTGAGAGACCTCGAAGAGATCGTCGAGTTCAATGACGAATTCGATATATAACAATATCAACGATGTTGACTCTGAAAAAAGAGCTACCATTATATTAGAAGGGAGATTAATATTTACCGGCTGGCATTAAAGAAGGAGCAACAGAGTCCCAAGACAACAGCGGAAAGGCCGCTGACATCTGCCAACAGAATCAAGAAAAACAAAGGCCTGGGTGGACAGTTGATTCGAAGTGATGTTGTCTTTTGTCATTCCTCTGTGGCCATGGTTTCCTGATGTCTCCTTCTTCTTCGCTGCTCGCGCTGAGTTTCGTTGTTTAATCTCCCTTGGCGAATCTGTCTTGTCCCTTGTATGTCCTCCTGTAGTTCATTTGCGTCACAATTTGGTCGTGTTTTACCAATATAGTAAACATTTTTTGCTGCTCCATGAATCAAGAAACACTTAAGGAGATTGTTTATTATTAAATTCCTGGATGAAAAGCGTAATATCAGTAACCCGCGTGACTACATCGAGTTTCCACGAGTTCATCGAGTTGGTAAGACCAAAAACAATGTCCTAGACCGATTATTGCACGATTCATCCGTTTTATATGCTGACCGAAAATTGAAGACGTATTTAAAAGACCGCATTCGTAAACATGCAAAGTAAGGTCTCTCGGTGTATTGATGTTTGATGTAATATATCAAACACAAAAATTAAAAATTAAAATTAAAATGAGTTTGAGAAATTTGGTTGAAATGTAATGTAATGTAATGTAATGTAATGTAATGTAAATGATGAATTTTGATGTTTGGTTGAAATGTAATATGCTGTCGGTCAATCTACAAAAGACCTTTGGAAACCAGTCTCTGAACCAAGCTAATCTTACCAAATTCTTAGGTGTCTATGTTCAGGGGCACCCAACGACAGTTTTCTATGAAATATCTGTTCGGAGAAGCAAAGGTTGCCTAGAATTTTCCATGGCTCGAGAACAGCTAAAATTTTCGATATGTCCTGCTGTGGCTGTTTCAAACATCTATGATTTTCGGAAACTTTCCCCTTACTTCGCCTACGATTCTCGAGACACTGGAACTTTCTGGTATTATGAACAGTTTAGAGCTAGCATTTTCTAACTTTTATGGGCAAGATTAGTTCTCTAAAATTTTCTGCGTCTTTCGTAAAGAGATTTTAGGCAAAGCCGGCGCCAGCGACCGAAGGCATCTGTATCCTTGTACAAACGTAGCAAGCAAGTGTTGGGTCTTAATACTTTAACTTTAACTTTAAAAACCTAGCGTCTAGCATCCTCTCTTCCGCTTCCTCACAAGGGATTGTTAATTAGGGTACCTGACCGCAGGTTATGGTGAGGGAAGCGAACATTACGCCATTTTTAACCCGTCTACCACGCTCAGAAAGCACGACCTTTAAATTTTTAGGTGATTTTACAGCGCTTTGTTTTCTGCAATGGACAGGACGTAATAAAAGTGTTATCACACCATGTGTTATTAAAAATCCTTCAAAACGTTATAAACTTTTGAACCAATGCATTTATTATAAAATGTCTATGGCCTTTTTCGGAAAGCAAGATATATATTTTTTTCCAGATTTCTACTGCTTCCCAAAATAGGTGACGTCACCCTATTTTTAAGTTGTACCCTATCATGTGACCCAGGTCACCCCAAAACAGATCCAACCAACTACGTTTAAAAAGATGAAGTACTTCTTCTAGACTAACGAATAGACCATTTTACAGCTGTGGCTGTATTACCTGGCTAATGGTTGGAAGCGAGGCTGCTGGTGACCTTGTTTTAATAAAAACCTCTTTGCTAGTTAACGTCACAACAAAAATGATATCTGTATCAGTACAAGGTCACCGGCAGCCTTGCAGCCATTCACGGGCCGGGTCATTGGGTAAAAAAGCTGTAAAATGGCTTTATTGGCGCCTAACGAAATGGGCTGAACTACGACGTTTAGCCCGTTTTTAACTACGGTGAAGATTCAGCGCAACACTTTACCCTTTCAATCTCACTGGGCATTCTTCTACTGATCTTAATGTTGTAATCCAACATGAATGGGTCATCTTCAAAACGGACAAGATCTCCTTAATAATTTTATTATGCAAGCTGTGATTTGTTTTACAGATTTTGCCTTTTTTTTCCGACTTCAACAATGTCCCCAATTAGTGTTCTGTGCTAAATACATTGGCCCTTAAGAAAGTGAATTATTTTAATTATTTATTTTATACGTGACCCTCGAGCTCCCCAGGTTGTTCATCTTAGGTAGCCGATGAACAACTTTTCCAGCTGCCGCTACAAGTATTTCGTTCCTTGGAATTCGAGGTTTACAGTGCAACGAACTCAACCGGGGCCACCCAATCACAGGTCACGTTTACAATAAAGGAGTCTGGCTTTGGTAGTTTGTAAACCAATCAAAAACGAGAACATTTATCCAAATTTCAAAGTGTCGGTTTTATCGGTGGCCCTGGTTGAGTTTGCTGCACTGTAATAAGCTTAGATTCCGAGTATAGTGTTACAGTGCAATCATAAACAGTTGTTAATTACAAAGAGTTTTATTTTCTCAGCAAAATATACTCCCCAGTTGTACACACTGTTTGCCACTTTAAGGTATTTGTGTCAAATGAGTCTAACAGTAAACAACAATTTGAAAAATGACTATTACAAGTCATTTCAGATTAAGAAACAAAAAAGATGTTCCAAGTATACAAGTCAAATGGTATATGGTGAGGAAATTTTTCCTCCCTTTTAAAAGCGTCTCTTAAACAATGAAGGACCATATCTGTGCCACAAACCCCGGACGTTGAACTTTATTTTAACGCAAAACCTAACTGATGTTTAAAAAGATAAACCCGATAAACATGAAAAATGCTCTAGTCACAAAATACTCTTGTCATAAAAATGATCTTTTCAGGGCTGCATATTCGTTCCCATTTTTACTCTCCGAAATTCTTTTTTTTTTTTTTTTACATTAAATTTAACACCAGTGTAATAAGGATCTCCATACTGCTATTTCGATGGACGTTGTTGGATGAAACCTTCCATCTTAAATGACAAGAACGCAAGGTGAGATTCTGATTCAAAAGCACCTTTCCTTCTGAAAACTTATGCTACATTTCAAAAGCTTAGAAATAAATATGCTAAAAAAATGTTGCAGATGTTGGTTTTCTTGTTAAATGCTTATTTTTTTGGCAATCACCATTTTATCTACTTGGTTGAAGCAGCCAAATAAAAATTAAAATACGCGGTTGGATGTGCATGATACAGTATACTCTATTTACAAGTTAGAAAACTAATTTCAGAGAAATTACTGAAAATCAAATGATGATTAACACTGCGAAGCAGATGATTCCTATTCATCACTAAGTCATTCCTAACAGGTTTGACCAACAGGTGGATAATTCATAGGCGCTGTCAAACTTCTGACAGCCGCGAAAGAGTAGAATGTTTTGCAGCCACCCATAATTATTACCTTGCAGCCTTTCCATGACTGCCTGAAGCTTTTATCTACAAAGTCCTAAAATCTCAAAAACTGCTTTTGGCTAGGGTAGTTCTATGCACATTCCTGATTCCTGACATCTAACCTGGAAGCATCACATCAGCTTTGTATGTAAACAAATTTCCAAGTCAGTGGGTATCATATTCAGTGAGGTCCCGATTTTACTTATCTTTACAACAAAACTAACTTTGTACTACGCGCTAATTTATCACATACTGTAACTCCACCTGGTCGCTCACATATGTGTCTAACCTAAATAGAATATTTTACTTGGAAAAGCGTGTTGTGCGATCCATTGCCAATTCAGATTATCGAGCACACTCTGCTCCCCTATTTGCTAAATTGGGTATCTTAGACCTTTTCCAAGTTAATTAATTTCAAATAGCCAAATTTACGTTTTATTATCAAAATCAATTATTACGTACCTCCAATGTTTCTGAATTTGTTTTTAGCAAGTAGCCAAGTGCATAATTATGGCACCAGAACAGCCAACCACTATCGATCGTATTCCTGTCGCACAAATCTTAAGCAATTTACAGTCCTTTACCAAGGTCCCAAAATCTGGAACTCTTCTCCAATATAAATGTTGCACTTTTTATTTGTACAATCATGAATTGACCAAGCAGCACTTACGCATCACCATATTTTCTATTTATTAATGTCAGCCGAGGTGGCCTCTCTTATAAGCCTGGTGACTTCTTGAGGTCTCCTCGCCATCGATATCATTGTAATGTCCGGCTCAAATGTCGGTCTAAACATAAACCTTAGCCTGGGTTAATTTAACAGACAGCGATGCTAGGGACACCAAACGAGAAGTGATCTAGATAAAACGAGTGCGAGTGTTCCAAACACCGAGAAACCTGAAACAGATGAAAGCATAACGCGAAGGCGGAGTGCTTTTATTGGCCGTTTTTTATGCTGGAGGATACGTTTTAGGTTGATTGCACGTTACATCATGGTGGCCATTCTGGTGGTATGGCACAATAAGATTTTTCTCTTCTTGGAGTTAACCTCCATTATAATAATTTCATCGGGCATAGCCAATGAGAAACAAGAAAATAACGTAGCCAGCCAATCAGAACTAGAAACCATTCAACTGTTCGCGGATCTGTTCGCGCCGTTTTCTTGCTTGTTTGACTGGAAGCGCTGCCATCTGCCAAAAAAAAATTGTTTTGAGCTACAAAACGACTGAAAAACCTATAGAAGAAGTAAATTCTCAGTATCCCAGCTAGCTAGAGAAGAGGACTTACAGAAACTCGTGGGCGATGATGGAAATAATGCCTGTAGTAGCTCCATGGCCGGCGGCGAGGTGAAGGTAAACAGTTTGTCTTCGTCGAGCGAAACCCGCTCAGTTTAGCACTTGCAAGTGACCATGTCTTCGCTATTTACAAAATTATGTTATTTTCCCTTTGAAAACTTAAAAGCAAATATTCTTTCGATAAATTTTGCGGTGTTCTGTCGAAGTTTAAAGCTTGAACAATGAAATAACTATAAAATAAACGCCGACGCGACGCTGGCAGCGTTCAAGATATCTCTTACTGTACTGTCTTTGATTCCTTTCTGAATGCCCTCTGAAATTATTATAATAGTAATAGAGTTAATGCTCTTGGACGTAAATATATTTTTAGCCCTTCTCAGAACTTATTTTAGCCCTCGCCTGCGGCTCTGGCTAAAATGAGCCTGAGTCGGACCAAAAACATATTTACGCCCGCGAACATCAACTCTATTGTTGTATTTTAATTTTATGCAAACTATGTGAGCAAATTTCCTTTTGTTTTTATTACCAACATTAAGTAAACTGCTTTACATGAGAGTCGTGTTTGATTAAGCAATTACATTAAAAGAAGCCGCTGCAGCCAGCATGGAAAGATGCTAGAGATCCTGCCTGCCGTAAGTGAGTTTGCAAACTGTTCCATAACACCGCACCACTATACCTGAAACTGTTCTTAAAAAAATTGGTACGGGGAAGGGGGACACCAAGTTTATCTTCAGTGTTGCAAAGAGAATAGCCAGTAATGGTGCTACGCTCGACAAATCTAGATCGAAGATAATCAGGAGCGAGCCCTTTTAGAGATTTAAACACCATGCAAGCTTTTTGTATCTGGCAATGAGATTCAAGCTTTCTCCAATGCAGCACTTGAAAAAGGTATTCAGTACTGGTGTCAAAGGCAGCGGAGGTCAGGAATCTAGCAGCACGGTTTTGTAGCTTTTGGAGTTTATTGGCAAGAGTTTTATCACAGTTACCTCAGTAATTGAAATAAGGTTTCACCAGGGAATTGTAAATAAATCACAGCGTTCTATGAGGAACAAAAGGTCGAATGCGCTTCAGGGCCCCAATACCAGAAGCAATCTTCTTAGATCTGAGACAAATAGTCAAAGTGCCAACAAGGAAAGAAGCTACGCTGGACCTAATACTCACCAACATGCATGAGTATTATAGCCCCCCACAAGCATATTCACCGTTCGGGCTGTCCGATCACAACGTTGTTGTGGCAACTCCTATGGACGGAAAGCGCAACATTAACAGCAGAAAGGTCACCATGAGGCGTGACTTGCGAACAAGCAACAAGGCGGCGTTGGGCAGATATCTAACACAGATAGACTGGCCCTTGTTGTTCAGCCCCCTGGAGAGCTGTGAAGAGAAATGGCAAGTTTTCCAGGACGTCATACATTCAGGCCTTGATACCATCATGCCTGTAAAGCCAGTCAAGATCTGCACGGCCGACGTCCCTTGGATGAATGAAAGTTTGAAATCTCTTATTATGAAGAGACAAAAGGCGTTCAGCGCATATGGCCCTGACTCAGCTCACTTTAAATGTTTTCGTAACCTTGTCAACCGAGAGAGGAAAATCTGCAGAGGGAAATACTATGAGTCAAAGATCCAGCACCTAAAAGGAGAAAACCCGAAAAGATGGTGGGATGAAACAAAACGCCTGTGTGGCCTTAAGACCTCCCACAGCGATTTGGCTAGCCAGCTTAACATCGAAGGATTATCAGAACTGCCTTTCAAAGAGCAAGCCAATGCCATCAACTCCGCTCTCCTCCAACCGCTCGGGGAGTATAAACTACCAGCTCCTCTTGAGCGAATTCCTCTCGAGTCCGACTCGCCCGAAATCTTGAGAGTAACCGAGCAGCGCGTGCAAAGAGCACTGGAAGTCCTTAATCCATCGAAAGCCTGCGGACCGGACAAAATACCCAACTGGCTGCTGAAAGAATACTGTGATTTGGTGGCCTACCCCATCACGGAAATTCTGAACGCCTCCTACGCCGAACAGCGTCTCCCTAACATCTGGAAAATGGCTGACGTGACCCCCCTTCCCAAAAAGAAACCAGTGGTCGATATCAAGAAGGAATTGAGACCAATATCCTTGACCCCCTGTATTTCTAAAGTGGCGGAGGAGTTCGTCGTGGATGGTTTCGTGAAACCTGCGGTCATGAGCGTCCTTGATCACAACCAGTACGGAGTCATCCCAAATTCCTCCTGGATTATAGATTTTTTATCAGACAGGTCCCAGCGGATTAAATTTACATCAGAGTGTTTTTCTGAATGGGGCCCAGTCCCCGCCGGTGTACTACAGGGTACTAAACTAGGCCCGTGGTTGTTCGTCCTAATGATTAACGACCTTGATACGAACGCGCAGCAATGGAAATATGTGGACGACACAACGGTGTCTGAAGTAGTAGTAAAAGGCGGAGAAAGTCACGTGCAAGCAATAGCTAACAGAGTAATAAAGTGGTCCCACGAGAACAGGGTTCAATTAAACGCCGATAAGTGTAAAGAACTCAGGATCTCCTTTGCTAAAGAGCAAAGAGCCTTTGATCCCGTTACCATAGAAGGGAAGGAGGTAGAATTAGTTACTAGTACTAAGCTACTAGGCCTTACAATAGCGAACGATCTAACATGGAACGTCCATGTAACTGAGATAACCAAAAAGGCTAGCAAGAGACTCTATTTCCTAACTCAGTTAAAAAGAGCGGGAGTTCCGAAACAAGATCTAGCAATGTTCTATGTATCGTGCGTGAGATCTGTTATAGATTATGCAGCACCTGTCTTTTTTAACGGTCTCCCCAAGTACCTAAAGAACGAGCTGGTACGGCTCGAGAAAAGAGCAATGTCAATTATAACATCAGGAAAGTGCAACTCGGCAATAGAGGTGGGGGTAACACCCATTTTGGATCATCATTACGGTCTATGCAGGAAACTTTTTGATAACATTGTTAGTGATCCAAACCATAAATTGAAAGCGCTCCTTCCTCCAGGTTATGACAATTCACGCTATAACCTAAGACGACAGCGCCATTTTAATATACCGAAGCTTTTTACAAACAGAACCAAAAACACTTTTATATATGCGATGTCGAGGCTGTAGTTTTACCCCATATACTTTATAAGTTAACATATTTTAATATAAATACTTTATATAGAATTTTTAACACTGTAATCAGTTTTTTATTTATTATCAAGGATTCATCTGTAATTTTTTAAAGTATCACAAAACATTTGTAAATAATTGCGCAATTCAGCCTTTGGCTGCGATGCATTTTTAATAAACTATCTATCTATCTATCTATCTATCTATCTAGATTCTCGATGTGAACATTCCAAGTCAAATTTTGGTCTATGTAAATACCAAGAGATTTGGTGCTGGGCAGCTGGGCTCCGCCAATTTTTAGAGAGGGAGACTGATGGACAAACGATCTAAGCCTTTGCTGAGAACCAATTAACATGAATTCAGTTTTAGATTTATTTAGTGCAAGCTTATTAGCTATAAGCCACTCACTGACGCTGGCAAGGTCTTTATTGAGATTAAGTTCAATACTGTTAGCACTATTACCTGCAAGCGTCAAGTGGGTTTCATCGGCATACATTCGAGGCTGTGAGTGCGAGAGACAATTCCGTAGATCATTAATGCATAAGAGAAAAAGGAACGATCCCAGTTTTGTCCCCTGAGGGATGCCGCAGGACAATACACAATTGTTGGAAAGGGAGCCATTTAGGAAACATTTCTGATTGCGTTCAGATAAGTACGATTTAAACCACTCAATTGAGGCGCCTCCTATGCCATACACAGCCAGCTTAGAAATCAGAATACTGTGATCCACCGTATCGAGATCCAAGAATACCACGGCGTTCACGTTTCCCTGATTCATCAGTTACATGCCCAATCATCAGTTGCCTCAAGTAATGAGGTAACTATAGAGTGGAGCGACCGGAAGCCTGACTGGTAAGAGAAAAGTAGATTATTATCCATTAGGAAGGCATAAAGTTGATCATAAATATCCTTTCAAAGGCTTTTGCAACCACTGGAATAATAGAAATAGGACGGTAATTGTCTAGGTCAATACGGTCTCCCTGTTTGAAGACTGGTGCTACTTTTGAGCACTTCCATTCTTTAGGAAAGATACCAGTCGTTATAGAAGTATTAAAAATCAAACAAAGGGAATCAGCAATAAGGTCGGCACAAATGCAAAGAAGTTTAGCAGAAATCTTATCCCGGCAATCCAGTTGCTTTCGATTTACTTAGTTTAGATAAAAGGGAAAGAACTTTAGAGCGATTGGTTGGCATAAACTCAAAATTAGCGCTATCAGGCGAGGGTTGCTCATATAATGGAGATGTGTGCGACCATTGTTATTAAGAGCTAGCTCATTCAGTCTCATTAGCAAGTTTTGGTCCCACAGTGGCGAAATGATTATAAATGCTATGGCTAATTCTTGTGGATTACAAATGGATACACTGTTTTGTTTAATTTCTTTTATGGATGGACCATTAGATTTTCGAGAAGTGAGATCGTTAACAACTCGCCAAGTCGTCCGTGAATTCCCTTCGTTATCATGAAGAGCATTAGTGTAATACGATTTCTTAGCTTGTCTAATTGCATTGTTTACAGAATTACAAATTTGTTTATAGTTCAACCAAACCACAGGATCATTGGATCTCGTTGCATTCAACTTCGTTATGTCTCTTTTATGCATACGCTGTTTCAAGGAAGGCGTAACCCAAGGCGATTTCAAGGCTTTAACACGTTTTGAGCGCAAAGGGGCATGTTTATCAACAATGCTAAGAAAACTGTTTTTCCAATCATGCCACATGTCATTGGGATTATCGAACATTTTTAAACTGTCTCAATTCTAAGAAAAGATGTTGGTACGGAATTCAATTAGGTTAAGGCTTTTAAATTTCCTATAAGTCACAGATGAGTGGTCCCTGGAGTGCACACCGGTAGAAAGTTTACGATAAACGTAAACAAGGCTATGGTCACTGATGCTGATGGGGTACGCACCAGAGCAAGATACTCTATCTGGACAGTTAGTAAATCAATTAAAGTTGACTTTGAGAGAGAAACTCGAGTTGGTTCATTTATGAGTTGATGTAAACTAAAACAAAAATGTGCATGCTTATAAATTACGATCGATTATTTCTCAACGTTTTTACCTCAGATCCAAAGATATGCTGAGAGGTTCCAAGACACCACCTATTAAAAGGGCCCTTTTGGATATAGAAAGAGAAGCCAGCATAGAGCTACTTCTCCACTCCAACGACGCTGAAAGTTCCACAGATGATGTCACATCAACGACGATCACCAGCTCTCCCAAATCCTGCCCTGATAGTTCATCAGTTTGGAAATCCGTCGTTAACATCGTAAATTTTATTGAGGGCTTAGGCTTTCTTGCTCTGTCTTTTGCCCTCAAAAAGGGCGGAATTGTTGTCATGGTGGCATTTTTTATCATACCAATTTGTTTATGGTATACGGGAAAAGTTCTCATTGAGTGTTTTTACGACACGGACAAAAAGCAAAGAAGAGTAAGAGCGAGATCAACGTTCAAAGAACTAGGAGAGGTTCTGTCTCACAGGTACGGAGGATACATAGTAACAGCCTTTGTGCAGTTGGATTTGTACCTGGCTCCAGTTTCCTATCTTATTCTATGTGGATCACTTATGAGTCACGCCCTCCCCTCAGCACCCCTCACAATGATCGCGTGGACATGCATTGCAGGAGTTGCGGTTTTTCCAACAACGTTTCTGAAATCCTTGTCAGACATCGCCTGGTTAAGTGTCGTTAGTGTCATCGCATTAATCTCAGTCGTGATCTCTTTTCTTTGGTATGGGACGAAACACATGGACGAGTGGGATCTGGACACTATCCTGTTTTGGGACAGTGAAGGTGTCAGCATTGGTCTTTCGATTTTAATTTACGGTTACGGCGCGCTTCCAATTTTGCCATCAGTTGAAGAGAGCATGCGTGAAAAACAAATTCACCTTAGCTCTTGCTCTAGCATATGCTTTAACTATGGTGATAAAAATAGTTTTTTCTGTCTTTGCGTTCCTTTCCTTTGGATCCGACACAAATCAAGTTATCCTTAACAATCTACCCGAAGGCCCATTGCGCATGAGTATCAGTTTCATTTTTGTTATTTTCTGTTCTTTCGTACGCCCTGCCTCTTTATCCAGTGTTTGATTTTCTCCAAACATTTACAGCGATCGAGACAGTCTCTGCTAGAACGCCGATCTTGGGCCCATTACTGATTCGCATCATTGTGGTTCTGTCGACAATTTTGATTGCAATTCTAGTTCCAAAGTTTGCTTTAGTTGTTTCTTTCGCTGGGAGCGTGTTCGCCTCATTTTTTACCTTCATATTCCCGTGTGCTGTTCACCTTAAATTAAACTTCAGAAAGCTGAAAAGATACGAAGTTTGCTTGGACATCCTGCTGATCTTTATTGGCGCCGTTGCTTTCAAATTTGGAGTGATTTATTCAGTGAGGGCCCTTATTATGGGTTAATATAATTTCTCCATTTTTATAAATGCCTGTGCAAGAGCTAAGATTTGTACTTCAAAACCAACATGGATGAAGACTGTGGCTTAAAACCAGGAACACCTCAAATGGTGATTAAAAACGTGTCTGAGAACATATTTTCACGGGAAAAGAGCGCGGAGTTGGTGATGCGTCAGAAATGAATTCAAGTGCACGTGTTGAACGAGTACGTTTTTTGTACAACTATATTCTTTTGATCATTTCCGTTTACTTTTCCCTTTCCTGTGTTCTTTGAAGGGACTATGTTACCCCAGGCGCATGCGCGTGTTGATGAGAAGCACTTTGAAATCGTTGGCCCTACTTTTTCAGATACCACCGGAGAGTTCAGAAAGCTGTTTTCATGTTTGAATCGCGTTCACCTTACTGACCTTAGGAAAGTTAGCTGAATGTTTTGTTTACAAACGTTCTTTAGTAATTACAGAACCTGTTTGATGCGATATTTTTGAAAGCTTTTGCAATGGAGGAAAAGCAAAAATCCCGCGACGAGTTGTATGCAAGTTAGTCTCAAGTGGACTCTACTACGGGTGTATTTCCATCTTCTTTGTTCGTCATTATTTTTAACGTTCCTTTAATCCATTTCTTCTTAACGAACGAATTGTCAAGCAAAGGAATCAGCGAGAACACAAAACCATTGTTTTGTAGTTTCGTTTAATAAATAATTTTTTCAAAGTGTAACTAGCGATTGTTTATTATCAACATTTGTACAGTAACGGGGTTATCGCTCCATGTAACGTAGACATGATATGGCTTTAGTATGTTGGTCCTATCACAATCATGAGGTACCTGATTGTATTGTTCTAAGAACAAGAAGCTGTTTCCAGCTTATAATCGGGCCATATTTGACTGTGTGGTGCGTAAAGCCTACAATCTTTTAACAGTGATAACCTCCAGCATCGCCTTTCCCCCAAATAGATAGCCTGCGAGGAAGCTCTCTTGGGGTAGATCCCCTTTCCCCCTCCCGCCCCCCGCCCCCAAGAGAGCTTTGCTCGCAGCCTACCAAATAGGTAGATACAGATATATAGTGAGGCAATAAGTAACCACCAGATAGAATTGCATTTCTTGCAGTTAGAATGAAATACAGGGGAAAACGACATTTGTCATACGAATGCTTTTTTATAATTTTATAATCCCCGGGCTTTAATCCTTACGTTTACACCTTTCGTTTAGAGACAGAAACCATTTGTACAGTCCTAATATGTATGTGACGCCGGGTCAATGACGGATCGTAATTTTTGGTATGATCTAGAACCGGTGGGCGGGGGGGTTACTCTCTTATGTGACCTTAACGGGGACGTGCGGCCTGATAGGGTATGGTTTAATTTTCCGGGTGTTTTGTCTTAAACGGGTATCTATTTCATCAATTTTTGTCTTAAACAGGGTATCCCTACATGACCTCAGGGGAAAGCATTTGTTATTCAACTTTCATTAGAAGACAGAAACTGTTTCTAAATTGAATGTTTTTCTGTAGTAAACGTGAGACATCTTTATCTATCTTGGCCCGCAAGGTCATAGACTGATTTAGTTGCAAAATTTTCGGTTAAACAAAACTAACCTTGAGGCACTCAGGTCAGCCTAAAAAACACTCCGGTTAGCCTAAAGAGCACTCCAGTTAGCCTAAATAACACTTAGGTTAGCTTAAATAGCTCTCCGGTTAGCTTAACGGTTAGCAGTATATGTTGGGGTTGTTCATGTCTCGCATACCTCGCGTGTTTTGTTCATGCTTTGCACGTCTGGCTCGCATATTGTAAACAGTCCTCACGGCCCGAGAACAAAGAACGCGACCGAGAATTTAAAGAATTTGATAACACGACAGAAAACGGAACTCGTACCAGCCGAGTACAAAAAAACGAGACCGAGAACAATAATTCGTGGCCCGAAGTCTTATCTCTCGGCCCATCGCGACCCCAAAAAGAAAAAAGAATTTGATAATGCTACCGAAACCTTAACTCGGTCCTCCTTACTGCCCGAATAATAAAAGAATATGTCTTGATAATGAGGAACGTACAGTCATGGCAAAGTTGTCTTGCCATAACAACAATTTCTGGCATGAAGGTCTCTCTCTCCTTTTCGTAATCGACCATACACCGTATTTGACACCCTCCCCCCCGTCCCCCTCCACCCCCCCATGAATCAAAGTCTCTGTAACATTTTTGCTCTTTCGGGGTTGTTTTCATCTGTGGCACTAACGAGAACAATTAAACAAAACGGTTTCTCGCGCGTTCCCAAATCGTTGGTGACCTTTTAAAGATACATTTGTTTAAGCTTATACAGATAGATCTGTTCGCATGATTGAGGTAAATCTTAGGAAACGGAATTTTATTCCCAGAATTTACTACCTATTAATGCCTTTACGAAAATGCTCGAATTTACATCTCTGCAAGGTTTATATCTTATGTGCTTTTCACTTAGGTTTGTTCAGTTTGTTGTTACACATTTAGGGTCCCACCCCCAAAATGCATTAAGGTCACAGTTAGTTTGCTTTGTTTTATTGTACTTTAGTTGTTGATTTCGTTACGTTGTAATACGTAATTTTCAGTTTACGAGTGTCATCGATGAGCGATTTTGTTGGCTCGAAATAAACAAGTTTTGGAACTTCCATTGCCTTCAAAATGATCTATGCCTCCGTAAAGTTCTTTCTCAATCTCCATGACACGTCTCTTGTCGTACTGGACAGTCGTTGGATTCTACAATGTGGTCTTCCACTCAAAATTTGAAAAATTTCCCTATTTGTTGTACACTAATTATTTTTGTACCGATGGTCAGATCATCACTTGGTGATACTAATGACAACTTTGATTGACATGCTGTTGCTACGGTAACCATGCTATGGACCCCCAACAGTGAAAACAACGGTAGTTGCTTAAATAGAATATCTCAAAAAGTACTAAACCTTTTCACATGAAATAAACACTATAGTACACTTTATGATAATAGTTCTATGCTGTTAACCTCTAAATCCAAACACTTTAGATGTCTAAAGTTGTTTATCTAGTTATTTTTTTCTATGTTTTGAAAAAATAAAAGGCATCAAGATAATTAAACAATAAAGAGAGTGTCATATTAGAAGATATCAAGCCATTTTTGAGGTTCACAGCATAAAACTACGTTATAACAACTAATTGTTCAAGTTTGGTATCAATCAGGGAAATACTTTTTAAGATATTCTTTTAGCATTTA
Source organism: Pavona decussata (assembly GCF_977016875.1). Classification (NCBI taxonomy): domain Eukaryota; kingdom Metazoa; phylum Cnidaria; class Anthozoa; order Scleractinia; family Agariciidae; genus Pavona; species Pavona decussata. Next base: position 3,763,221 of record NW_028145514.1, on the reverse strand, counting down.
GCTATATTCTGAAAATTGCGCAATCGAGAAAATCAATCTCAAAAGTTCAAGTTAAATATTAAACAAAGGTCATTTACAAGCTGCGTCTACTGCTATTACATGGCAGGGTAGGGACTGTCCTCAGCCAGTCATGCAAAATTCTTCAGGAGAGATTCCAAGCTTGCCAAATACTTTGACAAAAGCCTTTGAGCCAATGTTAAAATGGACTATAGCATCATAAATGCCCAGTTGGAAACCTTCGGCACCCACAAAAACATCTTTAGGTACACGCTCCAAAAACATTCCATTTAGGGACTCATTTTGGTTTTGAGTTTTGCCATACAAGCATCTGCTGAGAAGGTCGTCCTCACTAAAGCTGGCATAAATCGGTTTTAGTTCAACAATTATGTCTAGAGGCAAACCAGGACCAGGTTTGAAAACAATTTGTTTTGTTAGCTCTGTCCCTCGTAAACCCACACCAGCTGTCTGTTCCTTCTAGGCAATATTGCAGGCGCAAATTCCTATCTGCTGAAGAGGTACAATGAAAAAGGCTGGCTAAAATTGCTTTCTTCATGGCAGGTAGGTTGCCTGAATTGCTCCTGATGGCAATTCCATAATAATTTTGCAGCTTATCAATCATTGCATCTGTCAATCTTCCTTTTCCACCCAACCCTTTTTTCTCTTTTTTCAGCTTTCGTAAAGCAGTTCCTAGTCTCTTCTGCACATGTCCAACACATTCTTTCTTCTGAACCTCAACATCAAACACTTGGTAGCTGTCTTAAACCAAGTTAAAGCTCTTGCTATCCCCATTTTCATAATATTCATTGTACATAATCTTTTGCTTATTTAAAGACCGGAAGAAGATTCTCAAGGCACCCTCACGTTCCATAGATGGAGCAGAGCCCTTGTAATTAGCTTTACAAGTGGCCTCGTGGTCTGCTCTCCAAGCAGCATTTTATTTCCTTTTTTGTTCTCATAAACAATAAAATAAAATGTGCTAATGTGGCATTGGCAGCTACAGGTAGGTTAAACTAAATCAAACAGCTCTGTTTGCCACAGAGGCATTTTGATAGTATCCTTTACAGTGCCAAACAGAGTCTTTCATAGAGTCAGAGACGTTCCCCACACTACTAAAAAAAATATGAGACCTGCCATTGGAGCTTTTGCTATTCCATTTGAAACTTTAAAATGTGAAAAAATGTTTTGTACTTAGATCAATAGCTTAAAGCAAATTTATTTACACTTGCAAAATTTAAAAATTGTTATAAAATAGAATGAGTAATAAAATTAATATTAAAAAACAAATTCAGATGTCTTAAAAAGTGTCTAAGAAGCATCAATTAAAATACTCAAGGACAAGACCAACTAAAATTAGTAACAGACTTGAATACAAAAGAACTAGAACCTTTCAATTCTAAGACAGTTTTCCTTCTGAGATGGGTGTCACTTGAGTGTAGTAACTGTTAAACACAGGGAGAAAGTTCTTCATCTAAAAACAACATTTAAAACAAGTAAGAAGGATAACTCACAGAGAAAGAGGCAAACAGATGGGATGTATACTAATAAGTGGATAGATGTCATACATGTAAAGCACATGTCAAAACGCAACAACAACAATAAAAAGAAACAAAGTAAAGCCAGGTGACCCTTGCAGTGGCAAAGTCACGGATGTATCCTTCCTCCATCCTTCCTCTGTGGTGAATCCGGGAACGCCACAAATGTATCCTTCCTCCGTGTAAACAGGCCATCAGGGGTTGTGATTTGAGGAGGTTATCAGTTCAGTTACGTTGCTTTTAATTCTCAACAGAAAAATGGGATGCCATAATTTCCATGTGACTCAAAAAGGGTGCAGTTCTCATGTGAGCTGCTGATTGAAAGTGATTATTTAATTGGAAGTTAATGGATTGCGCAGACATATTCAGTATTAAAAAAGACTTACATAAGTCCCTTAGTCCCAATTCTTATTCCCTTCACAAAACCCATAAGAAGCCACCATTCTTTAAAAGCAAACAATGCACTAATTGGGGGAACCAGTGGAAGCGAGAACAACATTTAATCAGTGCAAGAAAAATCCAAGAACAAATCTTTAATTTGCTTTTAGCTTCTGTTTGCTTAGCCTCTGATCTGTGAGTTGGTAGAGCTTCTGTAAGGTTTGCACTTATTTATTTTTATTTATTAAATCAATTCCAAATTACATTACTTTGCACAGGACAATCCAATGAATCTGTGGTCAGCTTAAACCAGAATATGAGATTCCTTGGAATAAACCGCCTAATACATCACGGATAGTTACTTGTATTATTACCAACAAGGGAAACTTCAATTTTTCTCAGCATTTTATTATTTGTGTGGGACTGTGTACAGTACTTCCGAATGTTATAAATCGAAATGTTGTGTCTGTTTGGCCGTAAGCGTGTTTCTGGGCAACGGAATAAAGCCGAGTCAGAGGCACTTACCTTCGAAATTGAGAGCTACATCACTCCTGACTTGGGCTAATACAAAGATCAGAGTATGATTTACTCTTCGTTCAGTTCTAGTCTGAGATCCCAATGATCACCTTGGCTTTTATGGAGAGCAAGGTAGCTTATTCAGTTGGAAGGATTGAAACACTTCGCGCAATATTTCAACATCCAGTTTCCGAAAATATTTCAGGCGTCTCCTTTGATTAACGTTTATCCAAATCGCTAATTCTTTGCGCTAAACTGAATGTACTTTTCATTTATCGACCAAATATTTACATTATTTGTTTCTTTACATAGCACGGTTTCAAGCGTCTCACCGGAAGTAATTATAAAGACCAATGCGCAGAAGCGTAGGATTTTTCACCTTATAGCGCATCAAGTTTTCGACAGCCAATGAAAAACAGAGATAGTTTTGGCTGGTCCCAGAGCCACTCGTTCAACAATTAAAAAGAAAAAAACGTTGGAGCTCTGGGGACGAGAATGAATTTTGAGTGGAAGACCACCTTTCATTCCCCGCATAAATCGTATTTCGCATAATTATATCATTCCGCAGCTGATCATGCCACATGCCATTCTCCAAAGCCATTCCTCTTTTTACCCTTAACGGTTGTGCTTCTCCGTATTCATTGTCATATTTGCTGGTGGAGTGTTTCATCGTATTCGGTAAGTAAAATGTTCCTCTTTTTCGCAATGATGTGGGGCAGAATTGCTTTCTCGACTTATAGCAGTGTTCAGAGCGTGAATCTCGACCGGATAAAAGGATGCGGTCTACTGACTGACATGTAAGATGAGGGTTCTGACGCAGCTCCGACAACCAAACCAGTTTCGGGATGAAACTGGGCTCCCAGGTTCGCCTCGTTTCGGGATGAACAGCTTGGTTGTCGGAGCTGCGTCCAGAACTTTCATCATACATCTTTGCCCAAGGGTTTTTCGTATCGAAGAAATGTTGCACTCGCTGCGCCAGAGTTTTGCCCATCGAAAAATGTCTGCACCCGCTGCGCTAGAGTTTTGCCCATCGAATGTCTGCACTCGCACACATAGTACGCGCCAGAATTTTATCCTATTAAGGAATTATCTGCACCGTTATATAGGCCAAGATGGCTGCCGCAACATTCACGTCCAATGTTCTGCGGTTGTTTTACGGGGGGGTAACTCAAGCGGAAAACAGAATCCTGCCTCTTGCGTCGGCAGAGCCGCCAACCCTTTCCAAGGCTATTCAAAACCTCCCACCAGAGCTTCGGGAGAGGATTCTCAAGGAGTATCTCGCTATAAAAATGAGGGAGCGAGCGGATCTAGGCTGGGACGAGGCTCATGTGGCGATTTTAGAAGCCCCTTTTTGCGAAGAACGAGAACCAATCGTAAAGGTCTTGTTTTGTTCAAAATTCCATATTTGCGGCCGAGATGGGCTCTGTTTCCATGTGTTTCAAAAATGGAGTCTATCCCGGCTCACCTTTGCTTAACGTTCACGACTACGACGAAATCCAAGGCGCAGCATGTCGATAATTTCGAAAGTCGATAGACATAGATCGTTGCATGTCGATCGAATTCGATACTAATCAATCCAAAAATATCGGAAATCGAATAAAATTGATCGCAAGATTTCTTGTGATTATCGATTTTGATCTATTTTCAATGTTAGAAATTGGATTTGATCGATTTTAATCGACAAGTATCTGAATATGAAAAAGATGTATTCCCAGGAGATGACTGCAGTCGAACGCGGACAAACGAAGTGAGAGGCGATCGGCCATAACAGCAAGACTTCATTAAACTTGAATTAGCACACTCTATTAGACAAACAAAATGAGGAGCAGCAAAACAACTCTATTCACATCAAATCTCAAAAAAAACTCTTGAACGTTCGTTGTTTTTAGATAAATGCGGCTTACGGAACATCAGTTCGGATTATATTAAGAAGAACGAATCGGGCAAAATCGAACGGTTTAGCACGGCTGAACGAAATAATGTTTACGTTCTAATTCGCTACGCTCAAACGAACGTAAAATTATTTTCCTCTTGAAAACATAGATAACTAAATACAACAAATTGATGGCTGGATGCTTATTCAGATTCACACCAACAGTCATAATAACACAAATAAACTGAATCAGACTAAGTAAATGCTAATTTACAAGCCAAGCTGACTAGTTACTTGTAAACGCTTAAAAACATCTTCGAGAATATACATATCTTTCGCAATATCAGACTTCCACCGTCCGTGAAGCTTAAGTACCCTTTCTGAAAGATTAGGATTACAACTAAGGGCAGAGGTGGCTCCACCAGACCTTAAACTATGAAGACCGTACAATTTATGATCCACCCCTAATTCCTTAAGGCACTCTTTAAAGATTTTTCAACATCTGGTATATGACAATTTAACTCTATATAACATGTAAGAATTGGTGGGCTTAAAAAATCTTAATGGACGGAAAAGAGCAACTGAAATGAAAAGATCAATGTTTCACTTGGAAATATACTTTTCCAAAAGCGCAACTGGGCAATACTCGCTATTTAACCTCTTAATATAAACATAATTACCTTCGCGAAAAATGTCATTTTTAGCCCTGGAAACAAACACTCTAAGATAATCAGGACAAGCTTCAACAGATGCACGGGTGCGCGATGTTACAGCTCATTATAACGAAAAAACTCCGCAAAGCCTAACGAGCTCAGATAAAAGCAACGCGTATGTCCTTAAGATTAGCAGAAGCATCAGCAAACTTAACGAAAATAGTCTTAATAATCTCAGCAGATAGAGGCGCCTTTTTAACACTAACTGGCTTATCACGCCTAGCAGCCTCCAACAACTTATGACAAATAGAACTATCCAACGGATTAGCGCCGTTACTTAGACCGGACGAGTGAAACCACTTAAGAGCTGCGTGAGTCATAACTATATAAAGAGGCATATGAGCACTTATAAACCTTAAAAAAATAAGCAACTATAAACGCAATAGGAAAAGGAGGCACCGGCCGAACCTCGGAGAAATTACAATATTCAATAAAGTTCAAAATCTCTTTCTCGTATCTCTTCGTTGTAGAATCCGCTTTAGACCTCAGCAATATCGAAATAAGCTCTCTTAAGTCTGGCTTTACACTAACCGGGCATACACCTCCAACCGTGGTCTGAGACAAACATCTGTAACGAGAAAATAAAAAAGAAATAACAGAAAATATGACCACCAAAACAGTCACATGCTGCTAAAATACTTCTGCCGGAACATGACAAAACGGCAAGCGCCTCCACAAAAACAGTGTAATAATACCAATGTAGGTCAGTGCCTCTAATCCACAAAAAACATTGTGACAATACCAAACTCGGGCCAGTGCCTCTTATCCACAAAAATCATTGTCACGGTAATAATACTGAATCAGGCCAGTACCTCTGTCCACTGAAAAATACATGGACAAGCGACCTATGTAAATAAAGCTAAAGAGACTTTAGAAAACTTCATACGAACAGCCAAGGTGATCCCAGTGAACCTATCACTACCCAAAAACGAGTTGGTGTTACGCCCTTGCTCTGAGGCAGTAGCACCAAAACACTTACAATCTACTACAAATCTAGAAAATTTTTAGAAATAATGGGCCAGAAATATGACGAAGGCCAAAAGGGCACGACTATAGCGACAATGGCCCTGGAAACGTGCAAATAATGAATTATAGCTCTAGCAATAAGGCTTACGGGAAGAAAAGACGAGGCAATTCTCACCATCCAAATTTTGCACGAAAAAATCCACCCCGCTACAACCTGGGTTCCAACATCTAGAGAAAAACTTGGAAACCTTCTTATTATAATTACTAGCAAAACAATCCACTGAATGAACCTCCCAGCTTTCCTCTAAGGACATGAAACAATCGGCTGAAATCTACCAATCATCTACATCAATGATACGACTAATACGACTAGCTCTCTCAATTTCAGTGTGAGGGATCCACTGGACCTCTAACTCTATACCATTATTGGCGCAGAACTGAAAAATCTCCAGCGCAGTAGCATGTAAATCACTTCTCATACTTCCCACTTGTATGATTTTATATGCACTTTGACTATCAGAAAACCACTTCACATAAGAGCCTACAAGTAAGGGTAAAAATAAATGAAAAGCGAACAATATGGCAGATAACTCCCTCCACGTAGAACTTCTTCTCCGTTCTTCCAAATCCCATTGCTTATTATTAACTTGCTCGCCATTAATATCTAGGTAAGCACCACACCCTGTGGCGCTTGCATCCGAATATACTACATAATTAGACATTCTATACGGAGAATCCGACACTACCCTACAATTCAGTTGCTTCAAATTAGACATTATTAATAACATGCTCGGTCAAGCAGGGAAACCCCCTTTCATTGTTTTCATTCGAAGCATTGACGTCACAAGATAAGAAGCAGCTGCCTGATTTTACACCCAAAAAACATCAAAGTTTCTTTTTTATTTGCTAGATCAGGTTAGGTGGCATGTTAAAGTGAACTGTGAAGAGTGGAAAGAAATCCACCCGTTAAATTCCTTTTCGCCTAGACATTCTGAAGGGCTCATGAAATTCCGAAAAGCTCACGAAATGCCGAAGCGCTCATAAAATGCCGATCGGTCAGTAACTTTTTTTTCACAGCCGATCGGAATTGGAGGAAAGGAATGTGGGATCGACTGAATTTGTAATGAACGACGGATTAATTTTGCCGCTCGGTTGTTAGTTTAGCTTCTGTCATCGCTTGAATCACCTGGTTTTTGAATGAACGAGAAAAAAAGTAAACACAGCGGGCCGAATTTGATGAACAACCAATTATTTTACCCACGTTCAGTGGGTTCTCACGGGCTTCTTCTAAAGCCCCAATCCTCAGCCAGCAAAGGCTCGACACCGAAGCGCCGCAAAGCAAGAAAGCAAACGGCGAGTCCCAACGCAAGTATTTTCTGTCAGCTCTTCGTATAACTGACCGAAAAATTCAGCTCAAAGCTTTGTGTGCTGCCTCGAGTTTTCTTCAGTACCCCTCCTGAAGCTCTTTGCGGACCTCGGACGGGATTTTTTCGACTTCCGCGGGAAACAAGCCGTTTTTTGTCGGCGGCTGAGTTCGAGCTCGCAAAGAATCTTTGATTTCGTGATACTTCTGATTTTCGCGCGTGATATGTTGAAACTCCTTGTGGGAGACGATATTTTCGTCGACACCGCGAGAAACCAACCCGTCGATAGTGTCGCGCTTCGAAACGGCCTGCGAGTGAATCGTGGCGTGTTTGTTCACATTTTTTTCACTGAGCTTCTTGTTCAAAGAGCTCAATACAGTGGCAGCAGCGCCGAACAAGCCGCAACCCCCTCGATAGGTGCTCCGACCACAACACCTACACCGGTCAGCGAGGCCGCAATCGTGCCTGAAGAGAGAAGGGTCGTCAAACCCCCGAGAGAGATCGCAGCGACGTGAGTCACTTTTCGAATTTTTTTGTATTTTTTTAGGACAAGACTGTAGTTATCGACTTCACCGGAGATTTCCTTCTCGACCTCGCTGATTTTCGCAAGGCGGAAGTTCTCTGAGCCGGCGGTGTACTTGGCAACACATTTGGGGAAGACATGGCTATAAAATCCGAAGATTTTTTTAATTAATCCGCAACTTGAACTGAAGTGGTTGACCGCGAATATCAGATAGCTCCCCGCCTTCATCTTTGAACAAATTCACCCGTCGAAGCGTCACAAAAGCCTTGGTATTCTGCGGTTTGATAGTGGACCTTTTCAAACGCTACCCCTCTGATGTAGAACTTTGCAAAGAAGGGTTGATGGTTTCCCATTCATCGAATTGTGTTCCGGGTCGATCAAATCGCAGTGAACAAAGTAAGTGGAGGGTGTTGTGAGCCGTTTGACGGATGTAATTGTCTTCAGGTCGCGGGATATGCCAAGAAACCTGGCCAGGTCACTGTCGAGACGGATTTTTGTCCCCTCCGAGTTCTTAATTGCCATCTCTCCGACAGTCGTATTTATTTCGGTGGTTAATTTTACGTCTCATTTTTGGAAAAGATTTTCCAATTTTTATGCCATTTTTTCTAAGGTGTAATGCCCCGCAGAAACAGTAGTGGGAGAAGTGACACCACTCAGATCAAACAAAGAAATTTGTCCATCACGCTTCAAATTTAGCCACGAATTGAAAATTGAGCAGGAAAGAAGCCTAACAAAAGACGCTTTCGGAACTGGCTCGTCAAAATAGATGGTGTAGGGGTTCGAATTAAGTTGTATGCAAAGGCCAAAAAAAACATTTAAATTAAAAAAAATCGGTTTTCATATCACCATGGACTTCGACAACGCTTTTTTCAGCCAAAGGTGGGCTATTCCGTGGTATCAGTCGAATGAGACTGCCATGAAAAGCAAGCTCGCTAAGCAAAAGGTGTGGGCAGCCTTTGACAAAAAGTACCCGAACGCCAACAAGAGCAAATTTCTCGTCAAGGTCTCTTTTCAAAAAGACCACACGGCGACGGCGGACATTTTCTTTAAAGGCGGCGGCCCCTACCTGCTTCAAAGCGTGGTAAAGTTGGACAGCAAATTTTGGTCGCAAGCAATGAAAGACGCTCTCAGGATCGACAAGCACGTTGTTGGGTTTCCACACGAGCTGTCGCCACGCGGTCTAAAAGGTAACAGCGTTTCAATTCCCGCCATGCCATTTCACAATAAAATCCCGAGTCTGAAAGAAATTTTCAGCAAGCAGATCAACATCTTCGTGACCCCAGACCAATTTTTAACGACAAAGTTCAGAGAGATTTTTCAGCAGACCAAACTGACACACCGTTCAGGGCAGAGTCGAAAAAATGGCTTGGTGGACCGATCATGGTCTATTGGCCGCAACAGCTCAACTTTGCAATTTGGTGCGCGACTATCAGCTGCGGGATTTCTCGCGAAATTTTCGAAGACCACCCCGACAATTCCCCCACAGGTCACAGCTGTCTACCGGTTTCACGTCTATTTCATTGTCAGGCGGATCCTGTTTCAGATGGATGGGATTCAGAACATCTCCGCCTTTCCAGATGACCCCACGTTCAACCCGAATGACAACAAGTATGACGAGGCGTCGTACCAAAGACTCGGCAGCGACTTCGGGGTTGACCCCAAAACCGACTTCCGGTACACCCAGGGCTTAACCAGTCGATTGAAGCGTTCATTTACTATGTTTTGGGGTCTCAGGTCAACGTTTAAAGCAGCATTCTGGACTCGGGGGTCGGGCAAAAGAGGCGCGGACCGAGTTTCTTGTCCTGGTTGAAGATGTGATCCGTCAGCCTGACCTGGCAAAGAGCGTGCAGCGGTATCAGCTGGCGGTGGACAAAGCCAAGGTCAGGCTGAATCTCGCCGTGTGCCTGGGCGCATGGATGATGCCGGGGCGGATGGTCATCAACACAAAAACCACGGTCGGATACAACAACCAGCTCAAGCAAGCCAGCGCTGGGATGAAGCTCGGGATAAACCAAGGGGTGAACCAGAGCACAAAAAAAGCAGGCCTCCAACTGATGGCCAGGAGGGAACCAAAAGTGAACCCGCCAAACAGCAACCCCTCGAATCCGATCCACAAAGCCGCAACAGAGGCACAAAAAGGCCTAAAGCCTGCAGCCCAGACAAAAAGCCTGACTCCACCGCCTTAAACAAAGAAGCAAGAAGAAGAACCGACTCCAGCGGCTGGTTCCGGTAGCTAGTCTCACGACATGTCGTTGTCGCTGTTGGCGTGGTTGCGGTTGTGGGCCTGTTGTTCTTTTGACTGCCTGTTACCGCTGCTTTTTGATATGTCTCTACATCACAAAGGCCACAACGGCCAAAATCAGCAGCCAGGTGTGCTCTGGCAGAAAACCAATGGCCTTCCCAACGGCTTTTAAGAGGAACACAGCGCTCGACCCGACCAGCCCCGGAAGAAGCTTAGCCGTTTTTTTGCCGAGGTCCAAGGGTCTTCAACCTGTTGGTGATGGAGCTGACGACCACACCGATCGTGACGCCTGCGGCAAGAAAGACAGAGGCCACCGTCATGCCGTATATTTTGGAGATATCTTTAATCCTCTCCCGAGCGGTATGGCTCGTTCTCTTTCGTCAATCTTTGTTCTCAACAGAGCAAGCTCCTCTTCTCTTTGTGCGACTCTTTCCTCGGCAGCCACTCTTTCGAAAGGAGAAGTGTACTCATCGTCGATGAGCGCTATGTCTTCTTCATTTTGGCGCCGGAGCTCAGCCTCTTGTTCATTCAGTTCATCGAGGGGTTTTGTGGTGTTGAGCCTTTCTTCAAAAGTGTTTCAATCTTGTTCTTTCGCAGAGAGGGCGCCTCTGAGTCTGTCAACCTGCGCTTGTTCCTTTTCTTTGTTTTTCACCTGTTTCTGAAGAGCACCCTGCAGCAGTTGCTGCACTCTTCGCAGCTCTGCTTCACTTTCAAGATTCGAGCCATGTTGTTCTTGATGTGCATCAATACGAACTTGCAATCAGAGATTCAGCTTCTGGCCCACGGGATGTTTTGAACTTGTCTGTGCATTTTGTTGAGAGGACCACTGCCATCTTTTTTGAAAATTTAAGTCTCGCAACTCCTGTCACCGAACGAGACAATTTTTGTCTCATTGCCACTCTTCTTAGCTGAAACCGATTGGGCCCAATTTTCCGAAGTCCACTTTTGGGAACCTTTTTTTATGAATATTCTTTTGCTCTGGCCAGCATCGCAAGTTTGTCATCTTTATGAAAAAACCCAATAAATTAAGGGATTTCATCAAAGGACGTGCCTGGCAGCTCACCTGTTCGTGATGCCTCGTTACCATCTCAATGTGCTCTCCCTGAGGCCCGGGAGTGGACGTGGAGCCCTGCACAAAAGGATTTGTTGCGTCGGGGCTGTGGTCCCTAACGTCATTGTCTTCATCGCGGTCACCCAAACTCGGATCGTCCGGGTCAAAAACGGGGTTGTGAAAAACGCCTTCTGCCATGCAATCTGCGATCTGCGCTTCTATTTTCCAATTAAAATTTTTTCTCTACGAATGTAATCATGTCTAAGCAAGAGAACCCTCGCCCGACGCACACCGAGAAAAATCTCGGCGCCATGAAAGCCAAGCGTGCAGTCAAGCGCATCACTTTTGATCGAGGCGAAGCCAGCCCCAGCGAGGCGCTGTACGTTTTGGTCCCCAAGCTGAATGAGAGCAAGGTCCTCGTACCCAGCTCGCTCGCGCTGCTCTTTGACATTGACTTGACTGGCGGCCACGACAACAAATTCCTTGTGCAAAACGTCACACGCGCGCTGGTTGACAAGCTGGTTGTGAAGTACTCGGGCACCGTACTGCGACACGACATCTTTAAGATCTGAGAGGACCTTTTCCTCTCGCAGGAGGAACGGGACAACTTGCCGCTCGAGGGCATCCAGAGCGAGGACCTCTCCAAGATCCGCTCAGGGGCGGCGGACAAGAAAACTTCTAGTGGCAACGTGGAAAAAAAGCTGAAAACGATTTTGAAGAAAAAATACCGGAGTCTCTTACTCCCAAGCCCTCTTCAACTATCTTGTGTTTGAGTTGACCCTCGCCCCAGTTTCCCAAGTTGTAAAAGGCTTAGACGTCACCAAGCTCAAATGCAAGCTGAAAAACATCCAGCTCAAGTACGAAACGATCAGAAGCAACGCTCTGGCGGACGAAGCGTACAGCAATTATTCCACCGGCAAGGAGGTCCTTTACCACCACGTGATTCGAGATGCAGTGGTCCCCTTTGCAAAAGGCACCGAAACAAGGATCAACCTTCGTGTCAATTCACAAAGGCGGTTGCTCAAAGGTATTCTTTTGCTGTTCGTCAAACCGTATGTTGCAGGCAGCAGGGGCTCAGAAATGAGCACCAGACTACACTTGACCAAAGTCAGCATCACGGTCAACGGCTAGCCCAACATGGTGTACAACAATAGCATCGAGGGCAAAGACATATGGGAAGAGGTCCACCGCTTCTTTGGAAAGCCTCAAAAAAAACAGCAACACATAAACCTCGCAAAGTTCTAAACCGACAACAAGTTCGGGCTGCTGATCGATTTGCACTCCATGGCTGACCAGGCGATGCACGACAGCGGCACCTGGCTTGTGAACACCAAAGAAGGGGTCCAGCTCGAGCTCGAGCGGAACACCAGCGGCTCGGGCAATGTAAACTGCCACGTCTTTGTCATCAGCGATTCCAGATGAACATTCTGGGGCACAATAGTAGTCTTTGCAATACTGATATAGCAATGGAGCGGAGAAACATCCCGTTCAATGCTCTCATTATTGGTCATACGAATTTGGGAAAATCTCAGTTCGTGGTGGACCAGCTTCTCGGCCCTTTCCGCTAAAATTTCGATCACATCACGCTGACCTGCCCGACATTTCAAGTACAACAAGATGCCTGCTATACTGGCATTACGCGTGATGCTGGGGCTGATTCATTTACAGCAACTGTATGCTTCGCCGATTGATAAAACTATCCTTGCTAATGCAATAGTTTGAGTCTCGACGATCGCGTTACGTTGTTTCCCTTGTGTTACGCGACTTAGACTATCACCGGAAATGTGTGAAATTCCATTACGATAACGTAAGCTTCTAAATGCCCTCTTTAGCTTTTCAGTCTCGCGTCGTGGTCTAAGACTGTCAAACAAAGCACGATTCCTTCGCCAGGAACTCACCAATTCCCACCGTGTCACCGCTTCAAAATGGTGAAATTTCCGTTTGAAAACGGCACACTTGAGTCCACAACATGTTAACAATATGGCGCGACAATTTAATCCGTTTTTAATAAATATATCAAATGATGCGTTGACGTCACACAGGTAGGGGTGAGTGGATCCCCTCCCTCGCGATATAAGCGACAAGAATGGATTTTGATTGGCCTGCTTCTGTTGAGGACAATCAGAACAATACATCCCGAGTTGGAGAGGGGAGAGTTTAATGAATAAATTAATGTACCGATTTGTAGCTACGAGGAAGAAAAAAAAGAAATCGACCCATTTTTAGACACGGTATGCCCCCTCAGGGCATCCCGCGTAACAAGACCCTTCACCAAATATGTGAAAATGACCCGTAAATGTTCGTCTTGATGTGCGAGCAGCACAAAGTGGAAATCTGGCTGAAAATCGTCTCCCGTCTTTTTGAATACGCTCTTGATCCTCGATGACTGCGCTGCTTCGAAAGATGTGAAAGGGCACACCGGCCAGCTGGTGAATCTCGGCTTTTCTGCCCCCCACGCCGGCCTCAGCATGTGGGTGCTGGCGAAAAGATGACGAGCATCATGGCTTCCTTCAGGGAGAAGGTGGCGGTGATTGTTTTCTTTTACACCCCTTCAGCCAAGACCACGAAGGCCATTCTCGATGATTTCGCCGGTGAGCTCTCCCAGGGTGAGTACAAAGCTCTGAATTCAAAGGTGAAATCGCAGACGTTAGCTCATCTTGTGTTCTCTCTTCGCCACCCTTTCGGATTTGTTTTAAGTGGGAGAATAAAAGTTGAAGCCGCTTCTTTTGGGGGGAGCTTTGCGTGACAGCCCAAAAAACGGCTGCGATGAATACTAGTCTCCAGTAAGACTGCTCTTGAAAAGCCGGTCAAACACATCATACAAAAATGCTTTTTGTTTCTGTGTTTGGCCTGTTCGAAGAGCAGGGCGTTCACGCGCTTCACAAAACAGTAGAGTTGTTTTTCCTCCAACTGACTTTTTGCTCAGCCTGTGGACAATGATGCAGTCGTTTTCCCATCCAAAGACATTAATCGCAAAGGGGTTTGAAAATCGATACGTTCATAGTTGATGCCATCGTTAACCGGATATTTGCTTGGCCTTTGCGGTCCTCTCCATCGTTTGGTGGAAATAAAGCAGCTCTTAGTGCCCACTTCAGACATTCGTTATTGCTGTTACGTACGTACGTGGGTTATCGCTTTCTTGCTTTTCAGTTTTTGTGGAAGATTCAAGTAAGTTCCTCTGCGCAATGGCTGATAGCGCGCAAAGTTGACGTAAGCGAGCATTATTCTTTCAAGAACCCATCCCGATCCTTTTGCAGACCAGGACTAAATTTCACCCTTTTTCTGCGTTAATAAATGTGTCAAATTCTCTTTCGATCTTGTCCTCCTCTTGTTAGTTGAAGACGTGGGGTTCGTTTTCTTGGAAAAAGTGCTCCATGTAATCAGTTGTTGCGTCATTTCTTTCGATTAAAAATAAAAACATCGCTTTCAGCCCAAAGCCGACTTTGATTCTTCGCAACTTTCTAATTTTGTTTTCAGAGAGATCGACGTATTTTGCCTTGTTTTCACTCGCAAACGCAAGAAGATCTTTGTTGTTCGGATTTCCTTCGGACAAAGACATTCTCCAAACACGAAGCCATTCTTCAAAGTTATTTCGGACCACCAAGAACGTATCATATGTTACTACCAAATCAGGTCGTAACGGCCGAGGCGGGTTTCTGTTTTCCGCCTCAGTTATCCCCCCGTAAAACATCCGCAGAACATCGGACGTGAATCTTTCGGCACCCATCTTGGCCTATATATCGGTGCAGATATTTCTTCAATAGGAACAAATGCTGGCGCGTACCGTGTGTGCAATTGCAGACATTCAATGGGCAAACCTCTGGCGCAGCGGGTGCAACATTTCTTCGATGCGAAAAACCCTGGCGCGCACATGTTAGATGAGGGTTCTGGACACAGCTCCGACAACCAAGGTGTTTATCCCGAAGCGAGGCGAACCTGGGAGCCGAGTTTCGGGATGAAACTGGATTGGTTGTCGGAGCTGCGCCAGAACCCTCATCTTACATGTGTGTGGTCTTAATTTTGCAACAGGTTTAGGTCGCTTCTTGCAAAGTGGACCGAAACTGGCGAACAGTTTTCCTGTTTTCACAATGATTTCAGGAAAAATTGCAGTATGTTTATTGCTTTATAAAAGTGGAAAGTTTCGCTTAGTAAAAACTACAAGGGAAGAAAACATGCTGAAACGGTTTGTTTGACTCTAAAGCAAAGAAATCGGTAGGGTCTTCGTTTTGCAGAAATGCCCATCTCGAACTACAAAACGAAGACCCTCGCCAAAACGCTTTGTTCGACTCTAAAACTATGAAATCAGTTATGTAGTTTGGGATGGGCATTTCTACAAAACGAAGACCTTCCGATTTCATTGTTTTAGAGTCCAACAAAGCGTTCCAACATATTTTTTTCCCCTTGTAGTTTTAGTTGAGATTAAAGTCTTCGGTCTTAATTCGGTCTTCGGTCTCCGTTTGCGGTAGACACCCGCTTTCAATATGCTAATTGAATCTAAACATTCAAAATGTTTATCGTTTCAAAGCCTTGGGATTTTCGCGTAAAGTACAAGAAAATACCTATATAATAGCTTGTAAATAGTGATTTAGTAGAAAAGCAGAAATTAATAGTTGATCATCTACGGTGGCACTGTTATTTCAATTCAGCGTTGGATATTTATCACGTTTTGTACACACGCTTTTGGTTATCTGCCCGGCGTAGCCAATCGAACGAATCCGAAAGAAAACTACATCGAACTCAATCGAACTCACCGAAAAGTTCATGTTTGATTCTATTCGATTGCCGTACAACTCCAATCGTTCGGTACGGCAATCGAATAGAATCAAACATGATCTTTTCGGTGAGTTTGATTTCGTTCGGTAGTAAAACAAAACGACGAAAATTGATAGAAATTAGATATTGGTATTGATAGAATCGAATTATAAAACAGAGAGATTTCCCTCTTATAACATTGTGAGCCAGATATACTAAAAAAAAGCACTTATTGTTTTATTGTTAGCAAACATCAACGGCACAGCCTTTATATACCCGGGATTACACTGACCAGTGATTAAGTGTCAAGTTTCCTATTCATGAATTTTTCAGAAGCGTTGTTTTTATGAAAATTATTTGGCATCGGATTTCCATAAAAACACACGGTTATTTCAAGACGTGTCTGCCCACTCGTCAAAATGGCGTTGAAAACCGAGAGAAGGCCTATTGTACTGGTCTTGATTTTTATGCCCTGTAACATAATTGTAAGATGTTACCAGCTCACAGCTGAGATCGAATACTGAGCTTGAGTCCTTTAGCGCGCGTAACGCACGATCGAGCTATGAATCCGGCATTTCGTTAGGTTCTTTAGCAGAAAGACTAGACGGCTCAAAACCATATATGGTCTCTTGAGCTTGGTCAGAAAAACAAATACAATCAGTAGTGTACAGTACCAAGTGCAATAAAGAGCTCTTTGATAACAGGATTTTGTCTTAAAAAGCTGACTTTTGTCTTTCACTGTCTCTACAAATGAAGACGTCTTTGTTAAATTTATTGTTCAGAGTGCCAAGCGCCATCCTCGTGTGATAGATTTAGACAGAGGGAAAACATTGGCAAAAGACAATTTCTATTGTATGAATTTTTTTCCTAAGTCCTTATTGAGCAGTCTAAGACCCAGACCGATTCGGTAGATCAGTCACTGCAGTTATGTATAGCTCCAACAAACTGAGTCAAGGCACTGATATATACTAAGAAAAGGGCAACAAAGAATTCGGGAAAATATCCACGTTTTGTAGTCAAGCTAGTCTAGCGGATCGTATTGCATACAGTTCAGAACCGTAACAAAATGTTACCGCAAAAATACAATTGAATTTGTAAACGGTGGCAGCTCTTGCCGTTCAATGTCGGACAACTTGATCCCTGATCCCCTCGCAGCACTTCTGATCCCGATTCCACGGCTTGTGATCCCAAATCCCGGGCCTGTGATCCCTGATCCCACCCCATTTTTTGCCTTTGATCCCTGACACCGTATACCTCGTTACGACCCTGATATTAAGGAACAGCATGATCTACATATGAAAAGCAGTGAGGTTTGTATCAAAACAAGGTCATCCCCAGCCTCGCTTCCAATCAAAGGCCAGGTGACTTAGCACACAACTGTAAAATGAGCTATTTCTCTCTGTCAGATCCGTGACGGACTCAAGTTCGCCACCAATCTTGTAGGCTCAGGGTAAAAGAGTGAAATAATCCTTCATGCTCCAGATGTTTGTAAACCCTCAAATTTGTTTGCCCAGTAACTGTTCTTTTACCATGGGTGTTTTAGCAGCAGTAGAACTTTGGTTATTAATCTGGAAAGGAAACCTCAAATATTCTGTGAAGATGATGATTATTAAGAATGATGATTATTCTAGCAATTTCTTGTAGCATATCAAACAAAAGATATGACTCCTGATAGGAGCACTCGGGTTTCTTTTTTCCGAGTACGCCTGCGTCACTTTCTAGAATAATCATCATTCTCATTCATTCACCAGGCTGGAAATAAACCATCATATTTCTTTCATGATGATTATTGCAATAAAGATAAGCTGCATAAAAAGTTAACAAAAACCTTAAAACGAATATTTAAAATTATCTAACGAATGGGAAAGGGCCCACCATAGCCAAATTTGTGCTATGTAAGGAATAGAATGCACTCCAATAATCTGTGATTAGATTACTACTAGTTCTAGCAACACTAATGTAACCGTTAGTATGTTTACTTTGTCAGAACCTTTCCATTGATGCGCCAATACATTATTCTTTTGTTTGATATGCGACAAGAAATTGTAAAAAAAAAAGAGTTGAGATACTCCCTGTTATTGACTTTATTTTACAGACGCACCATTCCCTTATTTGTTCTCCCCCACCCCTCCCTCCTTATCAATGTTGAACGAAATTTGAAATGATATTCCACAAACCATGAGACGACATTGAAAGGGGGACGTGGGGGGGGGGGGGGGGGCAGGGGCTTGAACTGTATTATATGGTTCATTTGCCATTTAGAGTGAGTTTTTTGCATAAAGTGAGAAAAATATTAATGCTAAGAGTGTCTCTACAACTGCTTGTAGCAACAGTCGTACTAAAGATCGTTTTAGACATGACAAACTGTTTGTTCATAATTGTTGTTATAGTCATATTCCTTCTGTGCAAGCCTGGCATTAAAAAAGTTGTATTGATATAAACCTTCATGTCATTCGGCTATCAAGAAACAACACCGTTGCAACTTTACAACTTTGTGTGTACTATTGCACAACTTTGTCCTGTACATTTGTAGCCAAAACATGTACCTTACAGGCACGTTTTTATTTATTTATTTATTTATTTATTTTAATATTTATTTATTTATTTATTTATTTATTTATTTATTTATTTATTTAAGTGGACAGTATAAATACGGATACAATAATACATGTAAATTCAGTCTACGAAGTCCAATTAAACCAAATGATAGGTGTCTTTGTCACATGCCCGCATACATATAACAGGTAACTTAAGAACGCACAAAACATCAAACATCTTAAGAACTTTTCAGGTTCACTGTTTGCCAAAAAAAAAGAAGAAGAAGAAGAAGAAGAACGTTCATCCTCAACCCCAAATTTGACGTTCTTATAAAAAAAGACCGTACGTTGTCTAGCAATAGCATGGTAGCTAAAACTGACCCCTAGGGAACTCGTTGAGTGAGATTTAAAGAGCGCGATGATATACGACTAGTTTTGGCAAACTGCTTACGATTAGACTCTTGCTTTTAAGGATAGTACAGTACCTCTTCCAGTCCTCTAATTTCATTGGTCCCCTAGTACTGTAGCTCCCATTGTTTTTTATGGGGGATCCATTGTTCCCAACCAATGACCTATTGTTTCGTTCTCCAATCACAGATCTCGTCTGGATAGCTACTGTCTTTCTCGCTTTTAATAGGTAAATGCAAACTAGTTTAACTAGCAAAAGAACAGGATGACCTACGTATGAAAAAACAGTGAGGTATCTATCAAAGCAAAATCGACTCCAGCGAAGCTTCAACTCAAAAAGGCCAGTTCACTAAGCTCTCAACTGTAAAATAGGTTGTTATTATTGGAACTAAAACATAAATATTAATTTAAGTTCATTGCCACCGAGCTTAGTACAGTAACAACGGGCGAGAATATTGTGTTATTCAAACATTGAAAGACGGTTGACACAGAGCATAAAATTGAGTGAAAGACAGCAAATTAGTCCTGCCTTTGGTGATTTAGAATCCGTTTTAAATTTCTGCCGCTACTCTGTTTCAACTTCCCTATTGGTAACGGAGAAATACTGAAAGCTTGAGCACAAAGATAAAATGCGCGGGAACTTGAAATACATTAGGAAGTAAAACCAGCCGTGTTAACCATGATAACTGAAGTTAGGAAAAACAAGAATAATGTGCCGGTGTTTCACGTTACAATAATATTAAATAGGCTTTTAAGATGAATTTCAAGCATAATTCAATCTATGCACAGCACTAGCTATGTTATTATTAACAGAATTGTCTTAAAGCTTTGATCAAAGGGTAGATTAGTAATACATGAAGGTTGTTCGTTAATCACTTAATCTGAGTGATTTGTTTGTCTCTTTAGCTCTAAAGGATATTCTGCAAGCTCCTGTGCAGGGATACTTCCACTGGCGTTTATAATTTTCAACTGTAGGTTGCTTCTTGAATTATGGGTGAAAGTGAGACTTCTGGTGACGAAACTCAGGCCATCTTAGAGCTACAGTCCTCTGATGCCGAAAGTTCCTCCGATGATGACGATACATCCTTAGCAGATACAAGCTCACCCCGCTCTTCCGCTGGCAGTGTGTCTGTTTGGAAATCCGTGTTCAACATCGTAAATTTCATTGAAGGAATTGGCTTTCTTGCTCTGCCGTATGCCGTTAGAGAGGGCGGAATAGTCATCATTGTGGCATTTTTTATAATACCAGTTTGTTTATGGTATACGGGAAAAGTTTTCATTGAGTGTT
Source organism: Pavona decussata (assembly GCF_977016875.1). NCBI lineage: Eukaryota > Metazoa > Cnidaria > Anthozoa > Scleractinia > Agariciidae > Pavona > Pavona decussata. The sequence continues at coordinate 3,743,078 of NW_028145514.1, read as the reverse complement.
TTTACGACACGGACGGAAAGCAAAGAAGAGTAAGAGCGAGGTCAACGTACAGAGAACTAGGAGAAATACTGTTTCCCAAATATGGAGGCTATTTCGTCACAGCGTTTCTGCTACTGGATCTTTTTCTGATCTCAGTCTCCTATCTTGTTATCTGCGGATCCCTTATGAGTCACGCCCTCCCCTCAGTACCCCTCACAGTTGTCGCGTGGACATGCATCGCAGCAGTTGCGGTTTTTCCAACAACGTTTCTGAAATCCTTGTCAGACATCGCTTGGTTAAGTGTCGTTAGTGTCATAGCATTAATCTCAGTCTTAATCTCCGTTCTTTGGTATGGGGCCAAACACATGGACGAGTGGGATCTAGACACTATCCTGCTTTGGGACAGTGAAGGTGTCAGCATTGGTCTTCCGATTTTAATTTACGGTTATGGTGCGATTCCAATTTTGCCATCAGTTGAAGAGAGTATGCGTGAAAAACACAGATTCACCCTGGCTCTTGCTCTAGCGTATGTCGTAAATATGCTAATGAAAATTGTCTTTTCTGTCTTTGCGTTCCTTTCCTTTGGATCCGACACAAATCAAGTTATCCTTAATAATCTCCCCGAAGGCCCCTTTCGTTTGAGTATTAGTTTTGTTTTTGTTTCAAGTTGTGTTTTTTCTTATGCCTTACCTCTCCACCAAGTGTTCGACCTTATTGAAACTTCTGAAGTTTTCCAAAATACCTTCTCCAAGATGCCAATATTCGGCTCATTCCTCCTTCGCGTCATCGTGGTTTTGTCAACAGTACTTGCAGCAATTCTATTTCCCAATTTTGCTTTAGTCGTTTCCTTTGCGGGGAGTATAATTGGCTCGTTTTACGCATATATTTTTCCATGTGCGGTACACCTGAAAATGAAATTTCAGCAGCTAAAACCATATGAAGTTTTCGTGGACTTGCTTCTGATAGTAATTGGCACTGTTGTTTTGATATTTGGAGTCATATTCTCAGGCAAGGCTTTACTCATGGGTTAAACTAATTTTGTTACTGTATTGTTACGCAGTACGTTTGCAATAGCTACAATACCGACTGCATGAAACTTTCACACATGAGCCATTTGGGATCACAACGTGACGGTATCCTTCACTCTTCATGGACTTATAGACTGTTTCTTCTTCGGCACTTATCAAGGAAAACTTTGAAGATGGGAAAAATTTGCATTGCTATGAGAAAGAGGGAACTAAAGAGGAGTGAGTAGAACCAGAGAGTTTTGCATATCGTAATGCAGACTTCTGCTAGAAAAATCAATGAAAATAAACCTTCTTTATACAGCTGCGGTTTCCTCAGGTTTAACGCCGACTCAGTCATTGGTGATCACGTGGCCTTAAATTAATTCAAATGTCTTCCTCGCATCCCTGGCAGGATACAATTGGGCAATTGCTGCCCACGTGACATACAAAAGCATGTGATCAATGCAAGGGAAAAGCGTCAAAAGAACAAACCTTATAATAACTTTTTTCAACCATCCTGAATAATTAACGATGACGAATTACTTCTAATCTGTGACTGAATAACAAAGTACTTAAATGAGGAAAATTGTAATAGACCATTTCCGAGTTGCCTTGAGCCTCATCATGAAAGCGAGGTTAAGTGTAAAGTTTTTATTGTGAGAACTAGTTTCATTCACATGCAAACAAAACTAATTTTCACATAAAAAGCTTTGCACTTAGCCTTACTTTCATAATGAGGTGAACAGTAACAGTCTCGGAAATGGCCTATTTTCCCAAATTCTTCTTTCTAAAACGTGGGCTTTCGAAAAAAAGGTAGCGATAACCGGATAGTATCATATCTCTGGAGCAGAGAACCAATCAGATTGCTGGAAACCGCTCCTTTTCTGTCATAAGTGTGTTGAAAACTAACAATTATGCCACGAAAGTGCGTTAGAGAAGAGATATGGCTATAATCATTCCACATCGAACAAGCGCGAGTGGAATAATTATCTTATTAAAAACACAAAGAAATATTGCACGATCTTGTTGATTCCAATTTGCAAGAAAGACCAGAAGACGATGTGATAGCGGTTATTTCTCGAGCATGGATTAATGGCTGATATTATTTAACACATTGTAACATGCACTTCCCAAATTTGGTCATGGTGCACTCGATTTTCCTCTTCCGTGCATTACGTAATTTCGTGTGTCGGGAAGAAAAATTAATGGCGAAAAAAAAAGCGTCTCCAGTTTTTCTGCAACAAATCTGTGCTTTGCTATCAATGTGTTGAATAATAAAACAGTTATCTTGCCCAATCTTTACCACAGGTAGTCCAAACTCTATGGACGTTTGTAATGCCAAGTTGTAATTAATTTGATTGTCCCGGTGAGTGTTACGCAATGGCGTAAGGGAATTTACGAACTTGTTTAGAAGTCGAAAATATAGGGCAAGAATTGAACGAAAATGTCTTACCTTGTCTCCTTGATACCTTGTCAGTGTTTGTGTGGCGTATTTTGGCCATTCCAGCGCGATTCCAGTGGGTTTTAGATAACGTATAGAGACCCAGGTAAAGAGGAAAATACAAACACAAACAAGGTATCAAGCAAAGTCGTTCCAAGTGTCTCTCCTCTTCACGTCCCAGGGAGCGAGAGAGGGACGTGCAGAGGAGAAAACCTTGGTACGAGGTTGGGTAACAAGGATGTGACGATGGGTTTTTCCTGCTCGAGCGCACAGGAGAGACAAATTAGACTTCAACGGCGACTTGACAATTTATCGGGGGAATTAGCCTGAGAGCACTCGCTCGCTAGCAAGACAGAGCTCGTCAAAACTCTTAGGTACAGGGATCTAGGCAAATGGCACTCGACGAACAGCAGAGAATAGACAATCTTCTTCACTCCAGCATAGATTTATTCAGCAGTGCGTTATTAACCAACATAACCAAGCGCGCAAACAGGACGTTATCTTGAATGTAACTCCGATGTAACCGAGACTAATGTAACCGATTTACAATTGTACGCCTAGTGCTTATATACTTACTGATCACAAAAGGTTAAAGTACTTTCTTTTGTTTACGTGGCTTGGATGGTGCAATCACAACGTGGAATCACGAGCACAAAACAGAACATGTTAATTAAGAATATATTACTTCCACGTGTGCTTAATTGTTGAGAATTCCTTATAAGGAGAGTACTTTTCCGGACTACATCCTTAACAAAGAATATTGAACTTTGATTGCAGAAAACTGAACGTACATCAAAAGAATTGCTGAGTCGTAAGATTACAGGACAAAGGTCAAGGACTCCCGTGATCGAGCAAAGTACATGAGCCACGTACAATGTACCTTAATCGTGTACAGGTTAGATGTTGAACTAGAATAAACTAAAATAAGGTGTCTTTGTTTGAAAACCCTATGCTGGTTTGAAATGAAAGCGAATGATTATAAGTGAAAAGTACATAAGATAAACAGCTAAATACGAAGCAACAAAACACATATCAAATCGGTTGTTAATGCCACCGAGAATGTTCACTTCTTGTGTCCAGATACAAGTTGATTAAATATTCTATTCAAAATCTCAAAGCTCAAGTTGTTCTCTAAAAGCGAACGAATGAATGGCAATTCCCTGATGTAGTAAATATGAATGGCCTAATACTAAACATGGCTAAATATGGTTTTTTCTTACGCGTGCCAAAAGATCCAATAGTACAATTCGCTATTCAGTAACGAGAGCCTCAAAACTATAGCAACTACAATAAGCCATTTATTTTCTTTCCTAACAAGGGGACAAAGCAAATTCGATTTCGGGAGATTAAACGTTATCAATTTTATCGATCAATCGATACTCACACGCTAGTGAACCTCATTATGAAAGCGAGGCTAAGTGCAAAAGCTTTTCATACCAAAATTCATATCAAACTCATTGCGACATTTGCCCTATGTGGTATAGGGTCACGCCGACTTCCGCTTAAAATCGCTCTAAAAACCCCCTATTTTGGGCAGATTATTGCCTCTCTTCCCAAAGTAGTTTTTCGTTCCCAAATGTACCACCAGAAAAAACTTGCAAAATATCTAATCTACTATTGACAGCAATCTGGAGAGATTTTGTCGCAATTTAGGCATGCTTGGAATAATAAATGTACCGCCAAATTTCAATAAATGAAAAAATAAAAAAATTTCAATGTTAAAAATGTTTTCGCTCCTTATGCTCCTTTGTCATTTTAGTAACATTCACCGCACCAATCTCGTAGAAATCCTCCAAAAACTGTTTCGGAGGACGTGACATCCGCTTTGGTCGGTCCGTGACGTTGAGAACAGGGAGCAGGCGCAGTTGCAATTTACTTCCGGTAACGATCACCCAAGGCAAATGCCCTCTTTTGTTCTCTAAAACCCACTGGAATCGCGCTGGAATGGCCAAAATATGCCACAAAAAAACTGACAAGGTATCAAGGAGACAAGGTAAGACATGTTTGTTCAATTCTTGCTCTATATTTTCGACTTCTAAACACGTTCGTAATTTCCCTTACGGCATTACGTAACACTCACCGTGACACTCAAATTATAACGTGACATTACAAACGTTAACTGAAAACGCTCATAGAGGTTGGACTACCTGTGGTAAAGATCGGGCAAGATAACTGTTTTATTTTTCAACACATTGATAGCAAAGCACAGATTTTTTGCAGAAACGGATCGTGGAAAAAGAGACGCTACACAAGAGTTTTAGCCCTAATCTGAAAGCCAAAAGTTTGTTTACCCTTGATAACGTAAGTAAAGGTGGACAGTCATCAACATTAAACATAATCAATTTTATTGTGATATACATATTGTGAAATCCCTGAGTGCACGTTTTAACATGCACAATTTAGGAGCAAGGAATCAATTGTTGGCTTCACACTACAAGCTAAGTTAGTTTCAAGTAAGCACTTGATTCAAGTGCACTTGAAAATCTCAAGTCGCACTTTAGAAAACTTGGCTTCACACCTGGTGAGAAAATAGACACTTGAAGCACAAGCTGTCAATCATCGTGCGCGGTAAAATCAGAAATGCGATTCCTCGCCGGAAAATCATGGAGCCTTTGCAACGGAGAAACGTTTTATGTTGTTTACTCTTTATTTTGTCTTTAATTTTAACTCAGAGAGTTTTAACATTACAGGACATGCATAGGTACTTCATTGTTTACGAGTACTTGGCGACAAAACAAAAGAACAGCGACATCTTCTGAACTGAAAATCGATGGTTCAGGCTGTCTGTAAAGGTGAAATTCAAATAAGATCGTAAGTTTAACTATTTATATCGGCTTTTCCTTCTTTTTTATGTTTACTTACATAAAAGACTGTTCCATGCAGTCCTCAAACTGCGAGGCGTATCTCCAGCCATCCATTTTGATTTTTTTTATTAATTTTAGTTCACGGCAAAATGTTTATCTGTCCTGGCACCGCAGCACGTGGCTTTCAGTTGGTTTCCCTTTTCCTATTGGTCAAGTACGTTCTCAAGTGTGGTGTTGGCCATACTTGGCGGCGTACTTCGGCTTCTTTGAACTACGAACGTTTCCATGGTCACTAAGTAAAGTTCAAGTTGGTAGGTTTTACCCCTTCACACTCAAAGTAGGTTTCAAGTGCACTTAGATTATACTTGCAAGCTCTAGTGTGAAGCCCCCAAATGAACCGGAATATTCTTATTCTGAGCGCTGTAATGAACAAAATCAACAAAGACAACAAAAGGCTGTTTTAACTCTTTTTATTCCTCAACAAAGCTCAGCCTGAGACGAAAATTTTTAGTAATTAGGCGGGACACACTCACGGCAAATATTTTTTCATTATTTCGAGTTTTCAGGGAAATATAGAAAAATCGAATAGAAAAATGACCAGGATATATTTCACTTTAAGTGGCTTATTCAAAACCAGTCAATACACCTTACATGAACACTTCCTTTTTTATATTAATCTCCCCTAATTAACTTCTGAAAAGACTTCCGAATGCAGATTCTTTAGCTTAGAAATTGTAGATCCTGGTCTCATTCGAGGGAACAATGTTAGTTATTGCTGTTAGGGGATACCTGCGAAACCAGATTTGAGGCGAAGAGAAAGTACTACCCATACTAGAAAATCCCAAAAATTCTTCTCCTCCTTTTTATTATGAAAAATCTATCACCCATACCACCCCGATGATATCACTATGCTATTTTTAGTTTCTGATGTCACCCCTCCTCCCTGTGCCCATGGGTATTGTGACGTCACCTCCACCCTATGACGTCATCGGTCATACCTATGACGTCATCCCCCGAAACATAATGAGATTCCCCCGCAAACAAGAGGCCTAACTGGTGCTTACCATACTACTAGCCGTGTAGCACGAAAATTTTACGGCTTCTTATTTTTGTGGATTCTGCTTATTGACCTTAGTTCCCGCAGAAAAATAAACCCGCAAAATAAAACGCTGCAAAAATTAACTCCCTTCGGTTAAAATAAAACTCCGCTTTTACACTGTAATAGACTTGTGCCACTGGGGCGATATACATTGGTCATTACATTATTTTCTATTGGAAAAAGCAACCAAGGCCTTAATTTTCAAACAAGCTCATTGGAAAGCAATCATCTATGACAAATGACTTAGTTTTCAACATCCTGCTTTCTCCATTTCTCGTAGCCAAGGAAATTCATGAGATCACCACACGTATTTTCTACAGCTTTTATGAATGGCTCGGGAGCGTTTTTCCAATGGCCAATAGAAATTGAGGCGTTTTTGTGCAACGAATAAACACCTCCTTTTTGTGTGTTTTTTGCAAGAGTACTTATCCATTCATTAACACTTGCCGACCAATCAAATCCCGCGAACTTGTATAGTTCCTGTGTTACATTTAGTATATTGAACGCGAGATCTTCGTAGCGAACAACCTTAAAACGATCCTTTAGCCAGGGCGGAGGAGATACCAAACCGAGCCGCAAATTCTGCAGTATTGGATCGCATACCCTGTGAACATCTTTACTAAACATTGGATCCGAGTGATATTTAATCCATTTTAATCGTACCATGGAGTAAACCACAGCCCTTGGGTCTCGAACCAAGTGGATCATTTTGACGTCGTATCGGTTTTTGTGTTGGAAAATCTCTTTTAACGTTTCTATTGTTTTATGAGGCACTCGACTAGTTAAAATCTTAATAACAGTGTGGTTGTGACTATTGCAAGACTCCCCTAACAACGTACTAGAAATCTTAGGCAATTTAGAAAGCGCCTTACTCTTGACAAGAAAAGACCTTCTATCCAACGCCGATAAAATGTTTTTACCGGAATTACTAAAATCACATTGGAATAAGCTATCGATTAATGAGTTGCAATATGTTTTATAGTTTTTCTGCTGTTCCTCACTGGCTAAGCGAGTTTTGAACCATTCTACTGCTGGTAAATACAATGGTTCAAAGAAGTAAATCACCTCCTGATTGCTGTTAAATAATGATCCAAGGAAAGAAGATCCTCCTCGCCCTGGACTCAATATGATGAGATTTTTCCTTATAGGTAATGGCTCGTTTGTTTGCTGTTTCTCATTTCTTTCGTTCTCGCTTTCCTTCGATAAAATTTCTGTAGCTTTTAGCCCATTCCCAAACATCTTTGGTTTTTCCTCTGTTTTTAGGACTTCTTTATTCCGTTGTTGTCGCTGGTTGTCTTCGTGGTGGCGGAAATGAAGAAACTCCTTCATCAATTTGCTGGCGGAATTTATTTCTTGAATGGAGTGGGTGTGTCGCTGCAATGATCCTGGCAAAATCTGAATGTAGAAAAACACCAGAATCAGCGAGGCACCAACAGTGCAAAATAACAGAAACTTTAAACTGATCCTCATGTTTAGGCTCAGTAAATATTAATCGCCTGTACTTGAACTTTGTGCGATTTCAAACTGCAAAAGCAAAGATAAAAGATATGTGAGGCCTGGTTCACGCTAGTGTCTTACTGCCTGATATGTAGTTTTGATTTCCATCCCAGAGGATCTGCATCGGGATGATGGATTCTCAGCTATCAATTACAATTTAAGCCATTTCTCAGGTATTATCTACAATTTCGGCAATTTTTCAGCTATCAGTTAATTTTGACGTATCTCTGTTAACCAGTTACCTCACACATGTTTTAGGGTTTTGTATGTTATCAACGGTGTCCCTCCGGCATTAGCCGAACAGTGTCGAGTATCGTGCGAAGCTTTCCGAAGAAGTTTCGAGTGACTACAATTTCTTTCGAGACTTTACGAACACTGTTTATCTCCTTCTGAGAACCCACGTCTTTTATGAAACAACTCGTTAGGGGCTGCGAGCAATCTTCGTTAGCAACTTTCTCTGCAGGCATTAACTAACTAGTAAAATTCACAATATGCTCAGACAAACTTTAGCCATGTCAGCTAACTAGCAGTTAAAAATCTGCCATTGTATTTCTCAGCTGACAGTTAAAATTTTGGTCAATTCTCAGGTATCAATTAACCACATGGAGACTTTTATCCCTGTTCCTCTCCAATTCTTGACTGTGTGCTTAATACTGAATATCAGGTGTTACCCACCATGCACTATTTAATTTGAAATTCTACTCAGTTCCAGTTCTACGCTGCCCTCAAAAAACCCTTAAGAAACCGCTGGGTAAGATGATCGTGACCAGTTTATTGCAACGGGTTCGTACCGTTAACTCGTAACGTAAGATAAAAGTGCACAGTTACACTTCATTTTGTCTGGACATTACTCATGGCGTAACATAATCTTAATATTTTGATTGGTGAGAGACATGTAACAAAAGTGGTCGTTTTTAAATTTTAAAATTTCTTTACACAACTTTGTTCGCAATAGACCCTTATCACTTACCTTATGTTGACTCTGGGGGAATAAAAAGCTTTGTTTTGGCACGGCAAGCCTCGACCAGACGCGTATTCAGTGCGAGGCTTGCCGTGCAAAAACGATGCTTTTTATTCTCCTGAGACTCAACATGGCCGCCGAGTAATAAGGGTCTATTTTCATGAATTAGCAGTACCATTCGCCATTAACTGCAATGGAATAGAATTCACGGTAAATTCGGTCACGTTCTCAAAATCGGACAAAATACTCTTGAAATTTCCGAAAAGCGAATACAGGCTCAATTCAGATTAAATTTTTAATAAAATTTTGTTTGGTGGCAACTTGTTGCTTGGTGCGTTTTGAGCCAGTAATTGCAGCGAAAATTTTCCCGAAGCGGTGGATAAAGGCACTTGATTTATTCACTTTTATTTTAAAATACATTGCCTTAAAAGGAATTGCACTAATTCAATATTGTGAAATGTTACTTTTTCAAACTTTTAGATTAAATACTTAACTTTATCATTTTGCACGAAGAAAATTTGCAGTTTTTGTCCCTCAAACACAGGAATTACCCTTAGCTATAAGATTACACTCACCCGTCATTTTAATTTTTAAAAATTAAAAAAAAAAACATGGCAAATTTATAAGACAGCTCGGATTATTATAAATCACGACGGCATCAGTCTTATTATTTGCCTCCCACGCAGCTTAAGCAACGACGACGGCAACGGCAACGAAAACGTCACCCGAAAATATATCTTTATTTCATTTGTGCTACTTCGCGATTATTTCAACTCGCTCAACTTTTACAAAAATGGCGAACTTTCCAGGAACCAAATTGCTAGAAGTCGCCTACAAGTTAAAAGAAAATGAAAAATTCACCGTCGTGCGTTCACGTTCTTCAGAAAACCTTAAATGTGGTCATTTCAAGTTGTTGTTTTGCAGAGGACGGCAAGGAAATGTACCTAAATGCAAAACGCACGTGCAGAGCGATTATTTTTGCTCATCAAACCTGTTGTTTTGCGGCGTTGTCGTTGTAGTCGCCGTCGTCCTTGCTTAAGTTCCCTATTTTAATAACGGCTACGCAGGCTATGTTGATACACACATTATAACACAATACAAAAAGCGTTACATAATTTACAGCGGGTATTTTTATTTCTGACAACTGCTATCACAATTCACCCACAGGCTGGTTACAAATGCGATTCACGATTTTCCGTTTTCGTTCTTTCAATAAAAGATTATTGCCTCTCATGACATAATTTCAAGGCTAGCCAACGTCATGAAGTCATGCAGTATTCAACTGATCAGTTTTCTCCACTTTTTGTAACTGACGCCACAGTGCCGTGGATTCAACAGAACGGAAATTCTTCTTTTTGCCTGGATTTGTTATTCTATATTCAGATAACTCGCTTGTAGCCTCTACCATTTCTACAGTGTTATTGTGGTGTCGGTATAGTTATGACCTCTTGTACAAAGTCGTAGATGATATAAATAATTCACCTCCCAGTCAGTGTTTCAGTGTCACAGCTTATATCGCCTTATATCGAGCGTAGATATCAGAGAATTACGCCAAGAACATTGTTCACTGCCCTTCATATATCTTGGCTCCTTTATATATTTAGCGCCGTGATTTCCATAATTAAATTCAAGCTTACCTTGTATCCCTTTTCATACATAGTGATATCAAATGTTTTCTTGAATGGTCTACTTACTTTTAGAAGAAATAACTGATGATGATTTTCTCAATTCTACGTTTGGTGACCGAACGTTTGAGGTAGCCGCTTCCTTGAAGAAATTTTAACTTTACAGGTGACTTTAATTAATTTATTTAGATGTGGTACGATTTCATGATCATATCCTTTTGAGTGTCCATAGAAACCCATTTCTTTTATGCAATAAGCATCTATTTTATCCTGCAGAATAATAATACGGTATTAAATTAGTTAGATCACAGTACTTTAATTTGTCAGAGAATCGGCGAACTGCCGAGTTTTACAGTTTTTGCTAAATACCAAATAAACATGGTATCTTCCAAATAAATATCAGATGATCAGTAAGGCTAAGATCTTGTGAATAGTACTGCACTCAGCAGTCAGTTGAATTAAAATAAAGAATCGTAACTATTAGAAAAAATCACAAATGTATGTTAACATTTATGACAGCTCCGATTATCACTGATAAAATACGACAGCATCACTTTTATTACAATTTGCGATAGGTAAGTTTGTTACAAAATTCAACAAGCGTTAAATCAATTCACAGCGCAAATATTAATTGATGACAACTGTTATCACAATTCACAACAGTCCAACTGCAATAGCCTGTGAACAGGCTCCCAACTTGTATTCTCGTCGCCCTGCATGCAAATTGGGAGGCTGTCCACAGGCTAAATTAAAATTAAAAGGCCTTTCAAAATGACGAATAATGGCGTTTTCTTTTCAGAAATATCTTCTCTCGTTCCACAAAGATGCAAGTATTTATTGAGAAAACTGATTACGTCACAAATCGTCTTAACGCAAAGACAAATCACAGAATCAAGAATATGTCGAAAAATATTGAAGTGATGCTGCTCAAACTTGACACCAGTAATGTACCTCTGGTAAAACACAAAATGACACCTATTGCGCTGTTTCCATGGTAGCAATTTGCTTTCGGGTCTATTTCATGTTTAATTGATGCTCTTATTTTTTTTGTCTTAGTCAGACCTATCGTTTACTTTCAATGAGCTGGTGAGAAGACGTAAGGCAATGTGGGCATTTGGTGCGTTTCTAGTAGAACTGCCTGCCTCTCGTTATCTGGTCGAAAATGGAAGTATTTGGTTCATAGCAGAAAGGAACTGGGGCCGAGAGTAATGCCAAAGCAACATCTAAATGGGTGTTATTTTGCGTATTACCTGCCTAACATTATCGGTGCCAAGTTTGAATGGGATCACTTTAAAAGTTCCAGAGATATTCTTGTTTTGTGGTTTATCTTCATGACGAAAAATGTAGATTTTCGCGAGTGTAGGAATAAGATTTTAATAGAATCCGGCAAACTCGCCATTTTCAGCCGATCGCGCGGTGGCGTCGAAATACTGTTAAACATTTTTACGCAGCTTTCGGTCACCACTCAATAATTCTTGAATGAAACAATACATTTTGAAATTCTATGCAAACATAATCCGGAAAACAGAACGGGTAAATCAAAAAACTGAGCGAAACTTTGATAAGATTTTGTTGTTTACAACTCAGTGAACAAGCAAGACGCGGCCAAATTAAAAACGTGAACTTCTGAATTCGGCGAACTTGAGAAAAATACTTTTCTGAACTGCTCTAAACACGTAACGCAACTTTCACTGTGCTATGATTGAAATACAGTCATCGCAAACCTAGAGAACTAATCAACTTAGTACTCGACTTGATAAGTTTTACAAAATCAATCTGATACTACAGACAGAGCAACTCACCGTTCCAACTCACATTCATTGTAGCTGAAACGAAATTTTCACTACACCAGGATGATTCCATTCTCTTTCCTTTCTTTTAGGTAAATGTTGAGAGTTTACCGAACATTTTAGTGAGCGTTTTCCCCCAGAACAACGAGAAAATCGAAGAAAAGATTGCATTGTTGCTTGGGATTAAACTTCGATGCTAAGCGGACGGGCAACGGTAATCCCGAGCAGGCAAGATAGTTTGTCGCTCGGATAGCCAATCACAGCGCGGGATTTGACTCATCTTTCCCGTTCGCGGAGCCAACCATATAATTGTGAGAGATTATCATTCGATGCATTTTATTCTTCCTTTCTATTGGCCGAGAGCAAACCACGTGACCTGCAAATACCTACCTACAAATAATGGTCTGCTCGTGCGCAAAATTATCCAACTGTGTGTTTTGCTGCAAATAACATTCTGCTCATGCGTAATTGAAAACCACGCTATTGTGTGAAAATGACAGACTCCTGAAAGGCAGCGCTTACCGCTTCCCGAAAACAAACTCGTCAGTGATCGAATAATAAAACAATTATTGAACTCGGTTATCGCAAAATATCGTGGTTTGTTAGTGTCTCGCAGATCAATAGTTGATCTGCTTGCCACTGAAAAATCACGATATTTTGATCAACCTCGTCCAATAATTGTTAAATGTGGTCGATTTCTGACAGTGGAATTAGCCAGTAATGATGCAGATGGTAATTTAAAAAATCTCTGATTCTTATGACCTATCCACAATGACAGTTCAATACGATTCCTGAATTCATACGAGACGGCAACTACCTCAACTGGAACTATAAACTACCCTTATTTGAATCGACCACTGTATGTATGTGTTGCAAGATGTATTATAATTGTTTAGCACCTTTCATAATAGAATTGTTTATTAAATAAGCGGAAATAAACTGTGGGAAGAGAAGTGCACATATCTAAATCTTAAATCATGTAGAAAAACGATGAATGACGTGTTCAATAGAACATGGCCACTTTTAGGGAGCAACAAGGGAAAAGGGGAACTGTTGAGTCTTTTTAGGGAACAGCGGCACATTAATTTTCTACCTTGGGAGAACATTCCATCTATCAGAGACCCTTATTACACGAAATTTTTATTGTTTCTCTGGGCTCTCTTCGATAGCCGGTTAACGCTTATCACGCACGATTAAAAATTAATCGAGGTTTTCATCTCGTTTGCTAAAATAGTTTTTAGAGAGACTAGGAAAGCGTTTCAAGGCACCTTAAAGCTTTTAATAAACCTTACAAATCTATGAAATGTGTCGTATCTTCAAGATACGAATCCTGTACGAGTGATGATAGGCGTTCTGTTGGCTAATGTCGGTTTGTGAATCTTTCAGAGTATAAAAGTAATACTTTAATTGAGGATCTGGTGTTTGGTTAAAGCATTTCATGAACCGTCATTTCGTCTATTGGTTTTCTGAGATGTTCTCTAACCATTGGTTTACTCTAGTTGTTCAAAAACTCATTAATAATTCATGATCATACTCTCCTATCAGAGGATGGAAATCAGTCTCGTGCAAGATAGCTAAAGAATGGACATTCTGATTGTCGGTCTCGAGGGAAATCGGTCTTAATACAGAAACAATTGAAAGAACACTGAATTATTAATGAAAATATAAACAATAATGTGCGTATATAGATCACTAATGATCTATGTTGATAGATAACGGTAGTCTATATGTAAAGTTGTATGCCTAGAAATGCACCACTAATGAGATTCATGAACTGTATGATAGCCATCACAAGCTGTCCCCTAACCTTAATTCTCACTAAAACACACATAATTCTGTCAAACACGAAGTCATATGAAAACGACAAAAAGACCTGTTTTATATCAAGTACCCAAATTCAGGATTAGGTGCATTTCTGTACATAAGTGGTAAAGTTAACCTAAGAAAAGTCACATCTAAAACTAACAGTCAAAACATAGTAGAGTCCCCTCTACTAACTATGATGAAAACATCGAAACTTTGTAGCATACTGCTTAACTCGTGGAATGAAACTATCCAAATTAACGTTTTCGTGCTTTGCACTTTTTTTGCGAAAGGCGCGTTTTAGAAGCATTTTGGCTCCAAGTCAGTATCTAAGCCTCAACGACAGCAAAATAACAACCACGTTTTCAAGCTGAATATAATGTACTTTAATTACCGCACAACTTTCATTCCCTATAAGAAAGAATTATCTCATCTAAATCCCTGCGGCATGACTCTCTGCAGCCGGTCAATAAACTCGCAGTTCGTGCTTTTTCAAGTCGGCTGTGCCTCGTCTTTTAGGGTGTATTTTTTTGGGGCTATTTTGGCTATTCTTATTCCGGTTTAGGAATAACAGAATACACGGAATTTCAATTTCGAAAAGAAGGCTCCTAAAATCTGGAAACGGAAAACCATTGGCGGATGTGACCTGAGAACTACTATGTCTAGCTATTTAGCGGATTTCCCACCAAAAATTTCCCAAAAGAACGCGTATTCCCAACATTTGGAGGCAATGACTCAATTTTCTGGTCTAGTGTTGTTTTGAGCTTTTGCGCAGATGAGAAGTCAATATCTTTCGCCCTTGCGTATGGTACTTCATTCACATACGTGGGTAGAATCCATGTGCACTTCACTTGAGTACATGCGAGCTTTCCTTTGATCCGTGTTATGGCTTCGGTGTAGAACAGAGCACTCGCTACATGGGAGCAGGTTTTACCCAGTCCTGCTTTGCAGTCTAAGCGATGCGCCGCGACAATGGTTCCATCTTTCTCCGTGATGATCCAAATATTCACTAGTGGATCGCTCATGACCTGCGCATGTCGGACTTTGGCCCCAACAACAAACTTGTCCGCGATTTCCTTTCCTTTAACTGACGCGACAAAGCCAGAAACCATTTGGTTGTACGCCTGCAAACTTTTGAAGGCCTTAAATTGCTTATTTGTATAATGGCTTGTCTCTAGAACTAAGTAGGAGAGCAAGTCCGAGACTCCTGTTGGAGGCACACATTCCGGACTGAACTGCTCGCTCGGTAAAGCCGCCGGATCCACTCCCACCACAGAAATCTTCTTCAAATATCTTTCTTTGACGCGGTTTTCTAGGCCTTTAATATAGCTCGAGAACACTGGTATCCTTTGCAGAAATATCCTCTGGAAATTCTGGGTTTTGGACTTCGGAAATATCCATTAAAAGTTAAATTATTTGCAGGCGAGCGCGAAGGTCCATATAGAGATGGCCTACATTTGCATGAAATTTCAAACCTCCGATGAGCACCAACATGGCGGGCGCCTAATTTGCATAAATTTGTGACGTCAGCTGAAAACCAAGAATTCCGAGTAAACAGTATTACTTCCATAGATATTCCGTTCATTACGAAAACGGAATAGCTCCCAAAAGAACACAAATACCGTCTATTCCGAGTATTCCTATTCCGGAATGGTCCCAAAAAAATGCGCCTTTAAACTTGATAAAGCAATCCTGCTCCTTTATTAAACTCTCATCGATTTTGACAAGAAGGCCGAGAAAGAGATTTCACGTTGAGGATTATCGGTGCTATGAATAGTGAGGTAAAAGCGTTGTAATACTTATGAAAATGATAATTCTGGGAAGTAAAATTTAATAGAAATATGAAACGTTTTGTCTGATAAAAAAGTGACTCAGCAGAACCTTCATAAATTTCTTGGATCTTGTGTCTTGTGGGACCCTTATGTTTGCGTCCATCAGCTCAATAAATTTGTATTGATAAACGTGAAACTTAAATGATATTGTATGTATCTTCGGTGTTTGTTTGGTATAGAGTTTACTTGTTAGTTGTCAGGCTGTTGTTAAATTCAACTTGAATGTTGTGCTGAATTTTACGGAGCCGTCACAGGCGTTCGCTCTAGAAACCAAAAATTCCTTGAAACTCGAAAAATTTAAACTATCCGATCAAGCGGGCTCAGGTTTAAGGACAAGTACGTGAAGTTCTTCCAAAGCACAACAAATGATCTAAATCTATTTGTCAAATGATCGGAGCGGTATCAGGATACTGTCTCTTCTATCTCTAACTTGTCCTAATTGCGTCCATATTTTGGCCTTTTTGGATAACAAAATATCGCTGCCTCCTTACTGGGTGAGCTTTGATGTTATTTTGAGGCCTGGTAACAAATGATTATTAAATGTCAAATTGGCTGTGTATGTTTAAATTGCTGGTGACATCCAAGACTTCCGTAACATCTGCTTTAGGCGAAGATACAAACCGTTCAATAAATTCCGAACAACTGAAGTAACTTGTTGTATTGTTCTTCCTCTTCTTGAAATCGAACATTTACGATAAAATTACACTTTTTGCATCTCCTGTCCGCCATCAGAAACCCAGCCGCCATTTTTTAATAAAAAATTATCCGAATTTATGCAAAGTGAGGTGCATCAGAAGCAGGTGTACTGAAATTTTGGAAAAAAAAAGACAGAAAATTAAAAGCCCGTATTTTATAGTTTTTAAACATTATTCTTGGCTATCTTTTAGTAACTCTTATTCATTCAAGGTTTTGTTAATTTCTTATTTATTAGCATTTTATTTTTTGGTTTTGTTATCAATCGTTTGTTTCTTGTTCGGATATATTAGCATATTTAATTGCTACTCTTTAAATCGAAATGGAAATAAAATAACTCACCTACCCACACCTGCGTCGGTTTTCTTGAAAAACACCACCTCAATTAAGAAAAAAACAGTAGAAAGATGGCCCGTTTTCAGTTGATCTATTGGTTTGACAGTGATGTCATTAAAGCCTTGCTATTGGCTTGATAAACATTCAATAAACATAAAAGTCACTTTCCTAAATTAAAAGGTAGAATAACTTTTACTATGGTGTTTGTTTGGTAAAGAGTTTACTTGTCAGTTTTTGTTCAATTCAACTTGAACGTTGTGCTAAATTTAAACCTTTGACCCTTGAAGCCAGAAAAAAACTTCGAAGAAATTAAATAATCCGAAGCGGATTCAGGTTTTAGTATAAGTATGTGAGGGTCTTGCAACACAAAAGAATTGATTGAAGTCTATTTTTTCAAACGACGGTATCAGCATACTGTTTCTTCTATCTCTAGTTGGTCCTAATTTAAGCGTCCATATTTTAGCATTTTTTTTATAACATATAGATAAAGAAAATGTCAATCAGCTCTAAAATTGTAGTTGTTGATGACATCCAAGACATCTGTAACCGTCCGGCCTTTATGCAAAGGCGGACACGGCTTTTACTGAATAGATTCAAAGAACTGTAGTTCCTTTTTGCGTTGAATTGAAGCAAAGTTGCAGCCGTCGAAGTCGAGGTGAACGATACAGAGGACCCAAGGGAATTGGATGAATCCGATGATTGGCCAAGTCTAGAGCCACCGTATCATTCAACCATCCGCGCTCCTCAAAACGAATCGTGTTTTGTCCAAAATACTAAAACGTAAGTTAAACTTTCGCTTTGCATATTGAACTTGGAAAGTGACTGCACATCTGGAATTTTTTATGAACACTGTTTTGTTAGAACGTTCTATAAAATGAACGAAGCTGAAGAATTCTCTTCCACGTACATTGTTAATATCATTTTCAACGCTTTCTTATGTTATAACGCGATCATGTTGAACACTATCACAATCCACGCCATAAGAAAAACTTCATCGTTACCAAAGCCTTTGAAAACATTGCTGCTGAGTCTGGCTGTTTCTGATCTTAGTGTTGGGCTACTGGTTCACCCTTTGTACATCGCATATCTTGCCATGGGTCTAGAGCTAAACACTGAAAATAACTCAACTCACAGGAACACGTACATCTCATTTTGGATCACTGGAGGGTTTTTATCCTGGACTTCGTTCTTTGGTGTAGTGGCGCTAGCTGTTGACAGATTCTTGGCCATTCATCTTCATCTCAGATATCAGGAGTGTGTCACTCGCAAGCGTGTTGTTGCTGTGGTGATCTTAATAATGGTAATAAGCGCATTTCTTTCGTCTGTTCCTTGGTGGACGCCAGAAAGCTTCAGACAAATTTATACCTCTATTAATATTTTCTGTTTCCTAGTTCTTGCCATTCTGTACTGCAAGATCTATTTAATTGTTCGACGCCACAGAAACGAAATTCAATTCCTACAAGTGCACCAGGAAGACGAAGGACAGAATCGGGAAATGATGGCAAATGTTGCGAGGCTCGTGAAATTAGCGGTTGGTACGTTTTACGTATATTTGGTGTTTTTGGTTTGTTGTTTACCAATCACCTGCCTTAGTATTGTTGAGATCATCTCTGGGCCTAGCACAACTACAAGACACATTCTTTATTGCTCTTGGACGATGATGTTTCTAAAGACACTCTGTCATCAACATAATGCAAAATATCTTTCGTTGTTAAATTAATTCATTTCTCTGTTTCGAAAATTTTCATTTACTTTTATTTTGTTCAAAAAAAATTATTACTTTTGCTAGAGGAAAGATGACACCTTTTGAAAATGGTAACGCCAGGGTTCGCATTCGTGTTTTAGGAGACTTTATTCTTTATTTGGGGACTATATAGGTCTTAAAGGGGGTCTTAAATTGTTGAAATCAGTAGCAAAACATACAGACGGGACTTGTGACCAGAGGGATTTCGCGCTGAAAAATCTGAAAAATCCATGTTGTCCAGTTCTCTGTACAATAAGAAGGGCAGTTCGGCCTACTTTTACGGTGCATTCAATGAGTATTAATCAGTATCGCTCTGTTTACTGTGGTTATTTTGCGAGTTACGTTATTGCTTCGCCTACTTGCATAAACAAACACAGCAACAGGCCATAGTGCCTTCGACCGCGTCTTGATGATGAGGTGAATTTTAATTTTTCCCAAGGTGCACTTGATCGTAGTGTGCGAATAAAGATTGTATTGTCACGTTACCGTTGCGTTACAGCTTATGTATTTTCGATCTATATTGGGAGATTCCCGGATGATAGTGTGCTTTCGTAGTTGCTCTCTAACAAGGAATCTGGCCTGTATTCGTTCTTCCCCGATCTTGCTTAGCAAAGCAGTATAGATAAACAAATGAAGTTATTTTAATGGTTCAGTTGGGGGACCGAGTGTACTGAGCCGAAGCTGTCGAACACACGAAAGCGGTCAAAGGACATACTTCACTTCTACTAGAAAGGTAAGTCACACCTATCAAAGATAATGACATTATGAGGCGATTTTGGCGGAAAGCAATCGAAGCAAAATACCGCGCACGTGTTTCAACATGCTCCGCATTAGTGACTGACATTAGTGGCTTCAAAAATCGTTACACAAAGGCAAGCAAGACGGTGAGAGACCTCGAAGAGATCGTCGAGTTCAATGACGAATTCGATATATAACAATATCAACGATGTTGACTCTGAAAAAAGAGCTACCATTATATTAGAAGGGAGATTAATATTTACCGGCTGGCATTAAAGAAGGAGCAACAGAGTCCCAAGACAACAGCGGAAAGGCCGCTGACATCTGCCAACAGAATCAAGAAAAACAAAGGCCTGGGTGGACAGTTGATTCGAAGTGATGTTGTCTTTTGTCATTCCTCTGTGGCCATGGTTTCCTGATGTCTCCTTCTTCTTCGCTGCTCGCGCTGAGTTTCGTTGTTTAATCTCCCTTGGCGCATCTGTCTTGTCCCTTGTATGTCCTCCTGTAGTTCATTTGCGTCACAATTTGGTCGTGTTTTACCAATATAGTAAACATTTTTTGCTGCTCCATGAATCTAGGAACACTTAAGGAGATTGTTTATTATTAAATTCCTGGATGAAAAGCGTAATATCAGTAACCCGCGTGGCTAAATCGAGTTTCCACGAGTTCATCGAGTTGGTAAGACCAAAAACAATGTCCTAGACCGATTCTTGCACGATTCATCCGTTTAATATGCTGAATGAAAATTGAAGACGTATTAAAAAGACCGCATTCGTAAACATGCAAAGTAAGGTCTCTCGGTGTATTTGATGTTTGATGTAATATATCAAACACAAAAATTAAAAATTAAAATTAAAATGAGTTTGAGAAGTTTGGTTGAAATGTAATGTATGTAAATGTAATGTAATGTAATGTAAATGATGAATTTTGATGTTTGGTTGAAATGTAATATGCTGTCGGTCAATCTACAAAAAAACAATTGCATTATCTTTAAATGTAGACAGAAGAAACTACAATTTTACCGAAGACCTTTGGAAACCAGTCTCTGAACCAAGCTAATCTTACCAAATTCAGAGGTGTCTATGTTGCTAGACATCTAACCTGGAAGCATCACATCAGCTTTGTATGTAAACAAATTTCCAAGTCAGTGGGTATCATATTCAGGTCCCGATTTTTACTTATCTTCAAAACAAAACTAACTTTGTACTACGCGCTAATTTATCACATACTGTAACTCCTCCTGGTCGTTCACATATGTGTCTAACCTAAATAGAATATTTTACTTGGAAAAGCGCGTTGTGCGATCCATTGCCAATTCAGATTATCGAGCACACTCTGCTCCCCTATTTGCTAAATTGGGTATCTTAGACATTTTTCAAGTTAATTAATTTCAAATAGCCAAATTTACGTTTTATTATCAAAATCAATTATTACGTGCCTCCAATGTTTCTGAATTTGTTTTTAGCAAGTAGCCAAGTGCATAATTATGGCACCAGAACAGCCAACCACTATCGATCGCATTCCTGTCGCACAAATCTTAAGCAATTTACAGTCCTTTACCAAGGTCCCAAAATCTGGAACTCTCTTCCAATATAAATGTTGCACTTTTTATTTGTAAAATAATGAATTGACCAAGCAGCACTTACGCATCACCATATTTTCTATTTATTAATGTCAGCCGAGGTGGCCTCTTTTATAAGCCTGGTGACTTCTTGAGGTCTCCTCGCCATCGATATCATTGTAATGTCCAGCTCAAATGTCGGTCTAAACATAAACCTTAGCCTGGGTTAATTTAACAGACAGCGATGCTAGGGACACCAAACGAGAAGTAATCTAGATAAAACGAGTGCGAGTGTTCCAAACACCAAGAAACCTGAAACAGATGAAAGCATAACGCGAAGGCGGAGTGCTTTCATTGGCCGTTTTGTATACTGGAGGATACGTTTTAGGTTGATTGCACGTGTAACTTTCGTCATGGTGGCCATACTGGTGGTATGGAACAATAAGATTTTTCTCTTCTTGGAGTTAACTTCCATTATAATGATTTCATCGGTCATTGCGGCGTATTTTGCAAGCTAAAATGGAGAATTCAGCGGGCTAAAATATATTTTAGCCCACCGCTCTAAGCAAATGAGAAACAAGAAAATAACGTAGCCAACCAATCAGAACTGGAAACCATTCAACTCTTCGCGGATCTGTTCGCGCCGTTTTCTTGCTTGTTTGACTGGAAGCGCTGCTATCTGCAAAAAAAATTGTTTTGAGCTACAAAATGACTGAAAAACCTATAGAAGAAGTAAATTCTCAGTCGTCCCAGCTAGCTAGAGAAGAGGACTTACAGAAACTCGTGGGCGATGATGGAAATAATGCCTGTAGTAGCTCCATGGCCGGCGGCGAGGTAAACAGTTTGTCTTCGTCGAGCGAAGCCCGCTCAGTTTAGCACTTGCAAGTGACCATGTCTTCGCTGTTTACAAAATTATGTTATTTTCCCTTTGAAAACTTAAAAGCAAATATTTTTTCGACAAATTTTGCGGTGTTCTGTCGAAGTTTAAAGCTTGTACAATGAAATAACTATAAAATAAACGCCGACGCAACGCTGGCAGCGTTCAAGATATCTCTTACTGTACTGCGGTCTTTGATTCCTTTCTGAATGCCTTCTGAAATTATTATTATAATAGTAATAGAGTTAATGTTTTTGGGCGTAAATATGTTTTTAGCCCTTCTCAGAACTCATTTTAGCCCTCGCCTGCGGCTCTGGCTAAAATGAGCCTGAGTCGGGCCAAAAACATATTTACGCCCGCGAACATCAACTCTATTGTTGTATTTTAATTTTATGTAAACTATGTGAGCAAATTTCCTTTTGTTTTTATTACCAACATTAAGTAAACTGCTTTACATGAGAGTCGTGTTTGATTAAGCTATTACATTAAAAGAAGCCGCTGCAGCCAGCATGGAAAGATGCTAGAGATCCTGCCTGCCGTAAGTGAGTTTGTAAACTGTTCCATAACACCGCACCACTATACCTGAAACTGTTCTTAAAAAAATTGGTACGGGGAAGGGGGTCACCAAGTTTATCTTCAGTGTTGCAAAGAGAATAGCCAGTAATGGTGCTACGCTCGACAAATCTAGATCGAAGATAATCAGGAGCGAGCCCTTTTAGAGATTTATACACCATGCAAGCTTTTTGTATCTGGCACTGAGATTCAAGCTTTCTCCAATGCAACACTTGAAAAAGGTATTCAGTACTGGTGTCAAAGGCAGCGGAGGTCAGGAATCTAGCAGCACGGTTTTGTAGCTTTTGGAGTTTATTGGCGAGCGTTTTATCACAGTTACCTCAGACAACGTTACAGTAATCGAAATAAGGTTTCACCAGAGAATTGTAAATAAATCACAGCGTTCTGTGAGGAACAATAGGTCGAATGCGCTTCAGGGCCCCAATACCAGAAGCAATCTTCTTAGATAGATTCTCGATGTGAACATTCGAAGTCAAATTTTCGTCTATGTAAATACCAAGAGATTTGGTGCTGGGCATCTGGCTTATCTGGGCTCCGCCAATTTTTAGAGAGGGAGACTGATAGACAAACGATCTAAGCCTTTGCCGAGAACCAATTAACATGAATTCAGTTTTAGATTTATTTAGTGTAAGCTTATTAGCTATAAGCCACTCACCTGACTCACTGACGCTGGCAAGGTCTTTATTGAGATTAAGTTCAATACTGTCAGCACTATTACCTGCAAGCGTCAAGTGAGTTTCATCGGCATACATTCGAGGCTGTGAGTGCGAGAGACAATTCGGTAGATCATTAATCTAATGCATAAGAGAAAAAGGAACGATCCCAGTTTTGTCCCCTGAGGGGTGCCGCAGGACAATACACAATTGTTGGAAAGGGAGCCATTTAGGAAACATTTTTGATTGTGTTCAGATAAGTACGATTTAAACCACTCAATTGAGACGCCTCCTATGCTATACACAGTCAGCTTAGAAATCAGAATGCTGTGATCCACCGTATCGAGATCCAAGAATACTACGGCGTTCACGTTCCCCTGATTTATATTATATGCCCAATCATCAGTTGCCTCAAGTAATGAGGTAACTATGAGTGGAGCGACCGGAAGCCTGACTGGTGAGAGGAGAGTAGATTATTATCCATTAGGAAGGCATAAAGTTGATCATAAATATCCTTTCAAAGACTTTTGCAACCACTGGAATAATAGAAATGGGACGGTAATTGTCTACGTCAATACGGTCTCCCTGTTTGAAGACTGGTACTACTTTTGAGCACTTCCATTCTTCAGGAAAGATACCAGTTGTTATAGAAGTATTAAAAATCAAACAAAGGGAATCAGCAGTAAGGTCGGCACAAATGCGAAGAGGTTTAGCAGAAACTCAGGCATATTAAGGCACGGCCAAAAGCTTAATTTGCATAAAAACAGAAAACAATCATAACATTTCGTACATTAAACAAAAAAATGTCAAACTTGGCAGTTATATAAAACTTGAAGATCTTAACTGATTTTTCCTTCAAAGTGACGAGCATTTTGGTCACGTGACCTGTAAATGATCATTGATTGTTAAAGATCTTATAAGCCAAATGGGGTATATAAAATGAAATAGAATTAAATCTCCTTTGGTGTCATACGTTTACATATCAAAGGCTTGAGATGAATTAGCCTTGTTTGCGTCTCCTCATTAAATAACAGTCCTGCTATTAAGGGAAATAGGTCACGTGACATTAGAAATGACTTAATAACTTCTAATAGGAATGACATGTACCAGCACACAAGGCTAATTAATATTAAACTTTCAAAGTGTAATAGTATGACACCCGAAAAGATTTCATTATAGTTTGTTTTATATACCCCGTTTTACTTTAAAGATTTTAGACGTTAATCATCATTTCATGGTCACGTGACCAAATTGTTCCAAACTTTAATGCAAGAATCAGTTAAGGTCATCAACTTTTATCTAACTGCCAAGTTTGACATTTCTTTGTTCAATCTACGAAATGTTATGATTGTTTTCTGATTTTATGCAAATTAGGCTTTTGGCCGTGCCTTAATATGCCTGAGAATCTTATCCAATCCAGTTGCTTTGGATTTACTTAGTTTAGATAAAAGGGAAAGAACTTTAGAGCGATTGGTTGGCATGAACTCAAAATTAGCGCTATCAGGCGAGGGTTGCTCATATAATGGAGATGTGTGCGACTATTTTTATAAAGAGGTATTTCATTCAGTCTCATTAGCAAGTCTTGGTCCCACAGTGGCGAAATGATTATTAAATGCTATGGCTAATTCTTGTGAATTACAAATGGATTCACCGTTTCGTTTAATTTCTTTTATGGATGGACCATTAGATTTCCGAGAAGTGAGATCGTAAACAACTCGCCAAGTCATCCGTGAATTCCCTTCGTTATCATGAAGAGCATTAGTGTAATACGATTTCTTAGCTTGTCTAATTGCATTATTTACAGAATTACGAATTTGTTTATAGTTCAACCAAGCCACAGGATCATTGGATCGCGTTGCGTTCAACTTCGCTATGTCTCTTTTATGCATACGCTGTTTCAAGTAAGGCGTAACCCAAGGCGATTTCAAGGCTCTAACACGTTTTGAGCGCAAAGGAGCATGTTTATCAACAATGCTAAGAAAACTGTTTTTCCAATCATGCCACATGTCATTGGGATTATCGAACATTTTTAAACTGTCTCAATTCTGAGAAAAGATGTCGTTACGGAATTCAGTTAGGTTAAAGCTTTTAAATTTCCTATAAGTCACAGATGAGTGGTCCCTGGAGTGCACACCGGTAGAAAGTTTACGATAAACGTAAACAAGGCTATTGTCACTGATGCTGATGGGGTACACACCAGAGCAAGATACTCTATCTGGACAGTTAGTAAATCAATTAAAGTTGACTTTGAGAGAGAAACTCGAGTTGGTTCATTTATGAGTTGATGTAAGCTAAAACAAAAATGTGCATGCTTATAAATTACGATCGATTATTTCTCAACGTTTTTACCTCAAATCCTTAGATATGCTGAGAGGTTCCAAGACACCACCTATTAAAAGGGCCCTTTTGGATATAGAAAGAGAAGCCAGCTTAGAGCTAAATTTTATCGAGGGCTTAGGCTTTCTTGCTCTGCCGTTTGCCCTCAAAACGGGCGGAATTGTTGTCATGGTGGCATTTTTTATAATACCAATTTGTTTATGGTATACGGGAAAACTTCTCATTGAGTGTTTTTACGACAAGGACGAAAAGGAAAGAAGAGTAAGAGCGAGATCAACGTTCAAAGAACTGGGAGAGGTTCTGTCTCACAGATACGGAGGATACATAGTAACAGTCTTTGTGCAGTTGGATTTGTACCTGGCTCCAGTTTCCTATCTTATTCTCTGTGGATCACTTATGAGTCACGCCCTCCCCTCAGTACCCCTCACAGTTATCGCGTGGACGTGCATTGCAGGAGTTGCGGTTTTTCCAACAACGTTTCTGAAATCCTTGTCAGACATCGCCTGGTTAAGTGTCGTTAGTGTTATCGCATTAATCTCAGTCTTGATCTCTGTTCTTTGGTATGGGGCCAAACACATGGCCGAGTGGGATCTGGACACTATCCTGTTTTGGGACAGTGAAGGTGTCAGCATTGGTCTTTCGATTTTAATTTACGGTTACGGCGCGCTTCCAATTTTGCCATCAGTTGAAGAGAGCATGCGTGAAAAACACAAATTCACCTTAGCTCTTGCTCTAGCATATGCTTTAACTATGGTGATAAAAGTCGTTTTTTTCTGTCTTTGCGTTCCTTTCCTTTGGATCCGACACAAATCAAGTTATCCTTAACAATCTACCCGAAGGCCCCTTGCGCATAAGTAACAGTTTCATTTTTGTTATTTTCTGTGTTCTTTCGTACGCCCTGCCTCTTTATCCAGTGTTTGATTTTCTCCAAACATTTACAGCGATTGAGACAGTCTCTTCTAGAATGCCGATATTGGGCCCATTACTGATTCGCATCATTGTGGTTCTGTCGACAATTTTGATTGCAATTCTAGTTCCAAAGTTTGCTTTAGTTGTCTCTTTCGCTGGGAGCGTGTTCGCCTCATTTTTTACCTTCATATTCCCGTGTGCTGTTCACCTTAAATTAAAGTTCAGAAAGCTAAAAAGATACGAAGTTTGCTTGGACATCCTGCTGATCTTTATTGGCGCCGTTGCTTTCATATTTGGAGTGATTTATTCAGTGAGGGCCCTTATTATGGATTAATATAATTTCTCCATTTTATAAATGCCTGTGCAAGAGGTAAAATTCGTATGAAGACTGTGGCTTAAAACCAGGAACACCTCAAATAGTGATTAGAAACGTGTGTGAGAACATATTTTCACGGGAAAAGGGCGCGGAGTTGGTGATGCGTCAGAAATGAATTCAAATGCACGTGTTGAACGAGTACGTTTTTTCCCTTCCCGGTGTTCTTTAAATGAACTTTGTTACCCTAGGCGCATGCGCGTGTTGATAAGAAGTACTTTGAAATCGTTGGCCCAACTTTTTCAGATACCGTCGGAGAGTTCAGAAAGCTGTTTTCATGTTTGAATCGCGTTCACCTTAGTGACCTTAGGAAAGTTAGCTGAATATTTTGTTTACAAACGTTCTTTAGTAATTACAGAACCTGTTTGATGCGATATTTTTGAAAGCTTTTGCAATGGAGGAAAAGCAAAAATCCCGCGACGAGTTGTATGCAAGTTAGTCTCAACCGGACTCTACTACGGGTGTATTTCCATCTTCTTTGTTCGTCATTATTTTTAACGTTCCTTTAATCCTTTTCTTCTTAACGAACGAATTGTCAAGTAAAGGAATCAGCGAGAACACAAAACCATTGTTTTGTAGTTTCGTTTAATAAATAATATTTTTCAAAGTGTAACTGGCGATTGTTTATTATCAACATTTGTACAGTAACGGGGTTATCGCTCCATGTAACGTAGACATGATATGGCTTTAGTATGTTGGTCCTATCAGAATCATGAGGTACCTGATCGTATTGTTCTAAGCCTACAATCTTTTAACAGTGATAACCTCCAGCATCGCCTTTCCCCCAAATAGATAGCCTGCGAGGAAGCTCTCTTGGGGTGGATCCCCCTTCCCCCTCCCGCCCCCCGCCCCCAAGAGAGCTTTGCTCGCAGGCTACCAAATAGATAGATACAGATATATAGTGAGGCAATAAGTAACCACCAGATAGAATTGCATTTCTTGCAGTTAGAATGAAATACAGGGGAAAACGACATTTGTATTACGAATGCTTTTTTATAATTTTATAATCCCCGGGCTTTAATCCTTACGTTTTCACCTTTCGTTTAGAGACAGAAACCATTTGTACAGTCCTAATATGTATGTGACGCCGGGTCAATGACGGACCGTAATTTTTGGTATGATCTAGACCCGGTGGGCGGGAGGTTACTCTCTTATGTGACCTTAACGGGGACGTGCGGCCTGATAGGGTATGGTTTAATTTTCCGGGTGTTTTGTCTTAAACGGGTATCTATTTCATCACTTTTTGTCTTAAACAGGGTATCCCTACATGACCTAATGGCTTAAACAGATTGTGATTGCCAATGCATTAAAATACAGTAAGAAACTAGTGTATTCTTATTTCATTCTAGTCTTAAACAGGGTGTGATTTTGGGTTAAATGTCTTAGAAAGGGCCTGAAAATTTTGAATTCTGTCTTAAACGGGATAGGGAAATCGGAAAATTGTTTCAACCTCGTCAATTCCCAGGGTCTTTCATCTTCCCGCCCAAGCGAGAGAGGAGAAGATGAGAGACCCTGGGAACGAGGTTGGAATTGTGTCTTAAACAGGGTCAGGGTTTGAACGCCCGGGCCGCACCTCCCTACCCAAGCATCTGTTGAGTACCCCCCCCCCCCCCCCCGGATCTAGAGTAACGTTACGCATCACGCGTATGTTTATATCCTTGTACGTTTTTCAATGTTTCGCTGTTAATATTTTTAAATGAAATTCAGGGGAAAGCATTTGTTATTCAACTTTCATTAGAAGACAGAAACCGTTTCTAAATTGATTGTTTTTCTGTAGTAAACGTGAGACATCTTTATCTATCTTGGCCCGCGAGGTCATAGACTGATTTACTTGCCAAATTTTCGGTTAAACAAAACTAACCTTGAGGCACTCAGGTTAGCCTAAAAAACACTCCGGTTAGCCTAAAGAGCACTCCAGTTAGCCTAAATAACACTTAGGTTAGCTTAAATAGCTCTCCGGTTAGCTTAACGGTTAGCAGTATATGTTGGGGTTGTTCATGCCTCGCATGCCTCGCGTGTTTTGTTCATGCTTTGCACGTCTGGCTCGCATATTGTAAACAGTCCTCACGGCCCGAGAACAAAGAACGCAACCGGGAAATTAAAGAATTTGATAACACGACAGAAAACGGAACTCCTACCAGCCGAGTACAAAAAAACGAGACCGAGAACAATAATTCGTGGCCCGCAGTCTTATCTCTCGGCTCATCGCGACCCCAAAAAGAAAAAAGAATTTGATAATATAATGCTACCGAAACCTTAACTCGGTCCTCCTTACTGCCCGAGTTATATAAGAATATGTCTTGATAATGAGGAACGTACAGTCATGGCAAAATTGTCTTGCCATAACAACAATTTCTGGCATGAAGGTCTCTCTCTCCTTTTCGTAATCGACCATACACCGTATTTGACACCCTCCCCCCCCGTCCCCCTCCACCCTCCATGAATCAAAGTCTCTGTAACATTTTTGCTCTTTCGGGGTTGTTTTCATCTGTGGCACTAACGAGAACAATTAAACAAAACGGTTTCTCGAGCGTTCCCAAATCGTTGGTGACCTTTTAAAGATACATTTGTTTAAGCTTATACAGATAGGTCTGTTCGGATGATTGAGCTAAATCTTAGAAAACGGAATTTTATTCCCAGAATTTACTACCTATTAATGCCTTTACGAAAATGCTCGAATTTACATCTCTGCAAGGGTTATATCTTATGTGCTTTTCACTTAGGTTTGTTCAGTTTGTTGTTACACATTTAGGGTCCCACCCCCAAAATGCATTAAGGTCACAGTTAGTTTGCTTTGTTTTATTGTACTTTAGTTGTTGATTTCGTTACGTTGTAATACTTAATTTTCAGTTTACGAGTGTCATCGATGAGCGATTTTGTTGGCTCGAAATAAACAAGTTTTGGAACTTCCATTGCCTTCAAAATGATCTATGCCTCCGTAAAGTTCTTTCTCAATCTCCATGACACGTCTCTTGTCGTACTGGACAGTCGTTGGATTCTACAATGTGGTCTTCCACTCAAAATTTGAAAAATTTCCCTATTTGTTGTACACTAATTTTTTTTGTACCAATGGCCAGATCATCACTTGGTGATACTAATGACAACTTTGATTGACATGCTGTTGCTACGGTAACCATGCTATGGACCCCCGACAGTGAAAACAACGGTAGTTGCCTTAAATAGAATATCTCAAAAAGTACTGAACATTTTCACATGAAATAAACACTTGTACACTTTTTGATAACAGTTCTATGCTGTTAACCTCTAAATCCAAACACTTTAGATGTCTAAAGTTGTTTATCTAGTTATTTTTTCTCAGTTTTGGAAAAATATAAAGCATCAAGATAATTAAACAATAAAGAGAGTGTCATATGAAAAGATATCAAGCCATTTTTGAGGTTCACAGCATAAACCTACGTTATAAAAACTAATTGTTCAAGTTTGGTATCAATCAGGGAAATACTTTTTAAGATATTCTTCTAGCATTTAGCTATATTCTGAAAATTGCGCAATCGAGAAAATCAATCTCAAAAGTTCCAGTTAAGTATTAAACAAAGGTCCTTTGTGAATACAAGCTGTGTCTACTGCTATTACATGGCAGGGTAGGGACTGTCCTCAGCCAGTCATGCAAAATTCTCCAAGAGAGATTCCAAGCTTGCCAAATACTTTGACACAAGCCTTTGAGCCAATGTTAAAATGGGCTATAGCATCATAAATGCCCAGTTGGAAACCTTCGGCACCCACAAAAACATCTTTAGATACACGCTCCCAAAACATTCCATTTAGGGACTCATTTTGGTTTTGAGATTTGCCATCCAGGCATCTGCTGAGAAGGTCGTCCTCACTTAAGCTGGCATAAATCGTTTTAGTTCAACAATTATGTCTAGAGACAAACCAGGACCAGGTTTGAAAAAATTTGTTTTGTTAGCTCTGTCCCTCGTAAACCCACACCAGCTGTCTGTTTCTTCTAGGCAATATTGCAGGTGCAAATTCCTATCTGCTGAAGAGGCACAATGAAAAAGGCTGGCTAAAATTGCTTTCTTCATGGCAGGTAGGTTGCCTGAATTGCTCCTGATGGCAATTCCATAATAATTTTGCAGCTTATCAATCATTGCATCTGTCAATCTTCCTTTTCCACCCAACCCTTTTTTCTCTTTTTTCAGCTTTCGTAAAGCAGTTCCTAGTCTCTTCTGCACATGTCCAACACATTCTTTCTTCTGAACCTCAACATCAAACACTTATTAGCTGTCTTGAACCAAGTTAAAGCTCTTGCTATCCCCATTTTCATAATATTCATTGTACATAATCTTTTGCTTATTTAAAGACCGGGAGAAGATCCTCAAGGCACCCTCACGTTCCATAGATGGAGCAGAGCCCTTGTAATTAGCTTTACAAGTGGCCTCGTGGTCTGCTCTCCAAGCAGCATTTTATTTCCTTTTTTGTTCTCATAAACAATAAAATAAAATGTGCTAAGGTGGCATTGGCAGCTACAGGTAGGTTAAACTAAATCAAACAGCTCTGTTTGCCACAGAGGCATTTTGATAGTATCCTTTACAGTGCCAAACAGTCTTTCATAGAGTCAGAGACGTTCCCCACACTACTAAAAAAAAAATGAGACCTGCCATTGGAGCTTTTGCTATTCCATTTGAAACTTTAAAATGTGAAAAAATGTTTTGTACTTAGATCTATAGCTTAAAGCAAATTTATTTACACTTCCAAAATTTAAAAATTGTTATAAAATAGAATGAGTAATAAAATAAATATTAAAAAACAAATTCAGATGTCTTAAAAACTGTCTAAGAAGCATCAATTAAAATACTCAAGGACAAGACCAACTAAAATTAGTAACAGACTTGAATACAAAAGAACTAGAACCTTTCAATTCTAGGACAGTTTTCCTTCTGAGATGGGTGTCACTTGAGTGTAGTAACTGTTAAACACAGGGAGAAAGTTCTTCATCTAAAAACAACATTTAAAACAAGTAAGAAGGATAACTCACAGAGAAAGAGGCAAACAGATGGGATGTATACTAATAAGTGGCTAGATGTCATACATGTAAAGCACATGTCAAAACGCAACAACAACAATAAAAAGAAACAAAGTACTGCCAGGTGACCCTTGCAGTGGCAAAGTCACGGATGTATCCTTCCTCTATCCTTCCTCTGTGGTGAATCCGGAAACGCCACAAATGTATCCTTCCTCCGTGTAAACAGGCCATCAGGGGTTGTGATTTGAGGAGGTTATCAGTTCAGTTACGTTGCTTTTAATTCTCAACAGAAAAATGAGATGCCATAATTTCCATGTGACTCAAAAAGGGTGCAGTTCTCATGTGAGCTGTTAATTGAAAGTGATTATTTAATTGGAAGTTAATGGATTGTCCAGACATATTCAGTATTAAATAAGACTTACATAAGTCCCTTAGTCCTAATCCCTTCACAAAATCCATAAGAAGCACCATTCTTTAAAAGCAAACAATGCACTAATTGGGTGAACCAGTGGAAGCGAGAAGAACATTTAATCAGTGCAAGAAAAATCCAAGAACAAATCTTTAATTTGCCTTTTAGCTTCTGTTTGCTTAGCCTCTGATCTGTGAGTTGGTAGAGCTTCTGTAAGGTTTGCACTTATTTATTTTTGTTTATTAAATCAATTCCAAATTACATTACTTTGCACAGGACAATCCAATGAATCTGTGGTCAGCTTAAACCAGAATATGAGATTCCTCGGAATAAACCGCCTAATACATCAGAGATAGTTACTTGTATTATTGCCAACAAGGGAAACTTCAATTTTTCTCAGCATTTTATTATTTGTGTGGGACTGTGTACAGTACTTCCGAATATTATAAATCGAAATGTTTTGTCTGTTTGGCCGTAAGCGTGTTTCTGGGCAACGGAATAAAGCCGAGTCAGAGGCACTTACCTTCGAAACTGAGAGCTACATCACTCCTGACTTGTGCTAGTACAAAGATCAGAGTATGATTTACTCTTCGTTCAGTTCTCCTCTGAGATGCCAATGATCGCCTTGGCTTTTATGGAGAGCAAGGTAGCTTATTCAGTTGGAAGAATTGAAACACTTCGCGCAATATTTCAACATCCAGTTTCCGAAAATATTTCAGGCGCCTCCTTTGATGAACGTTTATCCAAATCGCTAATTCTTTGCGCTAAACTGAATGTACTTTTCATTTATCGACCAAATATTGACATTATTTGTTTCTTTACATAGCACGATTTCAAGCGTCTCACCGGAAGTAATTATAAAGACCAATGCACAGAAGCGTAGGATTTTTTACCTTATAGCGCATCAAGTTTTCGACAGCCAATGAAAAACAGAGATAGTTTTGGCTGGTCCCAGAGCCACTCGTTTAACAATTAAAAAGAAAAAAACCTTGGAGCTCTGGGGACGAGAATGAATTTTGAGTGGAAGACCACCTTTCATTCCCCGCATAAATCGTATTTCGCATAATTATATCATTTCGCAGCTGATCATGCCACATGCCATTCCCCAAAGCCATTCCTCTTTTTACCCTTAACGGGTTGTGCTTCTCCGTATTCATTGTCATATTTGCTGGAGGAGTGTTTCATCGTATTCGGTAAGTAAAATGTTCCTCTTTTTCGCAATGATGTGGGGCAGAATTGCTTTCTCGACTTATCGCAGTGTTCAGAGCGTGAATCTCGGCCGGATAAAAGGATGCGGTCTACTGACTGACATGTAAGATGAGGGTTCTGACGCAGCTCCGACAACCAAACCAGTTTCGGGATGGAACTGGGCTCCCAGGTTCGCCTCGTTTCGGGATGAACAGCTTGGTTGTCGGTGCTGCGTCCAGAACCCTCATCTTACATCTTTGCCCAAGGGTTTTTCGTATCGAAGAAATGTTGCACTCGCTGCGCCAGAGTTTTGCCCATCGAAAAATGTCTGCACCCGCTGCGCCAGAGTTTTGCCCATCGAATGTCTGCACTTGCACACATAGTACGTGCCAGAATTTTTTCCTATTGAAGAATTATCGGCACCGGTATATAGGCCAAGATGGCTGCTGCAACATCCACGTCCAATGTTCTGCGGTTGTTTTACCGGGGGGTAACTCAAGCGGAAAACAGAATCCTGCCTCTTGCGTCGGCAGAGCCGCCAACCCTTTCCAAGGGTATTCAAAACCTCCCACCAGAGCTTTGGGAGAGGATTCTCAAGGATTATCTCGCTATAAAAATGAGGGAGCGAGCGGATCTAGGCTGGGACGAGGCTCATGTGGCGATTTTAGAAGCCCCTTTTTGCGAAGAACGAGAACGAATCGTAAAGGTCTTGTTTTGTTCAAAATACTATATTTGCGGCCGAGATGGGCTCTGTTTCCATGTGTTTCAAAAATGGAGTCTATCCCGGCTCACCTTTGCTTAACGTTCACGACTACGACGAAATCCAAGGCGCAACATGTCGATAATTTCGAAAGTCGATAGACGTAGATCGTTGCATGTCGATCGAATTCGATACTAATCAATCCAAAAATGTCGGAAATCGATAAAAATTGATCGCAAGATTTCTTGTGATTATCGATTTTGATCTATTTTCAATGTTAGAAATTGGATTTGATCGATTTTAATCGACAAGTATCTGAATATGAAAAAGATGTATTCCCAGGAGATGACTGCAGTCGAACGCGGACAAACGAAGTGAGAGGCGATCGGCCATAACAGCAAGACTTTATTAAACTTGAATTAGCACACTCTATTAGACAAACAAAATGAGGAGCAGCAAAATAACTCTATTCACATCAAATCTCAAAAAAGCTCTTGAAAGTTCGTTGTTTTTAGATAAACGCGGCTTAGGGAACATCAGTTCGGATTATATTAAGAAGAACGAATCGGGCAAAATCGAACGGTTTAGCACGGCTGAACGAAATAATGTTTACGTTCTAATTCGCTACGCTCAAACGAACGTAAATTAATTCCCTCTTGAAAACATAGATAACTAAATACAACAAATTGATGGCTGGATGCTTATTCAGATTCACACCAACAGTCATAATAACACAAATAAACTGAATCGGACTAAGTAAATGCTAATTTACAAGCCAAGCTGACTTAGTTACTTGTAAACGCTTAAAAACATCTTCGAGAATATAAATATCTTTCGCAATATCAGACTTCCACCGTCCGTGAAGCTTGAGTACCCTTTCTGAAAGATTAGGATAACAACTAAGGGCAGAGGTGACTCCACCAGACCTTAAACTATGAAGACCGTACAATTTATGATCCACCCCTAATTCCTTAAGATACCGGTACTCTTTAAAGATTTTTCAACATCTGGTACATGATAATTTAACTCTATATAACATGTAAGAATTGGTGGGCTTAAAAAATCTTACTGGACGGAAAAGAGCAACTGAAATGAAAAGATCAATGTTACACATGGAAATATACTTTTCCAAAAGCGCAACTGGGCAATACTCGCTATTTAACCTCTTAATATAAACATAATAACCTTCGCGATAAATGTCTTTTTTAGCCCTGGGAACAAACACTCTAAGATAATCAGGACAAACTTCAACAGATGTACGGGCGCGCGATTTTACAGCTCATTATAACGAAAAAACTCCGCAAAGCCTAACGAGCTCAGATAAAAGCAACGCGTATGTCCTTAAGATTAGCAGAAGCATCAGCAAACTTAACGAAAATAGTCTTAATAATCTCAGCAGATAGAGGCGCCTTTTTAACACTTACTGGCTTATCACGCCTAGCAGCCTCCAACAACTTATGACAAATAGAACTATCCAACGGATTAGCGCCGTTACCTAGACCGGACGAGTGAAACCACTTAAGAGCTGCGTGAGTCATAACTATAGAAAGAGGCATATGAGCACTTATAAACCTTAAAAAAATAAGCAACCATAAACGCAATAGGAAAAGGAGGCACCGGCCGAACCCCGGGGAAATTACAATATTCAATAAACTTCGAAATCTCTCTCTCGTATCTCTTCGTTGTAGAATCCGCTTTAGACCTCAGCAATATGGAAATAAGCTCTCCTAAGTCTGGCTTTTCACTAACCGGGTATACACCTCCAACCGTGGTCTGAGACAAATACCTGTAACGAGAAAAAAAAAAAGAAATAACAGAAAATATGACCGCCAAAACAGTCACATGCTGCAAAAATACTTCTGCCGGAACATGACAAAACGGCAAGCGCTTCCACGAAAACATTGTAATAATACCAATGTAGGCCAGTGCCTCTAATCCACAAAAAACATTGTGACAATACCAAACTCAGGCCAGTGCCTCTTATCCACAAAAATCATTGTCACGGTAATAATACTGAATCAGGCCAGTGCCTCTGTCCACTGAAAAATACATGGACAAGCGTCCTATGTAAATAAAGCTAAAGAGACTTTAGAAAACTTCATACGAACAGCCAAGGTGAACCCAGTGAACCTATCACTACCCAAAAACGAGTTGGTGTTACGCCCTTGCTCTGAGGCAGTAGCACCAAAACACTTACAATCTACTACAAATCTAGAAAATTCCTAGAAATAATGGGCCAGAAATATGACGAAGGCCAAAAGGGCACGACTATAGCGACAATGGCCCTGAAAACGTGCAAATAATGAATTATAGCTCTAGCAATAAGGCTTACGGGAAGAAAAGACGAGGCAATTCTCACCATCCAAATTTTGCACGAAAAAATCCACCCCGCTACAACCTTCGTTCCAACATCTAGAGAAAAACTTGGAAACCTTGTTATTATAATAACTAGCAAAACAATCCACTGAATGAACCTCCCAGCTTTCCTCTAAGGACATGAAACAATCGGCTGAAATCTGCCAATCATCTATATCAATGATACGACTAATACGACTAGCTCTCTCAATTTTAGTGTGAGGGATCCACTGGACCTCTAACTCTATACCATTATTGGCGCAGAACTGAAAAATCTCCACCGCAATAGCATGTAAATCACTTCTCATACTTCCCACTTGTATGGTTTTATATGCACTTTGACTATCAGAAAACCACTTCACATAAGAGCCTATAAGTAAGGATAAAAATAAATGAAAAGCGAACAATATGGCAGATAACTCCCTCCACGTAGAACTTCTTCTACGTTCTTCCAAATCCCATTGCTTATTACAAACTTGCTCGCCATTAATATCTAGGTAAGCACCACACCCTGTGGCGCTTGCATCCGAATATACTACATAATTAGACATTCTATACGGAGAATCCGAAACTACCCTACAATTCAGTTGCTTCAAATTAGACATTATTAATATCATGCTCGGTCAAGCAGGGAAACCCCCTTTCATTGTTTTCATTCGAAGCATTGACGTCACAAGATAAGAAGCAGCTGCCTGATTTTACACCCAAAACACATAAAGTTTCTTTTTTATTTGCTAGATCAGGTTAGGTGGCACGTTAAAGCGAACTGTGAAGAGTGGAAAGAAATCCACCCGTTAATTTCCATTTCGCCTAGACATTCTGAAGGGCTCATGAAATTCCGAAACGCTCACGAAATGCCGAAGCGCTCATAAAATGCCGATCGGTCAGTAGCTTTTTTTCACAGCCGATCGGAATTGGAGGAAAGGAATGTGGGATCGACTGAATTTTTAATGAAGAACGGATTAATTTTGCCGCTCGGTTGTTATTTTAGCTTCTATCATCGCTTGAATCACCTGGTTTTTGAATGAACGAGAAAAAAAATAACCACAGCGGGCCGAATTTGATGAACAACGAATTATTTTACCCTCGTTCAGTGGGTTCTCACGAGCTTCTTCTAAAGCTCTCGCCACTTCTCTGACCTCAGCCAGCAAAGGCTCGACACCGAAGCGCCGCAAAGCAAGAAAGCAAACGGCGAGTCCCAACGCAAGCATTTTCTGTCAGCTCTTCGTATAACTGACCAAAAAATTCAGCTCAAAGCTTCGTGTCCTGCCTCGAGTTTTCTTCGGTACCCCTCCTGAAGCTCTTTGCGGACCTCGGACGGGATGTTTTCGACTTCCGCGGGAAGCGAGCCGTTTTTTGTCGGCGGCTGAGTTCGAGCTCGCAAAGAATCTTTGATTTCGTGATACTTCTGATTTTCGCGCGTGATATGTTGAAACTTCTTGTGGGAGACGATATTTTCGTCGACACCGCGAGAAACCAACCCGTCGATAGTGTCGCGCTTCGAAACGACCTGCGAGTGAATCGTGGCGTGTTTGTTCACTTTTTTTTTCACTGAGCTTCTTGTTTAAAGAGCTCAATACAGTGGCAGCAGCGCCGAACAAGCCGCAACCCCCTCGATAGGAGCTCCGACCACAACACCTACACCGGTCAGCGAGGCCGCAATCGTGCCTGAAGAGAGAAGGGTCGTCAAACCCCCGAGAGAGATCGCAGCGACGTGAACAGTCACTTTTCGAACTTTTTTGTATTTTTTTAGGACAAGCCTGTAGTGATCGACTTCACCGGAGATTTCCTTCTCGACTTCACTGATTTTCGCAAGGCGGAAGTTCTCTGAGCCGGCGGTGCACTTGGCAACACATTTGTGGAAGACATGGCTATAAAATCCGAAGATTTTTTTAATTAATCCGAAACGTGAAGTGGTTGACCGCGAAAATCAGATAGCTTCCCGCCTTCATCTTTGAACAAATTCACCCGTCGAAACGTCACGAAAGCCTTGGTATTCTGCCGTTTGATAGTGGACCTTTTCAAACGCTACCCCTCTGATGTAGAACTTTGCAAAGAAGGGTTGATGCTTTCCCATTCATCGAATTGCGTTCCGGATCGATCAAATCGCAGTGAACAAAGTAAGTGGAGAGTGCTGTGAGCCGTTTGACGGATATAATTATCTTCAGGTCGCGGGATATGCCAAGAAACCTGACCAGGTCACTGTCGAGACGGATTTTTGTCCCCTCCAAGTTCTTAATTGCCATCTCTCCGACAGTCGTATTTATTTCGGTGGTTAATTTTACGTCTCGTTTTTTGAAAAGATTTTTCCATTTTTTCTAGGGCGTAATGCCCCGCAGAAACAGTAGTGGGAGAAGTGACACCACTCAGATCGAACAAAGAAATTTGTCCATCACGCTTCAAATTTAGCCACGAATTGAAAAGCGAGCGGGAAAGAAGCCTGACAAAAGACGCTTTCGGAGCTGGCTCGTCAAAATAGATGGTGTAGGGGTTCGAATTAAGTTGTATGCAAAGGCGAAAAAAAACATTTCATTTAAAAAAATCGGTTTTTATATCACCATGGACTTCGAGCACGCTTTCTTCAGCCAAAGGTGGGCTATTTCGTGGTATCAGTCGAATGAGACTGCCATGAAAAGCAAGCTCGCAAAGCATTAAAGGTGTGGGCAGCCTTTGACAAGAAGTACCCGAACGCCGACAAGAGCAAATTTCTCGCCAAGGTCTCTTTTGAAAAAGACCACACGGCGACGGCGGACATTTTCTTCAAAGGCGGCGGCCCCTACCTGCTTCAAAGCGTGGTAAAGTTGGACAGCAAATTTTGGTCGCAAGCAATGAAAGACGCTCTCAGGATCGACAAGCACGTTGTTGGGTTTCCACACGAGCTGTCACCAAGCGGTCTAAAAGGTAGCAGCGTTTCAATTCCCGCCATGCCATTTTACAATAAAATCCCGAGTCTGAAAGAAATTTTCAGCAAACCGATCAACATCTTCGTGACCCCAGACCAATTTTTAACGACAAAGTTCAGAGAGATTTTTCAGCAGACCAAACTACACACCGTTCAGGGCAGAGTCGAAAAAATGGCTTGGTGGACCGATCATGGTCTATTGGCCGCAACAGCTCAACTTTGCAATTTGGTGCGCGACTATCAGCTGCGGGCTTTCTCGCGAAATTTTCGAAGACCACCCCGACAATTCCACCACAGGTCACAGCTGTCTACCGGTTTCACGTCTATTTTACTGCCAGGCGGATCCTGTTTCAGATGGGTGGGATTCAGAACTTCTCCGCCTTTCCCGATGACCCCACGTTCAACCCGAATGACAACAAGTATGACGAGGCGTCGTACCAAAGACTCTGCAGCGACTTGGGGTTGACCACAAAACCGACTTCTGGTACACCTTGGGCTTAACCAGTCGATTGAAGCGTTCGTTTACTATGTTTTGGGGTCTCAGGTCAACGTTTAAAGCAGCATTCTGGACTCGGGGGTCGGGCAAAAGAGGCGCGGACCGAGTTTCTTGTCCTGGTTGAAGATGTGATCCGTCAGCCTGACCTGACAAAGAGCGTGCAGCGGTATCAGCTGGCGGTGGACAAAGCCAAGGTCATGCTGAATCTCGCCGTGTGCCTGGGCGCATGGCTGATGCCGGGGCGGATGGTCATCAACGCAAAAACCACAGTCGGATACAACAACCAGCTCAAGCAAGCCGGCGCTGGGATGAAGCTCGGGATAAACCAAGGGGTGAACCAGAGCACAAAAAAAGAAGGCCTCCAACTGATGGCCAGGAGGGAACCAAAAGTGAACCCGCCAAACAGCAACCCCTCGAATCCGAACCACAAAGCCGCAACAGAGGCACAAAAAGGCCTAAAGCCTGCAGCCAAGACAAAAAGCCTGACTCCACCGCCTCAAACAAAGTAGCAAGAAGGAGAACCGACTCCAGCGGCTGGTTCCGGTAGCTAGTCTCACGACATGCCGTTGTCGCTGTTGGCGTGGTTGCGGTTGTGGGCCTGTTGTTCTTTTGGCTGCCTGTTACCGCTGCTTTTTGATATGTTTCTCCATCACAAAGGCCACGGCGGCCAAAATCAGCAGCCAGGTGTGCTCTGGCAGAAAACCAATGGCCTTCCCAGCGGCTTTGAAGAGGAAAACAGCGCTCGACCCGAGCAGCTCCGGAAGAAGCTTAGCCGTTTTTTTGGCGAGGTCCAAGGGTCTTCAACCCGTTGGTGATGGAGCTGACGACCACACTGATCGTGACGCCTGCGGCAAGAAAGACAGAGGCCACCGTCATGCCGTATTTTTTGAAGATATCTTTGATCCTCTCCCGAAGCGGTATGGCTCGTTCTCTTTCCTCAATCTTTGTTCTTTGTGCGACTCTTTCCTAGGCAGCCACTCTTTCGAAAGGAGAAGTGTTCTCATCGTCGATGAGCGCTATGTCTTCTTCATTTTGGCGCCGGAGCTCAGCCTCTTGTTCATTCAGTTCATCGAGGGGTTTCGTGGTGTTGAGCCTTTCTTCAAAAGTGTTTCAATCTTGTTCTTTCGCAGAGAGGGCGCCTCTGAGTCTGTCAACCCGCGCTTGTTCCTTTTCTTTGTTTTTAACCTGTTTCTGAAGAGCCCCGAGCTCTCTTTTTTTATTTTCAAGATCACCTTGGAAATTCTTTTTCAGTTGCTGCAGTCTTCGCAGCTCTGCTTCACTTTCAAGATTCGAGCCATGTTCTTCTTGATGTGCATCAATACGAACTTGCAATCAGAGATTCAGCGTCTGACCCAAGGGATGTTTTGAACTTGTCTGTGCATTTTTTTGAGAGGACCCCTGCCATCTTTTTTGAAAATTTAAGTCTCACAACTCCTGTCACCGAACGAGACAATTTTTGTCTCATTGCCACTCTTTTTGCTGAAACCGATTGGGCCCAATTTTCCGAAGTCCACTTTGGGGAACCTCCTTTTTATGAATATTCTTTTGCTCTGGCCAGCATCGCCGGTTGGTCATCTTTATGAAAAAGCCAATAAATTAAGGGATTTCATCAAAGCACGTGCCTGGCAGCTCACCTGTTTGTGATGCCTCGTTTCCATCTCAATGTGCTCTCCCTGAGGCCCGGGGGTGGACGTGGAGCCCTGCACAAAAGTATTTGTTGCGTCGGGGCTGTGGTCCCTATCGTCATTGTCTTCATCGCGGTCACCCAAACTCAGATCGTCCGGGTCAAAAACGTGGTTGTGAAAAACGCCTTCTGCCATGCAATCTGCGATCTGCGCTTCTATTTTCCAATGAAAAATGTTTCTCTACGAATGTAATCATGTCTAAGCAAGAGAACCTTCGCCCAACGCACACCGAGAAAAATCTCGGCGCCATGAAAGCCAAGCGTGCAGTCAAGCGCATCACTTTTGATCGAGGCGAAGCCAGCCCCAGCGAGACGCTGTACGTTTTGGTCCCCAAGCTGGATGAGAGCAAGGTCCTCGTACCCAGCTCGCTCGAGCTGCTCTTTGACATTGACTTGACTGGCGGCCACGACAACAACTTCCTTGTGCAAAACGTCACAAGCGCGCTGGTTGACAAGCTGGTTGTGAAGTACTCGGGCACCATACTGCAACACACAGTGGAGTACGACATCTTTAAGATCTAGGAGGACCTTTTCCTCTCGCAGGAGGAGCGGGACAACTTGCCGCTCGAGGGCATCCATAGCGAGGACCTCTCCAAGATCCGCTCAGGGGCGGCGGACAAGAAAACTTCTAGTGGCAACGTGGAAAAAAAGCTGAAAACGATTTTGAAGAAAAAATACCGGAGTCTCTTACTCCCAAGCCCTCTTCAACTATCTTGTGTTTGGGTTGATCCTCGCCCCAGTTTCCCAAGTTGTAAAAGGCTCAGACGTCACCAAGCTCAAATACAAGCTGAAAAACATCCAGCTCCAGTACGAAACAATCAGAAGCAAGGCTCTGGCGGACGAAGCGTACAGCAATTTTTCCACTGGCAAGGAGGTCCTTTACCACCACGTGATGCGAGATGCAGTGGTCCCCTTTGCAAAAGGCACCGAAAAAGGGATCAACCTTCGTGTCAATCCACAAAGGCGGCTGCTTAAAGGTATTCTTTTGCTGTTCGTCAAACCGTATGTTGCAGGCAGCAGGGGCTCATAACAGAGCGTCAGCCTACACTTGACCAAAGTCAGCATCACGGTCAACGGCTAGCCCAACATGGTGTACAACAACACCATCGAGGGCAAAGACATATGGGAAGAGGTCCACCGCTTCTTTGGAAAGCCTAAAAAAAAACAGCAACACATAAACTTCGCAAAGTTCTAAACCGACAACAAGTTCGGGCTGCTGATCGATTTGCACTCCATGGCTGACCAGGCCATGCATGGCAGCGGCACCTGGCTTGTGAACACCAAAGAAGGGGTCCAGCTTGAGCTCGAGCGTAACGCCAGCGGCTCGGGCAATGTAAAATGCCACGTCTTTGTCATCAGCGATTGCAGATGAACATTCTGGGGCACAATAGTAATCTGTGCAATACTAATATAGCAATGGAGCGGAGAAACATCCCGTTCAATGCTCCCATTATTGGTCCTACGAATTCGGGAAAATCTCAGTTCGTGGTGGACCAGCTTCTCGGCCCCTTCCGCTAAAATTTCGATTACATCACGCTGATCTGCCTGACATTTCAAGTACAACACGACCCTTCACCAAATATGTGAAAATGACCCGTAAATGTTCGTCTTGATGTTCGAGCAGCACAAAGTGGAAATCTGGCTGAAGATCGTCTCCCGCCTTTTCGAATACGCTCTTGATCCTCGATGACTGCGCTGCTTCGAAAGATGTGAAAGGGCGCACGGGCCAGCTGGTGAATCTCGGCTTTTCTGCCTGCCACGCCGGCCTCAGTATGTGGGTGCCGGCCAAAAGATGACGAGCATTATGGCTTCCTTCCGGGAGAAGGTGGCGGTGATTGTTTTCTTTCACACCCCTTCAGCCAAGACCACGAAGGCCATTTTCGATGATTTCGCCGGTGAGCTCTTCTAGGGTGAGTACAAAGCTCTGATTTCAAAGCTGAAATCGCAGAAGTTAGCTCATCTTGTGTTCTCTCTTCGCCACCCTTTTGAATTTGTTTAAGTTAGAAAAGTTGAAGCCGCTTCTTTTGGTGGAGCTTTGCGTGACAGCCCAAAAAACGGCTGCGATGAATACTAGTCTCTAGCAAGTCTGCTCTTGAAGAGCCGGTCAAACACATCATACAAAAATGCTTTTCGTTTCTGTCTTTGGCCTGATTGAAGAGCAGGGCGTTCACGCGCCTCACAAAACAGTAGAGTTGTTTTTCGTCCAACTGACTTTTTGCTCAGCCTGTGGACAATGATGCAGTCGTTTTCCCATCCAAAGACATTAATCGCAAAGGGGTTTGAAAATCGATACGTTCATAGTTGATTCCATCGTTAACCAGATATTTGCTTGGCCTTTGCGGTCCTCTCCATCGTTTGGTGGAAATAAAGAAGCTCTGAGTGCCCACTTCAGACATTCGTTATTGCTGTTACGTACGTACGTTGGTTATCGCTTTCTTGCTTTTCAATTTTTGTGGAAGATTCAAGTAAGTTCCTCTGCGCAATGGCTGATAGCGCGCAAAGTTGACGTAAGCGAGCATTATTCTTTCAAGAACCCATCCCGATCCTTTTGCAGACCAGGACTCAATTTCACCCTTTACTGCGTCAATAAATGTGTCAAATTCTCTTTCGATCTTGTCCTCCTCTTGTTAGTTGAAGGCGTGGGGTTAGTTTTCTTGGAAAAAGTGCTCCATGTAATCGGTTGTTACGTCATTTCTTTCGATTAAAAATAAAAACATCGCTTTCAGCCCAAAGCCGACTTTGATTCTTCGCAACTTTCTGATTTTATTTTCAATGAGATCGACGTATTTTGCCTTGTTTTCACTCGCAAACGCAAGAAGATCTTTGTTGTTCGGATTTTCTTCGGACAAAGACATTCTCCAAACACGAAGCCATTCCTCAAGGTTATTTCGGACCACCAAGAACGTATCATATGTCACAACCAAATCATGTCGTAACGGCCGAGGCGGGTTTCTGTTTTCCGCCTCAGTTATCCCTCCGTAAAACATCCGCAGAACATCGGACGTGAATTTTTCGGCACCCATCTTGGCCTATATATCGGT
This sequence comes from Pavona decussata, assembly GCF_977016875.1. Lineage (NCBI taxonomy): Eukaryota > Metazoa > Cnidaria > Anthozoa > Scleractinia > Agariciidae > Pavona > Pavona decussata. The sequence continues at coordinate 3,698,684 of NW_028145514.1, read as the reverse complement.
GCAGATATTTCTTCAATAGGAAAAAATTCTGGCGCGTACCGTGTATGCAAGTGCAGACGTTCGATGGGCAAACCTCTGGCGCAGCGGGTGCAACATTTCTTCGATGCGAAAAACCCTGGCGCGCACATGTAAGATGAGGGTTCTGGACGCAGTTCCGACAACCAAGCTGTTTATCCCGAGGCGAGGCGAACCTGGGAGCCGACTTTCGGGGTAAAACTGGATTGGTTGTCGGAGCTGCGCCAGAACCCTCATCTTACATTTGTGTGGTCTTAATTTTGCAACAGGTTTAGGTCGCTTCTTGCAAAGTGGACCGAAACTGGCGAACAGTTTTCCTGTTTTCACAATGATTTCGGGAAAAATTGCAATATGTTTATTGCTTTATAGAAGTGGAAAGTTTCGCTTAGTTAAAACTACAAGGGAAGAAAACATGCTGAAACGGTTTGTTTGACTCTAAAGCAAAGAAATCGGTAGGGTCTTCGTTTTGCAGAAATGCCCATCTCGAACTACAAAATGAAGACTCTCGCCAAAACGCTTTGTTCGACTCTAAAACTATGAAATCAGTTATGTAGTTTGGGATGGGCATTTCTACAAAACGACGACCTTCCGATTTCATTGTTTTAGAGTCCAACAAAGCGTTCCAGCACATTTTTTCCTCCTGTAGTTTTAGTTGAGATTGAAGTCTTCGGTCTTAATTCGGTCTTCGGTCTCCGTTTGCGGTAGACACCCGCTTTCAATATGCTAATTGGATCTAAATATTCAAAATGTTTATCGCTTCAAAGCCTTGGGATTTTCGCGTAAAGTACAAGAAAATACCTCTATAATAGCTTGTAAATAGTGATTTAGTAGCAAGCAGAAATTAATAGTTGATCATCTACGGTAGCACTGTTACTTCAATTCAGTGTTGGATATTTATCACGTTTTGTTCACACGCTTTTGGTTATCTGCCCGGCGTAGCCAATCGAACGAATCCGAAAGAAAACTACATCGAACTCAATCGAACTCCAATCGTTCGATTGTTTTTCAATTGGCACGGCAATCGAATAAAATCAAACATGAACTTTTCGGTGAGTTTGATTTCGTTCGGTAGTAAAACAAAACGACGAAAATTGATAGAAATTAGATATTGGTATTGATACCCGGCATAGTAAATCGAACCCAATCGAACTAAATTTCAATCGAACTCAATCGAACTCAATCGAACTCAATCCATGGATTGAGTTCGATTGAGTTCGGCAATCGAACAAAATCGAACTCACCGAAAAGAAAAAAAATCAATCGAACCAAATCGAACGAATTCGTGATTTGTGTAAAACAGGAAAACATTGAAAATCCCTAACCATCTTGGAAGCTCGAGTTACTTCAGTCCGGAGTGTAGCGCACGTGTTTTACGTAAACGAAGAAATTACGCAGAAATGGATTCAGATGCGCTGTGGATTGTAAGCTTCAAATGCGTAGCAAAAAGGCTACCAGGAATGCCGCTTTGACGTCAAGGATGGCGAATTTTTTCAGTAATTTGCTTGTATTTTTGCATAAAAGTAACCCTTCGATTTGTCATTCAGCAATTGTAAGTTAGCTAAAAAAGGAAAGGGTACGACAATTTCGGAATACGCCCGCGGGAATAATGATAGCTTTGTTCTGTTCTGTTCCGTTCTGTTTTCTTAACTGCCGTGGACAGTTTATAAATGGGGTTTCTGTTATTGAAAAATTGTAACAAAGTACAAGAAAAACCTGCTTTAATGGGCTTGCTTTTTGGTTGCTTTGTGTAGGTTTACCAGAGCCAATCGAACTCAATCAATTAAATTGTGTTCGATTGAGTTCGGAAACCGAACTCAATCGAACACAATCAGATGGATTTAGTTCGATTGAGTTCGATTTGTTCGATTGAATTCGATTTGTTCGGAAATCGAACTTTCTGAAAGTCTGGTGTTCGATTTCGTTCGATTGCCGAACTCAATCGAACTCAATCCACGGATTGAGTTCGATTGAGTTCGATTGGGTTCGATTTTCGAACGTTCGATTTACTATGCCGGGTTGATAGAATCGAATTATAAAACAGAGAGATTTCCCTCTTATAACTTTGTGAGCCAGATGTACTAAAAGAAAGCACTTATTGTTTTATTGTTAGCAAACATCAACGGCACAGCAAACCAAACTGCCTTTATATACCCGGGATTACACTGACCAGTGATTAAGTGTCAAGTTTCCTATTCATGAATTTTTCAGAAGCGTTGTTTTTATGAAAATTATTTGGCATCGGATTTCCATAAAAACACACGGTTATTTCAAGACGTGTCTGCCCACTCGTCAAAAGGGCGTTGAAAACCGAGAGAAGGCCTATTGTACTGGTCTTGATTTTTATGCCCTGTGACATAATTGTAAGATGTTACCAGCTCACAGCTGAGATCGAATACTGAGCTTGAATCCTTTAGTGCGCGTAACGCACGATCGAGCTATGAATCCGGCATTTCGTTAGGTTCTTTAGCAGGAAGACTAGACGTTTCTCTAAACCATATATGCTCTCTTGAGTTTGGTCAGAAAAAAAAATGCAATCAGTAGTGTACAGTACCAAGTGCAATACCGAGCAATTTGATATCCACGTTTTGTGGTCAAGCTAGTCCAGCAGATCGTATTGCATACAGTTCAAAACCGTAACAAAATGTTACCGCAAAAATACATTTGAATTTGTAAACGGTGGCAGCTCTTGCCGTCCAATTAAACTGAATTTTGTCATTTTATGATATTTGATTTTCTGTCGGAAAACTTGATCCCTGATCCCCTCGCAGCACTTGTGATCCCAGATTCCGGGCCTGTGGTTCCTGATCCCACCCCATTTTTTGCCTTTGATCCCTGACCCCGTATACCTCGTTACGACCCTGATATTAAGGAAGAGCATGATCTACATATGAAAAGCAGCGAGGTTTGTATCAAAACAAGGTCATCCGCAGCCTCGTTTCCAATCCAAGGCCAGGTGACTTAGCACACAACTGTAAAATGGGCTATTTTTCTCTGTCAGATCCATGACGGACTCGAGTTCGCCACCAATCTCGTAGCCTCAGGGTAAAAGAGTGAAACAATCCTTCATGCTCCAAATTTTTGTTAACCCTCAAAACAAAACAAATATTAATTAAGTTCATTGCCACCGAGCTTAGTACAGTAAAAACTGTCGAGAATATCTGCCTCTATATTGTGTTATTCAAACATTGAAAGACTGTTGACACAGCATAAAGTTGAGTGAAAGACGGCAAATCAGTCCTTCCTTTGGTGATTTAGACTGGAATCCGTTTTAAATTTCTGCCGCTACTCTGTTCCAACTTACGTATAACGGATATAACGGAGAACTACTGAAAGCTTGCGCACAAAGATAAAATGCGCGGGCACTTGAAATACATTAGGAAGTAAAACCAGCCGTGTTAACCATGATAACTGAAGTTAGGAAAAACAAGAACAATGTGCCGGTGTTTCACGTTACAATAATATTAAATAGGCTTTTAAGATGAATTTCAAGCATCACTCAATCTATGCGCAGCGCTAGCTATGTTATTATTAACAGAATTGTCTTAAAGCTTTGATCACAGGGTAGATTAGTAATACATGAAGGTTGTTCGTTAATACTTAATCTGAGTGATTTGTTTGTCTCTTTGCCTCTAAAGGATATTCCGCAAGCTCCCGTGCAGAGAGAATTCCACTGGCGTTTATAACTTTCAACTGTAGGTTGCTTCTTGAATTATGGGTGAAAGTGAGACTTCTGGTGACGAAACTCAGGCCATCTTAGAGCTACAGTCCTCTGATGCCGAAAGTTCCTCCGATGATGACGATACATCCTTGGCAGATACAAGCTCACCCCGCTCTTCCGCTGGCAGTGTGTCTGTTTGGAAATCCGTGTTCAACATCGTAAATTTCATCGAAGGAATTGGCTTTCTTGCTCTGCCGTATGCCGTTAAAGAGGGCGGAATACTCATCATTGTGGCATTTTTTATAATACCAGTTTGTTTATGGTATACGGGAAAAGTCCTTATAGAGTGTTTCTACGACACGGACGAAAAGCAAAGAAGAGTAAGAGCGAGATCAACGTTCAAAGAACTAGGAGAGGTTCTGTCTCACAGATACGGAGGATACATAGTAACAGCCTTTGTGCAGTTGGATTTGTACCTGGCTCCAGTTTCATATCTTATTCTCTGTGGATCACTAATGAGTCACGCCCTCCCCTCAATATCCCTCACAGCTATCGCGTGGACATTCATTGCAGGAGTTGCGGTTTTCCCAACAACGTATCTGAAATCCTTGTCAGACATCGCCTGGTTAAGTGTCGTTAGTGTCATCGCATTAATCTCAGTCTTGATCTCTGTTCTTTGGTATGGGGCCAAACACATGGACGAGTGGGATCTGGGCACTATCCTGTTTTGGGACAGTGAAGGTGTCAGCATTGGTCTTTCGATTTTAATTTACGGTTACGGCGCGCTTCCAATTTTGCCATCAGTTGAAGAGAGCATGCGTGAAAAACACAAATTCACCTTAGCTCTTGCTCTAGCATATGCCATAACTATGGTGATAAAAGTCGTTTTTTCTGTCTTTGCGTTCCTTTCCTTTGGATCCGGCACAAATCAAGTTATCCTTAACAATCTACCCGAAGGCCCATTGCGCATGAGTATCAGTTTCATTTTTGTTATTTTCTGTGTTCTTTCGTACGCCCTGCCTCTTTATCCAGTGTTTGATTTTCTCCAAACATTTACAGCGATCGAGACAGTCTCTGCTAGAAGGCCGATATTGGGCCCATTACTGATTCGCATCATTGTGGTTCTGTCGACAATTTTGATTGCAATTCTAGTTCCAAAGTTCGCTTTAGTTGTCTCTTTCGCTGGGAGCGTGTTCGCCTCATTTTTTACCTTCATATTCCCGTGTGCTGTTCACCTTAAATTAAACTTCAGAAAGCTGAAAAGATACGAAGTTTGCTTGGACATCCTGCTGATCTTTATTGGCGCCGTTGCTTTCATATTTGGAGTGATTTATTCAGTGAGGGCCCTTATTCTGGATTAATATAATTTCTCCATTCTATAAATGCCTGTACAAGAGCTAAAATTCGTACTTCAAAACCAACATGGATGAAGACTGTGGCTTAAAACCAGGAACACCTCAAATGGTGATTCGAAACGTGTGAGAACATATTTTCACGGGAAAAGGGCGCGGAGTTGGTGATGCGTCAGAAATGAATTCAAATGCACGTGTTGAACGAGTACGTTTTTTGTACAACTATATTCTTTTGATCATTTCCGTTTACTTTTCCCTTTCCTGTGTTCTTTAAAGGGACTAAGTTACCCCAGGCGCATGCGCGTGTTGATGAGAAGCACTTTGAAATCGTTGGCCCTACTTTTTCAGATACCGTCGGAAAGTTCAGAAAGCTGTTTTCATGTTTGAATCGCGTTCACCTTACTGACCTTAGGAAAGTTAGCTGAATGTTTTTTTTACAAACGTTCTTTAGTAATTACAGAACCTGTTTGTTGCGATATTTTTGAAAGCTTTTGCAATGGAGGAAAAGCAAAAATCCCGCGACGAGTTGTATGCAAATTAGTCTACTCTACTAGACTCTACTACGAGTGTATTTCCATCTCCTTTGTTCTTATACTTTTAACATTCCTTTACGAACCATCAAGCAAACGAATCAGTGAGAACACAAAACCATTGTTTTGTAGTTTCGTTTAATAAATAATATTTTTCAAAGTGTAACTGGCGATTGTTTATTATCAACATTTGTACAGTAATATAACGGGGTTAACGCTCCATGTAACGTAGACATGATATGGCTTTAGTATGTTGGTCCTATCACAATCATGAGGTACCTGATTGTATTATTCTAAGAATAAAAGAATATGTCTTGATAATGAGGAACGTACAGTCATGGCAAAGTTTTCTTGACATAAAAACAATTTCTGGCATGAAGGTCTCTCTCTCCTTTTCGTAATCGACCATACACCGTACTTGACACCCTCCCCCCGTCCCCCTCCACCCCCATGAATCAAAGTCTCTGTAACATTTTTGCTCTTTCGGGGTTGTTTTCACCTGTGGCACTCAACGAGAACAATTAAACATAATACTTAAAATGATGTCTCGCGTGTTCCCAAATCGTTGGTGACCTTTTAAAGATACATTTGTTTAAGCTTATACTGATGCATCTGTTCGGATGCTTGAGCTAAATCTTAGAAAACGGAATTTTATTCCCAGAATTAACTACCTGTTAACGCCTTTACGAAAATGCTAGCTGACCTTTTTATCGCATTTTGAACGACATAGTTGCCCCTTCGAAAACGAAAGGAAATAGTTTTCCAGTGTTCCGAAATTTTCAGCTGACATTTTGCCGAAGAAAGTTACAGATTTCCTCTACGACTAAACCCGAATTTCTGAGACAATGAAGGCCTTCCCAACAAATATCCGTCGAAATGAACCGAATGGTGCCCCTGTTTTCACCCTTCAAAGTGGTTGCAGTCCCATGGTGTTTTCAAAGATTGTTCACTCGGTAGTGGTCTCCCCAACTTTCCATCCAGATTTCCTGCCATCCTCATAAAGCTGCCTTAAAACTCTTTTAAATTCTCCCTTGGCCGTTAACTCTTCATATTTTCTGTACAGTTGTAAAGCTGTGTTAGCGTCTTCCGTGCTGTCGTGGGTTTCGGACTGGATTGTTAAGCCTACAATAATGAAAAAATGTTAGTAATTCAAAGAATTAATAATCAACCAATCAACCAATCGCCTAATCAACCAACCAACCAATCAATCAATCAATCCATAAATGAATGAATGAATGAATCAATCAATCAATCAATCAATCAATCAATCAATCAATCAATCAGTCAGTCGTCCATCCATCCATCCATCCCTCATCCCCTCCCTCCCTCCCTCCCTCCCTCCCTCCCTCCAGTCAGTTAGTCAGTCAGTCAGTCAGTCAGTCAGTCAGTCAGTCTGTCAGTCAGTCAGTTAGCCAGCCAGCCAGCCAGCCAGCTAGTGAGTCACTCAGTGTTTTCGCCAGCCAGTCAATAATTCATCCACCAAGTCAGTCTGTAGGAAAGGCAGACATTGAATAGTTTTGTAAACCTCACAATACTTTATCAGTCATTAATCGACCAATCTACCAGGGCAAGAGGGGACCACTAAGCATTTAAAGAGAAGCTTTACCTAAGAAATACCACGCAAGGAATCGAAGTGAGATGTACCGCTGACGGACAAGATGAAATAATTCTACCGTGTCAAACACCTGTTCCCTTGGTACCTAGAAAAACACATGAAAAAACGTAAATCAATGTCGCGTTTAACCATTGTTATCGAAAGTAACATTTTCTTGTGGAATACAGGCTTCGTAAAGGAATTGGAAGCGCGTGAGCTTTAAGGGTCAATCTAACATACCAGGATATTTATTACTCTGAAATCCTTTTTCAACCCATGGCCAACGAACTTCACTTTCCGGGCGACCAAGGCTCGAAGTTTGCGATAAGTTGTTTTTAACGTGGTGAGATGCTTGGAGGACATTGTGGCGTCTAAATCACCTGGTTTTATACCAGAAAACTTCGTAAGGTAGTCAACAACCTGGAAAAAGAAATGACTCTATGAAAACACATAGTGGGAAGATATTGAACAGTCTTGAAATGTTGGCAGTAAAACGAGTGGTTTTACAGCAAAGTTTTGAACATTTTATGGCGTCATTTTATAGAAAACTGCCGTCCACAACATGGAAAAAGTATGAGCGGAATTGGTATCATTTTCCACTGATTACGAAAGAGCGCGCGTTACTTCTGATGTCATTTTTGTCTGTTTAACAAATAAATACCATGTTGCCGTGCGTCTGTTCAGTAATAGATCACAGAAGACGTCAAAATATGGTAAGAACAAAAAAGTGGCACACGAGGCGCAGCCGAGTGTGTCACTGATGTTCTTACCACATTTTGACGTCTTCTGTGATCTATTGCTGAACAGACGCACGGCAACATAGTCTATTTGTTTTATATAATAAAGAAGCAAAAGTTGTTAATGGTGATGTCATGTATGCGTCTGTCCTCCAATAGATCATAAGTAAGAACCAATCAAAATGCGGTTAGAATTCAGCTTATTATACTCTTATAGACAGTATCTGCGAGCCAATCAGCGCGTGGGGATTTTGACAGTTACTGCAAAACAACCTTATGTACCTGCAATGGACGGTTGGAACTTTAATCGAGCTAAGGATAAAAATAACTTGGAGTCACACCCACGAATAATTAACAAATCGACGGCAGTTTTCTACAGTCTTTACTCTTATAGATAAAATGACCTTATGAAATGTTCAAAACTCATGTTTTGGAATTGGTTAACATAACACTTCATTCGCGGCCTTTCCTTTTCACAGGAGCCCACTCACCTGTTCTGTTGTTGAAATATAGTCATCTATAAATGGTACACCAGCTAATGGTCCATCGCTACAAAAAGAGACAAAAAGTTCATCAGCTTAACTCTAAAGCCGGGAAACAAGACGGAAGGTTCCTGGGTCTGGTGTAAAAGCGCGAGGTAGTGAGACGGGAAAATGGAGGACGTGAGCCGCCCATCTTTTCCTTCCAGCTCCACAACCGAGACTTCCTTATTCTCTAGATTACAGTTTTCACTGCTAAAACAACCACGAAACTAGGCGCTCAAATCCTTGCATGCCCCCAGCGCTCCCATGAATGGAGCATAATGACTCACCATTCTTCAGGGGGAGTGTTTTTATACAGTCAACTCTCGCCTTGCGGAAACCTCGCTATCACGGACACCCCGATAAATTCGAACAGCAACTAAATTCCCGGCAAAAATAAACTACAGAGGTTTGACTGAAATAAATTCCCGCTATTACGGACTCTTGCTATTAAGGACACTAACTTGCGGTCCCAAGGGTGTCCGTTTGACTGAAATAAATTCCCGCTATTACGGACTCTTGCTATTAAGGACACTAACTTGCGGTCCCAAGGGTGTCCGCAATAAAGAGAATTGACTATATATAAGCAGTCTTATCAAACTTTTCGCCCTCTTTTAGTGATCGCAGTTATGTCCTATTTTTACCCTCCCACTTCCCCTTCGGAAAAGTGTACCTACTTAACCTATCTGCCACGTGACCCTCTGAACAAAATCTTGTCAACCATCCCTTAAGCCCCATTCACACCAACAAAACACGTTTAATTAAACCAGGTTTAACAAAATGAAAACTGGTAACAGAAAGTTGAACCATCGGCTTTGACATAGGATTCAAGTAAGCTTAACTTATGTTTTCATTTGTGTTAAATCTGTAGTCGACAAAAAACCCAAGGCAACTTTTATGAAGGAAACAATTTAACTAAACAGCTTTTAAACGTGTTTAAGCCTTGGTGTGAATGGGGCATTAGTTCGAGTGGGCAACAAGGGGCTATAATAGCTTATAATGGCGGTGCAAATTGTTTACTATCTTACCCTCGCACAACAGTGACACGAGCTACGCTCATCTGACTCGGTTTTATTGTAGACCGAGTACCATCGCTCCTAATTTCGGCTTCCTCCTAAAAAATACACAAACACAAAACAAGATGATTGAATGTCCAGTTCCTTTGTCTGTTTGTAGATTACTCGGTAGATCAATAAATCCAACAAGTGAAGCAAAAGGTTTTTAACTCACTCATCGATTAAAGGAGACTACCTTATTAGAGAAAATTAACGCCAGTGTTCATCAAGGTGTTTGAAATATATGCGATTAAAAACAAATTAAAGTGCTTTCGCGGCAGCCATATTGCAGGAGCGAAGCAATGGAATGATTTTCCTTTGGGAGTATTTTTATGCAAATATTTTTGTTCTATATCTCCAACATGGCCGCCGTGAAAACAATCTAAAGGAGTGTGGAGTTTGTTGAACTAAATGAAATTTGCCCAAGAATGAAGGTAAATTTCAAAATTATTTATAAAAGAAATTAACGCGAGGGTGGACTTAGTGGTCCTTTGTACTAAGGTTAAACCTTCCCATGTTTCTTTGCGCGAGCGAGTTGTATTTCTATATTCTTTTGTGATTTTGAGGGTCCCGGGTACGAGGGAAAAGCTAAAACCTTCGAAGTCGTAACCTTCTGGGAACCTGTTAGGTGATAAATGCATTTCTATGACAGTTACGGCGCTATCAAGTATCTTTAAAAAGCCAGCAGTGTGGAAAACGAAGCTACTACGACGAAATTTAAGATGTTAAAACAAGTCGGCAACAGAGGAACCCCAGGGAAAAGAGGGATTCCCCAAGGGGTAAATAACTCACAGAATACTGCCCCGAAGAATCGCCTCGCACCTGATTCAGAGTAACAAACTCGGCATCCAGTCCAACGAGATCTCCTTCGCCCGGTAGTTCATCAGGTCCCAAGGGGGTAAACTCCCGAGACACACTCCCTCTCCGGACCAGGGAAACATCTTGGTAAAGTACGCTGTCATCGATTCTCTGACTAACTGTTGTAGAAGAAGAAAAATTTCATGCATGGGTATCAATTTTGCTTTAAAAAATATCTCGGTCATATGTCCTGACCTTATTCAAAGTTTCTTTGAGGGGGGGGGGGGGGGGGGGACTTAGGACATACCGTATTTATTCGATTAACCGCCCTAGGCGCTTATTTAATTTTGGGTCCATGAAAGTGGGCAGTTATTCGAGGTGGGCGACATTTTTAGAGAATAAGAAAACAAGGGATAACAAGTTTGTTTCGCTTCAACAAGACAAAACAAAGTACAAAAGCTAACATAAACAAGCCATAAAAATTATAAAAGTTCATTGACTACCGTATCTAAAACCAATTTTGGAACACAAGTGACACTCATCTTTCTTCACGCTGGGCTAGTACAGAAATGTTTTTTGTTGGGAGGGGGTGGGGGTAGGCGCTAATTATGTTCTTGGTCTTTCAGGGTGGGCGCTTAGTTACTTTTTGGGCTTTCAGAGTGGGTGGTTAATCGAATAAATACGGTAGGTGGCACACACCCGAGTCATACCAACAACATTCTAAAATGCATGCATGTGTTTACAGATAAACAAACTATTGGATGTTCGTTTACTTTAGTTCCAATAAAAAAAAAAAAAACACTACGATAGCGCACCAGCTATTCAGGTTGCTTAGGGCATGTGCGATTGTATCTGTTCCAAACTAAAAGGTTTTTGGTACCACTATGGTTACATCGATAGTAGTTTGGACAACGTTCTACTTACTCGTGGTTTCATGGCGACTATTAATATCTCTCCGCGTAAAAACAACGGCGCATGGCATTTTCCAGTCCAGCGAGAAATGAACCGCGTCGTTCTATTGAGAAATGAATAAGAACAGAATGAGTCACTATTAACTTTAACAGAGGAACACAACAACAAGAGCATATGTATATTTTGTAATGCCTACCACTAAGCGCTGTACCATCTCCAAAAGAAAGATAAAAAAGCAAAAACTAAGGGTGCGTTCGATTGACCCCATTCCGGAATAGGTATACATACAATGACTACAAGAAATCCCTCATGAGAGGTTTTTGGAGTTACCGGAGTACAAAATGGCTTTTAAATTATCGTATTTCAACAAAGTTTGTAACGTCTTCCCAAATTTACCTAGAAAGAGAAATCTAACAGCTATTCCGCTTATTCTTATTCCGGAATGCGGTCAATTGCGGTCAATTTCAACCTCCGCTTCAGGCGCTTTCCGTTCACGTATCCCTTGGACAGAATTTTTTTCTTTTTTTTTTTTTTGGCAAGCGAACACTGAATTCTTCGAGTGTTTGAGTCATCATCTTTGATTCACTAAACAGGGGAAGAGACAAGATGAGCAAACAAGAGCGCGGAGGGAGGGGGGGGAGCAGGGGAAAGAAAGACGTGGTGATACGGGTTCATTTTGTCCAATACTTTCTTGATACATAGGCTGCTACGCACACCTGCGATTGGTTGAAAGCGGAGACGGAAGAGAGCGCAGCGGGTAAAAGACAGAGACAATTGAAAGGCTGACCCACAAGTCTCCGTTATAGACGAAAACGATCAGTGTTTTAGATTGTCTTATGATGACAATAAGCGAAGACATGGATCAAACAGGAGGCGAAAAATGTGTTATCAGACGAAAACGTATTAGAATGGACGAAAGGAATCGAACAAAAAAGAAAATAATGGGTATTTAGCCAAGCAATCGATGTGGGCAGGACCTTGGCCCGGTGAAATAAAGGATCTTAAGATAAGTGGGAGGGTGGGAGTTTTCTGCTGTCGACGTCTACATTGCCGACTTTCATATCGTGGGGACTGGGTATGAAACTGTGTATTATGGGATATGGGACGCAACACCCACATAGCCAGAAAGAGGACACTGAACTTTACAACATCCTCAAGTTTGGTGTTAATCAAGCCAATATTAGACGAGATACAGCCATTCAAAATCTCCAATTTTTACTATGAAGTACATACGGACGCCGAACAAGTCCGGCTATCCATACATTTCTTAGTAAATTTTTTAAAGTTTTTGAATGGCTGTATCTCGTTCAATATTGGCCCAAATCTCACCAAACTTGAGGATTTTGTAAAGCTCGGTGTGCTCTTTCTGGCTGTGGGAGTGTTTTGTCTCATATCCCATAATACACAGACTCGTACCCAGTCCCGCACGATATGAAAGTCGGCAATTGCGAAGGATCGTTCGCCTTCTGTTTGTGTTCCACGTCCTCAGTAAACCGCCTTCAACCAAGTGATTCATTACAGCGCAGAAGAAAATCCATGAAAATGCAGAGATTGCTTGCAGAAAATTTCCACTTATCTTAAGATGCTTTAATCAACCCACTACTTATCTTACCGGCGGTACAGGAGTGATGGCGAAATCATTAAAAAGGTACCATTGGCTACATGTAACTCCCTGAAAAAGAAAACCAAGGGCGATAATTAGACTGTATTGGTAATCAACCCATCTCCACCCGAATGCCGGCAACCTGAAGTCACCTGGATTTATGTTGACTAAATTCCAAGGAAGCAGCCTCGTTCGGTTCCCAGACCTAATGGCGCTTATTGAACAAACCGAGCTGCCTGTGTGAGGCTTGGGACCGAGCTTCCCAATCAGTGACGTTATTTTCGGCCGCGAGGCAAGGACGACTGGATGTGTTGGTTTTTGTGGAGGGAGGAAAACCGAAGAAAGACCATCGGGGCAGGGACGAGAACCGACAACAAACTCAAATATATGGCGTCAACGCCGGGAACCGAACCCGGGCCACACTGGTGGGAGGCGAGTGCTCTTACCACTGCGCCATCCCTGCCCTTCGTCTAAGGAAAAAACATGACATGAGCCAAGAAAATATTTAGACCGGAGATAAATTTTCGCGGGATTTGTTTCGAGCGGAGTGTAAATGTATTTTCCCAAGTTATGGAATGAATAATTTGGAGGTGTGCATGAGTATTTGTGATTAGGTAAGACTAAGTGGGTAATATTCAAGTAAAACAAAGTATGTCAGCGGCGGAGAACCCATAAAAATGGAATGACTTTTTTTTTCTTTTTTTAGTGCAAAATGAGGACTTTTGTCCTTATATATAGTTCCCAGGCGTGCTAGCCCTGTGAGGGAAATTTGGTTTGCCGAGGTAAAAGAAAAATCTTCGACGTCGGCGGGATTTGAACCCAAGACCTCTCGATTTCCTTCACAGGGCTAGCAAGCCGGGAGAATTATAAGGACAGAAGTCCTCACTTTTGGCACAAAATAAATAAATAAATAAAAAAATAATAAATAAATAAATAACTAAATCATAATAATAATTTCATTCCATTTTTAAGTGGGTGATAATCTGACCATCAATAAACGAGATGCCTATTCCTGATTCTTGTCTGCGTTTGAAAATGATTGTTGGTGTGAAAATGATTTGTTCTCGTTTCACTGCAGAGTGATTAGAGAACAGGGCTCTTTGCACGTAAAACGGCAAATTTCTCTGGACAAGTTTTCATTTGACACATTTGAAATTCTCGTGTGAACGACAGCACATGTCAAGTTTTTCCTCTAAAGTGCTACTACGACGAAAATTTAAGAAAATAGACGTACTAAATAGGTGCCATGCCTATTTTTATCTCAAACTTCACACCAGAAGTCTGATTATTTAAACATAGTTTTTTCGGTTTTCGCTGTCCGCTATTACTCGATTCGCAAATGGCCGGGAGCGAGGAAAGGGTTGGGTCAAAAACCGATTTGGCTAGTTTTCCTCTGTTTCGCTTCCAGAAGAACTGGAAGAAGAAGAAGAAGACGGCAACGACATCTTAAATTCACTTCTTGATTGATTTACTCGCTCTGTCAAACTCCATGAACTGACGCGCATATGACGTCACGAGCCAACTCTTGCGTGAAGACCGCTTAATAAAATAATCAGTCTTCTTTATTGCGAACCGAGTAATGGCGGACAGATTTTTAGCGGTTTTTGGCTGGCCATTTCCCGACTTAACTGGCTTCCACAAATGCGTAGTATTATTATGGGCATAGTGACTGAATTGACGTTGAAAAAAGCCGATGAGAAAAACAAAAAATGTTCGTGGTAGTAGCAATTTAACAGGTGTCCTTTTTCCAAACTGGTAACACAGCGTAACCCTATCCTAACAATTCTGTGTATTTTCCATCTCACGCACCTGACGGCTGTCAGTTAAAGGGGCAGGTCACCTGTTTTTAGTGTCACTTTGAAATCTATTTGCATCAATGGTAACGTTTGAATAATGGTCCATTTTTATGAAAAAGTTACTCATCGTATGGAAAGAAACTTGCCTAAATCATCTTTAGCTGCAGCTGGCCAGGATGAAAATTAATAGATTGCAATAATTTTTTGAAGTTCTTCCCATTTGTACTGCAAAACCAGCTATAAACTGATTATGAATATGTGAATGACCATCGAAGTTATGAACGCAACTAAGCAGTTGCGAAAAGAAAGCCTGAAAAAAAATTCAGGCTTGAACAGAATTAAAACCCAAGACCTCTGCGATACCGGTATAGAGCTCTACCAACTGAGCTATCAAGCGAACTAGGAGCTGGTTTTTTTTTGTCTTTGAAATCAACTTCTGAAAGATGAATATGTGACAGTAAATATAAGAAATATTCCATGTACAATTGCAAATGAATCATTTAAATTCATAGATGCCATCAATGTATTTAAACTTTTCATCCGGAGTTCAAATACATATTTTTTCGTATATTTACTTTCATCTGACATTTGTTAACCAAATGTCTGTTGGTCTACTGTTAATAAAATTAGTCTGTTTCTCTATTGTTTTTCTGACTTGTTGAAGTCCTTAGTAAGTTGTTTGCAATGCGTGTATTTGTTTTCAGCAGGAATCCAGCCAACCAGGCTTCCTCAAACTAATGAAAGAGTTTAATTGGCTGTCTGCCAGACTACGCTTACAGAACACAAGGTAATCGTGGGTAAATCCGCGCTTTTCGTCGACACGGGTGTCCTATAATCAACTTCTTCAGTTCAAAATTTCCAGATCATCGATACGCTTCCTAAGTTGATAACCATAGTAAGCTTGTGCTGGCCTGACATCGCTTCCGAGATCCGCCTAAATTTAATTTCGACCGTCGATTGAAGAAGGAAACCACAGTTGGCAAATAGCCACGCTTTACACAGCGCCAAGGAAGGAGCCAGAAAAATTAGCAACGACTACACCAGCAATTTGCAAACGGCCGAGAAATCCAGTCGTCCCTGTTAAAACACCAATCCTTAGCCCTCAGCCCACTGAACTTACTTTCCTACGTGGATTACCTTTCGGCGACGGACTCGTTATTCTTTTTGACCATCGTTTAGAGAATCTTTTAAAACACAGTTGATAAATTGACGACTGCAGCCCCAAGATACCAACAATTAATTCCACTTGCAAACTAAGGAAGACCCACCGGGTAGAATGGAGTGGTAAGGTAGGCTTTCCAGCCGACTTAATCGATAAGGTGACACGGAGAGCAAATTTCCAATAAGATGAACCGCATCAAACCTTCATGTTACCATCTGCTTTTTCAAGTTCTTCACCTGCTGTACGGCTGTTTTGTTGTACAAGGGGAGTACAGGGACGGAGACATCATCTTGGGTGGACTTTTTAGTATTCATCAGCAAGGATCTTCGGAGGGTCAGTGCGGTGCACTCTACACAAAAGGACTAGGAGCTGCAGTGGCAATGATCTTCGCCATTGAAAAGATAAACAACGATTCAAGTCTGCTTCCCAACATCACCATTGGTTACGATATACGAGACTACTGCGAGAGTGTTACCAGAGCAACGCAGATCACTTACGATCTTGTTAAAGACAAATGCTGCATGAACGAGACAAGAAGAACAGGAAGAAAGAAGTCGATCCTGGCCATAATTGGTCCATTCGAATCGCGAGTGGCATTGGTCATCGCTGGGGGTCTTCAAATGTTCAATATTTCAGCTATAAGTGGGACAACATCGAGCCCAGAACTCGGTTCAATTTCCTACAAAAACTTTTTTCGCACCATACCTTCAGATACGTTTCTAGCAAAGGCCATGGCCGACACTATGGAGTATTTCAATTGGACGTACGTGGGTGCAGTGGGGCTCGCTGATTCGTACGGGCGAAATGGAGTGTGGTCTCTCGCCAAAGAAGCCACCAACCGAAAAAGCCATTTATGCGTTGCTTTGACGGAATTCGTAGACCTTGAAGAGCCGTATAAGAGCGCTAGGAAGATTGTCAAAAGATTACGAAAGCGCGAGAACGTCAGAGTTATAGCCACGTGGTTATTCGGAAGCTTTGAAGAAATATTTTACCGGGAGGTACAACGGCAAAATCTCACTGGGCGCGTTTGGGTTACAAGCTTTTCATCCGCTTCAGCGTTTTCTGTTCTTGACGGATCCATAGGATTCCAATTCCATAGCTCTAACGATGGGGGCTTTCAAGAATATTTGCAGACTTCTTTCACTGACCGGGCACAACAGCAGGGTCGTTCGAAATGGTTGGGTGAGGTTAGCGCGCTGAGACAAAACTGTTCTTTACATGAGAAAGGTAACGCTGTAAATAGCCAGAACGAATTCTGTTCCCAAAATCTGGCCCATCGTATGTACGCATCATATCTTCCATACGTCATCGACGCTGTGTATGCCGTCGCGCATGCGTTGAAAATAGACATCATCGCTCGTAACAAAGATGCGAATGGCAGAAACTGTCCGCAAGATTTTGACCCGAAGGACCTCCAAGAACGTTTTCAGCGGCTACGTTTTGTTGGCCTGACTGGAAACGAGTCGTTTAATGATTTTGGCGACAGGCAATCAGCGTTCTATGACATTGTGAATTTGAGACACGTTCATGTGGCCGGTACTGAGCGACTGGAACAAATTATCGTCGGCAAATGGGAACATGACGACAGAAACGATGGCAAGCATTTGCAAATTTTCAAAGAAATTCGATGGAACTCTGCTTTTAGCACCCTTCCAAAGTCTGACTGCGTGGAACAATGCTCAGCAGGAACTAGAAAATCCTTAACCTCACCTTGTTGTTGGCAGTGTGTTCCGTGCCTACTGGGAACAGTCAACCCGACTCCTGGGTCTGAAAGCTGCATGAAATGTCCTATGGGGAAGCATTCCAATGGAGCTCGGACAAAGTGTGTAGACTTGCCTTTCAAAAATTTGAACTATTCCAGTGCTGGAGGAATAGTTATCCTTATCTTTGGTGTCTGCGGTGTAATTGTGTCGCTGTATTGTTTCGTTATAATCATCAAACGTTGGAACACCCCCATTATCAGAGCATCAAACAGGGCAGTGAGCCTTGCTCTGTTAACGGGCATTCTCTTGCTCTTATCTCTCGTGTTTATCAATTTTTTGGAGCCTACAAATACAATCTGCAAAATGATCTTCCCATGGCGTTACGTAACTTACAACTTGTGCCTAGCAACTCTACTGGTCAAAATTTGGCGCATCTGCACGGCTTTCCGAGTCCCAGTATTTCACTGTCTTCCAATAAACGGCCTTTCCAAGAAAAAGCAGGGAGCTATCGTGGTAACATTGCATGTTTTTCTGTTGCTTCTGTTGTTAACCTGGCTACTTCTAGACCCACCATTCAAAACACGCAACATTTTCCCAGAAAACTATGTTTTCATTGCGTGCAAAGCGTACAGCTCCTCAGTTGGAAAATATCTGTTCATTCTCACGTGCTCTTACATTTTTGCTCACACTTTGTTCTGCGCATTTTGCTCTTTCAAGATCAGGAACATCCCGGAAAACTTCAGCGAGGCCAAGCGAATCTCATTTGCCATGTACATCTTCTTGTTTTCGCTACTGGCCTTTCACCCAGTGGAGTTTTCAATGGACGGATGGTACGTCACTGTTGTGGATTGCGTAACAACGCTTTTAAGTGCTTATGGATTGCTTGGTTGCGTATTTTTGCCAAAGATATACATCCTTCTCTTCACACCAGAGGTGAACAGTTTAAGCAGCATGCGGCAGGAAGTATCTAAATACTCGTTTGGTCTTGGCGCTGTCCGTGTGCATCCAGTACAGTCAACACAAACCGAGTAGACTTCTTCTTGCTGTGAACATCCTTCGACCCACACGGGCTAGCCTGCGTGGCAAGCGTGCACGCAGCCTTCATACCGATAACCAATTACAAAGTCAAACTCTCAAACAGTTTTTGTGGCGGTAACTATCAATTCTGTACATATAATCCTGAAGTCTGACCAATCAAATAGAGCTATTTAGCAGTATTTTCTGCGGTGCTGTTTATTACATGTATGACGTACCAAAGTGGTCTAACGTTTGAGTATGTGGATGAATACGTCAAGTGTGACCATTCAGATGAAAGCTACTGAGCAGTACTTTTCTGTACTAGACTCTCATTTTTGAGTTTGGGGATGAAATGCCAAAGTGTGACCATTCAGATGAAAGCTACTGAGCAGTACTTTCCTGAGGTGTTGTTTATTACGCTGTACAAGGTGCTTCTAACGATTGAGCCCAGATTTCAGTGAGCCAATTCAAATGCAAGCTTTTTAGCAGTACTTTACAACGGTACCGGGTTTGGGGTGCAAGGGGTGACGCAGTGGTAAGAGCACTCGCCTCCCAATAATGTGACCCGTGTTCGATTCCCGGTCTCGGCGTCATATGTGGGGTGAGTTTGTTGTTGGTTCTCGCCCTTGCTTCAAGACGTTTTTCTGCGAATACTCCTGTTTTTCCCTCTCCTCAAAAACCAACATTTCCAATTTCCAATTCGATCTGGATTATTGTCAAGTTCTTTCTCATGAGCTTCTGGCTCAGGAGATTGTGCAAGCACTCCCCGTGTTATTGACATTAAATAAATTACTTTACTCTATTGCTCTCAAAACGAAGATTGACAATTTGTTAGTGACAAGTTTCTTTGACGAACAGGTGTTGAAATCTCAGTAAATGTTACAGCTTTACTGAAAACAACAGTGACCGATCACAAAGTACAAAACGTTTTCCTCTAAATAAATCATAAACATAATTTTCCTACCTCCTTTCGGCTGTGGTAAGTAGTACCAACGTGAATATGCGCCACCAAGTTCCCTCCAGACTTGAAGTCCTGCACATGGCCGACAGTGGCTAACAGATCGTATACAACCTCATTTTCTGAGCACTTAACTTTCTGACCCTACACATTAAAAAGAAACACAAAACAAAAATAATAAGCAGGTAATTTGCATGACTAGAGCCCCATTCACACCAACAAAATACATACATGCTTGATTAAACCAGGTTTAACACAATGAAAATTGGCAACAATTGCACAGCTTCAATGTAAATAAGTGTTAACTTTTTGAATTCTGTGCTTAATAAGGTTCTATTATTATTATTATTATTATTATTATTGTTGTTGTTGTTGTTGTTGTTGTTGTTGTTGTTGTTGTTATTATTATTATTATTATTATTATTACAAAAGCTGAACCATTGGCTTTGACATAGGATTCAAGTAAATTTTAACTTATGCTTTCATTTGCGCTAAATCTGCAGTCGACAAAAATCGGAAAGCAGCTTTTATGAAGGAAACAATTTTAAACTGTGTTTAACTAAACTGCTTGGTGGGAATGGGGCATATGATAGATAGGATAGCTAGGCTTGTTGCTGACTTCAATAGATATTTTACTCGCTTAACTTCTCACAACAATACTCTCCAAGTTAATCAAAAGTACACCCAATCACATTACCTCATCAATTTTGGTAATATGAAGCATTCCATTCGAGTCAAAAGATATCTTTATTGCTAGCGGAATCCAACCTCTGACTTCTTCCTCTTCGAGAATATCGGCTCGACTGGTGAACAAGAAACTTGACATTAATTACGGAAAGCAATAGTTTTATGCTCCAGATGGAGCCAGTGTTTACAGGTCATTACAGAACTCTGAAACGCGAGCCAGCTTCTCCAGATCAGGCTGTTCGGTTGGAACTGGAATCGGGACGCAAGTTTTTCATAGTTGTTATGTTTTTAATCTTGCGTTTCCTTTTACCATTTATTGTAGTTTTTGTAAAGTGAAAAGCAATAATAATAATAAAGAAAAACAAATTCTACATTAACATGTTCGAGGAACTGGTAGAAGGTTGAGCAGGTAGCCATTTTTCTAGCATGGACTGGGAGCAGATATGGGGACCACGTTGTTAAAAATCAAGCTTAAGATCGGAGAGGATCTCAAGATTAAGGTGGCTTACTACAGTTTTAATGGATTATAAGGGCAGAACTTTTAACTCTTTTGAAAAAGGTTCCAAGCTGTTTTTCCCTTCACTATTTACTGTTTGCTTAAGTCTTTTACGATTCTATGTGAAATTTGAACAATTAAACATCAACAAATAGCCAAAATGAGCGACCGAGTACCCAATGAGAGACTGGGCACTAGTAGGTTAAGTCACCTTTTTTCTCAAATTCTACCCGTATGACCCAACCTCAAAATTTCAGCAACAGTAAATTAGAGCTCTTCTACCGGATGTTTATCAAACTTTTTTGCCATATTTTTTTCGCCCTAGGCTTGATTACATGTTTGAACGGAGTTTTGAAACTATCGCTACATACACCAAAGAGATTTGACGCCTTTCAAGTGCTGAAGTGGTTTTTGTTACTTCTTGAGGTTACTTGCGTCATTTTTGCACGCGCAACAAATACTGACGTGTGGCAGGCTATCATAGCGCGCGCTACTAAGTCTCGGAAAAACTGTAGTAAGCCACCTTAAGCTCGCGTTCTCAAGATTATACGCCAAAGCTCTTATCCCTAGACCAGGCCCCTAAAATTACATTAGTCGACCTTTCTTTAACTCAATCGGTCTTATGTTTTCCTTAACTGAACGCTTTAAGTAACCGAAAGTCAATTGTCCGTCACTTCTAAGCCATTTTCGATACATAACACGTACCCGTCTTCTGTGCTAACTCTATCGTGCCTAAACTTGCAGTCTGATCGTGTACAAGCATCGCCATATCTGCAAGCCCTTGTTGATGACTGAACTGTTAGTTTCTCCTCTGATTTGGGCGGCGGATCTAGTAACTACAAAAAGCATTTCCGTTAGTGTACTCGTATGGTCATTGGAGTAAAAACTTTACAGCTAAATGAGTCTCGTGCAAACTCTTCTGCCTCTCACTCAGGCGCGTTCTTAAAGTTTTCGGAGCCAGCGAAGGCTTGGGGACGAAATTACGAAGCACGCCTTCCCATGATCCTTAACCCCGAAACCATCCCATGGTTCCTTGCGCACGCAAGTAATATTTCTTTTCTTTCTTCTGCGATTTTTAAGGAACCTGGGCACAAGACCGGAGACTGTTCTTAAAAATCTAGTGGAACTATCGATACTAAGAATTAGTGCCCTTAGGATTGTAGTTGTCTCGCTTTCCAACAACTTTTTCCATTCAAATCCTTTAAAATTTTCAAAACTTCAAACTACCATGAAATTCCATTCTCATACGTCAGTGGCCTTAAATTTCGCCACTCTGCTAATTTTGTCACTCTCTTTCAATTTTTAGGTATTCTTAAAGTTATAGCACGTAAGGTTAAAAACTTAACTGTCAATTCGGTTACGTGACCCCAGCAGCAAAAGGCAAAACGGTAGTGTGTATTTCAGTTGTATAATAATTAAACAAAGAGGATTTCTAGGCATTGCAAACCAGCTACCATTCATACAAATTAGTTGACCCATATCCTTCTCTTAAGGCTTGTTGTAAGCGAAGTTATCATATGTCCAAATCACTTTTAGTTTACTATCTCGAGTGTTTCTACTAAACTGCTTTTCCAATGTCTTTCAGTTTTAAAACACAATATTTTGATTGCACAAGTAGTCTAGCCTAAACTTTCAAAGTTCGCCAAGATCAACATGTACATTCAGTTACGGAAACCTGTTGTTGTATTTTCCAAAAGTCCACTTCCTTCGCATGTTCCATGCCACAATTAAATGCTAAGATATCCGGTAGCTTCTTTACTTTGCGAGTTTGAACCTGTTGGAGAAAATGTAAAAAAGTTCGGCTTTAACAAAATAACTGAATTGGTTAACTCTTTCCTGCTTACTTCTTCCCCAACCAATACAATCTGGGGAAAGAAAACTATAAAGCTTACAAGAAAAATTGAAATCTATGAACTCGGAAAGAGAAACACGACGCCGGTAGCAAGAACAATGAAGGCGTGTACGGCGTCAGTCACTTCCCTTAGTTCATTCACGCAACAGGGTTCAAAATCGTCGATCGATACCCATATCCTACCTCTGAAATGAGGAAGCCATGTCTATTCATCATGGTGCGTGTCAAAATCACCACTATTGTCCTCTCATAGACATTTTCGGACAACGCGAGATAGGAACGACGTATGGCGTCGCAAAAAATGTTTGCGAGCAGCTAGAAAAGGATAGAATGTGTGTAATGTGTAAAACTATGCACGTTTAATTTTAGGGAATGAGACAATTATAAGCAGTTCAAGTTTATCCGCCCAAATTTATCTCCAAGTGAACACATACAACGATTCAGTAGAGTGACTAAGGCTTCGGTTCTCTTGCGTCCTGGAGGATTGGCCAAACATTACACCAGCAAGATGACGCAAGATTCCGTTTCTCACGAGCTTCAGCACTACCACGCTCAAACATTTAATTGAGCTCTCACGTCCAGACAAACTGAATGCCGGCTGATTTCATAAAAAGTTGTCAAGAATATTCACAAACGCAGGAGCATTTCCTGTCATGATACTTACAGTGGGCTGGTATCTGGAACATTGTTCGCACCAAGCTTGCATACTCTGCTCTCGACACATACTTGTCAATAGCACGGACTCAAAGCTGACTGGAACTTGTTGTGGTTTTTCTACAAACATGGCCAAATAAAATTACTAAGTAACTTTGAAATGCCCAGCCACTTAGCACAGAGACCCACTGTTTGCCATCTAGCGGATGACGAAAATAACGCAAAAACAAACAAACAAATAAACAAACAAAGAAACAACAACAACAACAGAGCTTGAAGTAAATACCATGCGAGCGTCAGCCCATTACTAGGAGCCTCTATCTGTATTAATTCCTTAAGTCAACCCTCTCTCGAGTAGATTTATTTTTAGAACTGTTTCACCGCGAAAAAATATGGGGTACAGCAATTTAATTACTTTGATTGGGTGTTTGAACTGTGCGCGTTCCAAAGGTTCTCTGAAACCCGATCTAAAAATAAATCTACTGGGAGAGGGATGACTACAAGACTTAGCATATATCAGAGATAGACGCTACCGGTCATGGGCTCTCTATGCGAGTAAACAGTACACCAGGGCGACGCCAGCCTAAGGACTAGCAAACTAGTAAGCATAAGGAAAGGAAATGCGTCTTTTTCATCTTTCTGCTTCCGTGCTGGCGTTGTTCATGTAAACAGCAGTAACGTAAGCGTGGGCGCTTACATTAAGCAAGTAATGCTTTTCCATGCACACACGCAGACGTTCTTAGGGCTCGTCACGTATTCTGGCCTCCCTCACAAAAATAAATTACCCGCAGCGTGGCCTCACCTTCGGATACTTCAGGGTATTCTAAATTGAAGAGCAACGTGGTGGACTCTCGTTTGGTTTCTTTGCCGCAGCGACAGCGACTGAGCAGTTCAACATCCGAGCCAAACAGACGCTGGATTATGGAAGACTGGCTTGTTTTCGTGGTCCTATAGTTACAACGAAAATCAAATACGCATAAATAATTTCAATATACTCTTTTGCACGGCTTAAAGGGAAAGGATGAAAGCTTGGTTGCCGGGTTCTCTGCTAGCAAAATCTCAAAAATGATCGAGGCTCACACGAAGACTTCTATGGTTATACCGAAACTTACCGGAAGATTTCCGAAGACCGCCGAAGGTGACCATTTACTCTACGGAGAAAACCGATATTCCAGGAGACTACGAGATGCTTACTTGCAATACTACATACTACATCCAGATGCAACAGATGTAAGGAAAGAAACTCGTTAAGGGATTGAAACGAACCCTCTCACGGGTTTCTGGTAAAATGAAAACAAATGATGGATCAGAGAATTAACTCTGCAGTGTATGTTAAAGTGCTAAGGTGAGCCCAAGAATTTCCTACTGAGCGTATACGTAATCGTGGGTGTTTGCTCACTCCCGTTTGTCCTCGTAGCTCAGTCGGTAGAGCACGGACAATCAAATCCGGAGTTCGTGGGTTAGATTCCGGCCGAGGACAAATACTTTTTTTCCTTGCCTCGTGAGATCTCCTATTTCCTTACTAGGGCTAACGCTCCGCGGGAAATTCATGGGTTCACTTTAGCACTTTAACATACACTGCAGAGTTAATTCTCTGATCCATCATTTCTAGTAATATGTACTCACGGATTTTGTGGGTCACCATTCGCTACTTCTGTAGTTGAAGGAGGTTCAAGCGTATCCTGTAGAGAGGCAAAAAGAAGTACACAGGTTCTCAGAAAACTCGTTCTAGCTTCTCCGCTGTCCTTTTTGAGCATTTGTAATACTATTTTGCAAATTCAATGCTCCGTCCGTAATCTGCTGTTTTACGGGATGGAATGATTAGCCTCTTGCCCAACTTCACTAGCGGGAGGAAAAGGGGCCATACCTTGTCCCGCTCTCTCCCTGGACTAATCCGCCAAGATTGAACCTATCATGACTACAGTCCCATCCAGGATCGATCTTTGGGTAATAAGGCCACGCAAGCCTCACTACCAAGATAAGGTGATGGCCCAAGGGTGGGGTCCTATTTCCAAAACCAGGGAAAAAGGATGTCAGTCAGCCAAGTAAGTCAATACTCTTTATCAATACTCTTTTGTCACGTCTAAAAGTAGTCTAAAAGTATACGTGGTATCCGAGTAACAACTCGGACAGGCACGAATTCAGATTGGTCTGCACACTCAAGCTTGCTTCTGTTCTTACGAAACCGGCCTGAAAGTCAAACTCAAACTCGCGTTTCGAAACCGCCCCATGTTTATATTTGACGCAATATTTCTCAAACTCATTAATAATTCATCACGCCAAAACAAAGCAAATCACTACCGTGAAGGAGGTTTAGAAATGTGATCTTAATTATCATAACATTTTGTGAACTTTTACTTCGAATTTCTCAAAGAATTATCAATAGTTTGAGTTGCTATGTCAAACACTCGAAAGAGTGTTTCCTCCTATTTCCAAACACCTCGAAGTTGGTTAAAAAAAAAATCGGCTGCGCCTCTTTTTTTTTTTAAATGTTCTCGCTGTTTGGAAATCGGATGGAACACTCTTCCTCGTGTTTGATATGTAAAGTCAAATATAAACGTGTGGCGAACGTAATATCATCCAGTTTGTTGGAGGCTTACTGAGTGAGGGAGAGGAGGAACAACAGTACCTGGTGCATCTGCTGAAGGACAAATCTAAACCAGCTTTGAATCAAACGAGGAAAGTTCGCGTTTCCAAATGACTCGTCAACATCATTCAACACCAAACCCAGCGCTGCCGCCTGTGGAATGGTGCGAAAGGCTCGTAGAAAGTTGTTAGCCTGAGAACAGCAAACAAAATGAATTAACGGCAGTCAACCAGTTGGGGAGCTTTTCTGAAGTCAGCCATGCATGTTGTGGGGGATAAAGTAAGTAATTTATTTAATGCCAATAATACGGGGAGTGCTTGCGCAATCTCTGGCCCGAGCCAGAGGCTCATGATTAAATGCTTGACAATAAACCAGAATTGGAATTTGGAAATGTGAGTTTTTAAGGTGAGCGGAAAAAGCGGAGTACCCGAAGTACCCACATATGACGCCGACGCCGAGTCTGGGAATCGAACCCGGGCCACATCGGGTGGGAGGCGAGTGCTCTCAGCACTGCACCATCCCTGCTCCCTGTAGCTCCCTGGTCCATGTAGCGAAGGAACTCTATGCAACTGATATTGAACAAATTCCAGTCCCTTTATTATTTATGTGAAAAATCGTTTACCGAGTTCTTTGCAGTGCGACACGATAGAAGCATGTTTTTTTCGGTCTATTGCGCTCTTCGGACTTTGCAAATTTATGTAAGCTTAACATTAGAAATTTATTCCAAAGGGCGCCTTCTGGTCAACAGTTTCCTGGAATTAGCATTGCACCAACTTCTACTACTCGAAAAATGCCTCAGTTAGTTTGCAGTTCAATGTTGTGTAGCCTGCACCGCAGACGGAATCAACCGCCGGTAAATACCGGAGGATGATTTCGTCTGTGGTAAGGCTAGATGTTACGTGTGGATTTTTGACGTGATTTCTAAAGGATTTGATCAAAAAGAAAAGGGGAAGCATTTGTACAATTTTAGTACGATGAGAAATAATAGTATGTATTGAGAAGTTCTAAAATAACTGGCAATCGATCACGATGAATGTCTTACTAAATAGGAATGGCTCCTAAAACACTCACTTTCATTCGTAAAGCGTTCAGTAAACGGAGGTAAGTAGATGTACTCACCTGACAAGTTTGTCCAGATGACATGTCCAACATATGAAACAAGAAACCGAGTTCACAAGCCAGGCAGAATTCACGGTGACACAAATGATTCTGAAAACCGACTCTCAAGGGTTCCACAAAGTAGAACAACTAAAGGAAAAAAGATACACAATGTATGAAAGACAAAGTTGGGAGAACGAACAAACAAAGCATACTGCGTAATTTTAATAGGGACCTTAAGATTGAGGTTTTCCTCGTTTCCCGCAAACCGAAAACCTCTAAAAGACACGTGAATCTGATCCTGCCGTCCCGTTTGACGTTTGAGGTTCACGGATCGATGACAAGGACACTGTCTAGTGGTAAGTCTTAGTGCTAGTGCTAGTCTTAAAACTATATAAAGCTACGTTTAAACGTCAAATTTACTTTCCTTAAAGAGTTTAATATCTCGATGAATGAGAGGTTTGTTTGATTCAGTTGCGACATTACAAGAATTGCCAACCACATTAGGGCGTGCATCGATACTATCCTCCATGCAGCCACCATCTTGTTTTCCTGCGAGTATCCCATGATAGATTGGTAAAAAGTAACCCTCAATCTTAGGCCCGGATTATGTACGTATACGCACCTGAAGCATAGCGTTACAATAGGCATTAGGAATGTGAGTTTCCAAGCCAGCAAATGAGGTCCTGTTGTAATGCTTGAAATCAAA
The DNA here is from genome assembly GCF_977016875.1 of Pavona decussata. Classification (NCBI taxonomy): domain Eukaryota; kingdom Metazoa; phylum Cnidaria; class Anthozoa; order Scleractinia; family Agariciidae; genus Pavona; species Pavona decussata. Next base: position 3,671,190 of record NW_028145514.1, on the reverse strand, counting down.
GTCTTCAACACCTGAAGTTCAAGTTACACACTGGTATGGATTAAAAGGTAACGTGGAATCGGCCCAAGTTTAGCATCCTTTTACATTCTTTTATGTCTATCGCTCGCTAAACAATTCGCTTCGCGTTTCCTAGGGGATAAATAATTTAAAAACTTCATCACTGTTGATTGACCCTCGCGTAAACAAGCCTATGTAGAACACGTCCCTGAAATAGCATGAAAATATTTAAATACAGTAATAGTGTGAATCGTTGTCTGTCTACAAAAGCCCCCGTCGTTGTGCACACGGAACAAGACACAAGTAATAGCGACGCGTGCCTGCTTCACCCCCTCAGAACACACCCATGAACATCCTCGGTGACCCAGGGGCAGAAAGTTGGGTCAGGTGGAGGTCAAAACGGCTAAGGTTACAAGAACGAACGTTCGTTCTTGTAAACTTCCCCGTTTTGACTTTCTCCTAACCCAACTTTCTGCCCCTGGGTCACCGAGGATAACCCAAATGTTACACACAACAAGCAAGACAATCGTTTCCGCCTAATCGCCCCTAAAGTCTTGTAAGTTCGTGCGTACCGACCGTTGCAGTCAAGAAAATAAACTTCACACGTATCTAACCAAGTTTCGAGTATCTGATCTCCACTCGTCTGTAGTGCTTTGGTATGATACTCCCAGGATCATCATCTGGAAACAAATACACACACGAAATGAGCAAATATTGAATTAAAATATTAAGACCTGTCCAATTTATTAGGTCTGGCCAGCGAGCCTATCAAAAGGATTTTACTGGTCTTGATGCTAAGGCGAAAAGATGAGCTCTACTTTCCCACGAGAGTACAAAAGCAAAAATGAATTTAACCTTTCGCTGTGAAAATGAGTTTCGAAATCTTCGCACACGATACATTTTCGAGTTTGTGAAACGAAAGCAGTGCTGACGTTCATACACTCATAATGGATTAGAAACGAGAGTAGATACTACAATTTTTTGATAAAGCGCCACACGAGCACTTCCCCCCCCCCCCCGCCCCCCACATAAGTATCATGAATTCTGAATAAACTCCTTGAGTCATCATTCCATAAAAAGTAGTCAAAGTAATCGAGTAAAAAACAAATGAAGGAATTAACTCAAGATATTTCGTCAAGCACAATAAATTTAATAACATTATAAACCTGCTTCGTTGAGGTTAGAAAACGAAAAGTGCATTGTACTGCATTACACTGCGTTGCACTGTATCACATTGCATGGTATCGTATTGTATCGTATCGTAACGTATTTACAATAAAGAAATACGAAAAAATGGTTGTGTTTTAGGTCAAAACAATTAGCCTTGTCAGTACCTCGGTTCATCGGCGAATCTGGAACAGTATTTTCTTCCTCTGGAGAAATCATTGTTGAATCCTTTATAAACGGGTATGTTACCTAATTTGTTGTAAAGTAGCAAACTGTTACAAATCGTTAATAAAGGTAGCCCCTAAATAACAAGGTATGTGGAAATTCAACCTTGAAGTGAAGAAAGAAAGTCATATATTTATAATCTTCCTCCCAGAATTTCTGCCAGAGATCACCACAGGACAGAGCAAATTTTCTATACCTTATTTTACAATCAGTGAAAATGAATCTCCGATTATTTTGAAGTGTACCACTTTACCAAGGATAGCACATGACCACGCGCGTTGCATGGATGTTTTCCTGGATGATTTGCACGATCGAAAAGGGACAATGATATCGTTAAGGGAGTGGCTATTACCTAACCGTAACCCACTTGAAATTACTGGAAATGGGAAGCAATCTAAAAGATCTTGAGACAAATTTTCAATTGAATGGGTTACGTAAAGGGGATGTGATCTCTTCCTGTCATGATCTCTTGGCTTTTTCCAGCGTGTGCCGGCAATGCAGGATTGCCGTAAATGGAAGTATGTTGATGCGTAAGATTTGCGGGTAAAACGAATCACACAAATTTTGCCAACATGAAGACAGCTTATGCTCCCACTGCAGAAAAGTCTGATATTTCATTCAAGCCTTTTTGGTTCCAGATGATAATTTGCCAACCGTTTTGGGAACCAAATTAACCATAGGAACACCTTAAGGCTTTACTTTAAAACTATCGTCGTGTGTGTGAAGTTCTTTGTCAAATATCTCGGTCCCCTATATGAACACAGGCTCTCTAAAATCAACAAAGGGAGCTCACGTAAGTCCATGTCTGGAACGCACCCTGTAACCTTGCTGTTTTTAAAATTTGCTGGCTACATGATCGCAACTTACAGAAAAAAAGACTACGCCAAGATTTGGATATCTTCCGAAAACTGACTGAATAAGACGACCTCAATATTTCAAGTTTGTCTCATCTCTGGCGTTTCCCACCATAGTAATCACTAATACGTTTCCCACGAACTCAACAATCTTCATTGTATTAACAAAAAGTGCAAAGCAGAACACTATTTGAGCACATTAAAATACCTGATTTCGTTTTCTGGTGCCTGGGTTTGGTGCATAACCAATGAAATGTCTAACAACCATCGTGCGGAGAATTTCCGGCTCAATTGCTGGAGTAGGTCTGTTGTAAGGAATGCAAACGATTTGGTGGTTAGGTAAAGTATTCTTAAAGCGACTTCGAGTAAATCCAAATTTCCAGTACCTGTCTCCAAACACCATATTTTCCGCTGGCCAGTCAGAAAGAAGCGACCCACTATCAAAAAAAACCAATATTTTTTTTGTTAAATGACTCAAAACTAAACCAATAGTAAAATTTTTAATAATTGTTTTAAACAACAAAGACCATAATTACAAATGAATGTTGTGCCGCTAGCAGTAATGACACAAATGATGGATCAGCGAATTACAAAAAAACTCTGCAGCGTATGTTAAAGTGCTAAAGTGAACCCATGAATGTCCCACTGAGCGTTAGCCCTAGTGACGAAATGGGAGATCGTACGAGGCAAGGTAAAAAATCTCCGCCGGACCAAGGCGGGAATCGGACTCACGACCTCCAGATTTGATCGTCCGTTGCTTTATCGACTGAGCCACGAGAACAAACGGGAGTTAATTCTTTGATCCGTCATTATTACAGTCTGCTTTGAGGGTGTAAGTTGAAGTATATGTATAACAAGATATCATAAATTAAGGCTTTATCATTGAAAATGGCAGCATCGTAAACGTCGGCATAAGAAGAACAAACATACATCCTTTATGTCGGTTTCAGAAACGATACAGAAGCACACTTACAAGGAAATAAAATTTTTCATCCTTGTCTTCAAACTAAAGCAGTTGCACTTCACTTGTGCTTGGGTCACAATATGTGAAAATGAGGTGTCTTAGTAAAGCCTTGTTTTCACATTAGGACCGCTACGCGGATTGTTATAAGCGATGCGATCGTTCAACAAGAGTTGGAGCCACCGCGACAACTGACAGTTACTATTTGATTGCCACGATTGATGCTCGATGAGTTAAGTAAGATGAGTCTTTTCAGGATTGCGTAGACTGAGACTATTTCGTATGGCTGCTGCGATCACTAAGATTGACACGAATGAAAACAACCGTTCCTAGCTATCCCATTCGCCGCGATTGCAGTTACGATCATAAAGCTGAACGCGCGTGCTACTGTATGTTTCCATAGATCGCTACGTTCACCAAGACCGATGTAAAGCAGGCTTGAGCTCAGTGTCTGTCATTTACTTACTTGCACATAGGGAGAGGAAATGACGATAAAGGAACAGAATAATCATCTATGGCCAGCGGAGGAAGATGGGGGATCTGTAAAATTGGAAGAATGAGATGGAACAGATTTGTTATTTAAACTTGTGTACAATAGTACATTAGTACATTTTATATGACAAGCTATCATAGTCATAGTCAAAGACACACAAAAGGACCTGGTGACGTCACATCTTTCAAGAGCAGAAAGTGAAGCAGGGATGGGGTAATCAGCACGAGCTCTGGTCCCATCAGTATACTACGATCCCCCCCCCCCCCCCAGTTTCTCCTCCCTCAAAAGCCAACATTTTGAAATTCAAATTCAATCAGGGTAAAAAGGACGAGATACGTAATGATGTGTTTTTCCTCTCAATCATAAATTTAGCTTTGACAAGCGTATACATTCTGTTATACAGCAGCAAAGTTCTTCTTGTTATTGCTTTCATTGATTTGTTTTAATTTGTTGTTGTTGTTGTTGTTGTTGTTTTTCCTGGAGCGGTTCTTAAGAGTCAAATCCCAGTTCAACCACTTACTGGATGGGCAAACTCTGTTGGTCTTGAATACAAATTGTAAGTTATTTCTTTTTCTTGGGTGTCTCCCCAAAGGTGAGTATTTCCTGGAAATAAAGAATGGTACAAAGTTTGACTGGCACATAACATGGCACACGACACTGACTGAAGTATCAGAACTCTTGATCTTCATATAGCACACTCAATTAAAAACTCGCGTTGGCAACCCGGGAGATGATAAACACGTGTCTTCTCACGACAAACCTCTGCATTGCTTTTAAATCCCAGTGCGTATAATGAAAATTCTTTGCATAATCTTCTCTATGGCACATGTTTGACAAAAGTTCATCAGTCTAAATGCAAAAATCGTTCTGACTTAAAGCCATGACAAAACTCCCCAACTTGCTACAATGACAAAGACTTGTTCGTTTTCTCGCCAAGAGTTTGCTTAGAACGTCTGCCAACCACGTCCAGCATTTGACAACAGCAGTATGTTACGTGAAGTTTGCTCTGCAAAAGCACCTTAATTTTACAATGCGCTTCAGCAACAGCTAACATTAATCTTCTTTCAATTGACTGATAGCAACACCATTCTAAATATTACAACCACCAAATCTCTTGTGTACAGGCACTGTTCAAAGAGAATGTAAACGTGTGTAAATTCTTTTAAATTCGGAGTTTTCGCTTCTATCGCAGAAGCTTCATCAGCGAAATGAAGTGTAAAAACACGGCTTTTCATCTCAGGTGAGACAAAAGCCGTGGTTTTACACTTCATTTCGCTGATGAAGCTTTCGCGATATAAGCAGCGAAAACTCTGAATTTTGTTTCTCCGACGAAAAGGATTTACACGCACTTATTTACATTCCGGAGGAAAGAATGAATTTTGCCGCTAAAGAGGTAAAGTTAGCATTTTCAGACTCCCTGGGACAAACAAGACTCTCCGTAATAAAGGCACATCGATATATCATGCAGGTAGCCATAACATAAGGTTCAAATGTTATTAGTAAAATATAATACGAATTTCGCACCTCCTGCATCACCAAACACGATGGACTGACATGTCGCAGAAATGTCAAAAGTTGTACACAAGGTACCGTGAGTGTTCACTTGGTACACCACCATGGATGACTGTGTGACCAGGCCTCCTGGCTCATGAAGCTGGAACTGACCATTCTAAGAAAACATTTGAAAGGTAAATGCCTTTTGGTGCACTAAGCCCACTGGTATGGGGTGCGGCGTAGCCAGATAAGGGGTATTTGACTCTCCTAAAAACGTTCTGACATAGTTGATAGTAAGATGAATTTTCCAGTCAATGACAACTGACCGACAACTGACAACGTTCTGCCTGTTTGTTAAAATATGATTCAGGAAAGAAAGTGTGGCTTATCAACAAGCTTGGGACAGACAGGAGTACTACAGTAATTAACGTATTTTCAGAGACTTTCAACCAATGTACATGTAGTCGCTCTTCTATCTTATGGCTCCCAACAAGATTCATGACTGTCAGATACAGACCAAAAGGAAAATTACAACACGATAATAAAATGTCTTTCATCATTAATGCCTAAGGAACCAGTGTCCATAAAACAATATTAATTTTGTGTGAGAGTGTGTCACTCAGGTCACAGAAAAGTGTTGGTTCTCCGTATTAACCAGCATCTGTTTTAAGTGGCTAATGTATTAAAGAGAAAAAGATAATAAGCTTTGTGTCAGGACAAACACAACTGTCCACAATAAGTGGGTGTCCATAAGTGGGGTTCTACTGTATTAAATCCCCCATGCACACTATCCCACTGGTCACACTGCTTCCATAAGCACTAGTATTAATACTGAGATCTCTACATTGTTAGATTCTGAAGAAACTATTAACCTGAGAAACCACTGCCACTCTTGATGTGAATGCAGGGACAAACTTCAACATCAGCGGATCAATGGCAATCTAAACAGACGAACACAAAATACAATTACATATTTTATTTATAAGATCAATTCTGTAGTTTATGCCCAACATAAGGAGTAATACTTAGACCATGACATTAAGGCCCACTGGTTACGAATGAATGAATGGCTAATGGCTAAATTCGCTTTAAGTTCACATGTTCTTTTTTGAATAAATTTCTTTGGGAATATACAGTAGTTGTGTTTCTTTGATCAGTTGCTCAAGTATAGTTACAGTACATGCAAGTTGCAGTTTGTGCGCGGTCAATTGCTTTTGATTAGTCCAATTAAGTATGTATTATGGCAGGTTAATAATTATAGAAGTGAGATCAATAGGAAAAGGGCTAAAATTAGTGTAATTAATTACTACAAATTAAAGAAATATTAGTTTACAGTTTATATAGAGAGGAGATAAATAGGAAGAGTGCTTTTTCAACAGTTTACTGAAGCTTGATAAGAAAAATTCAAGTTAATTAACTTAACAAGAGACAATTAATTGTAGTTTGCATTCACTGTTTTTTGTGAGGAATTGGTTTCCTTGGGGGTTACAAACTTTGATAATTTATTCACAAACTTTAAGTCAAATTTTAGTGTGGCTTTTGGCGTTCACTGGCATCTGCCTAAAGCAAGTGTTGTCAATGGCCGTCTTGATAATAATGCTGCTTACTTTAACTCCCCAGTAACTCGAACAAAATCCAACTTTTCCTGACCTTGAAAAAAAACTTTATTTCCCTGACTGTGGCAACGATGTAGTTGCCTATGGGATGCACCCATAACGAAAGTGTTGGTTTGACTTTCCATACCTGGAGTGGTGGAAGAGCTCTCAGTGATCTTAAGTCATACACCATTAGAAATCTGTCAACTGCCAAGTGCCCCATCCTACAAGAACATTAGATACCTGATATGCATACGTCTATAGATTAAAGGGTACTACACTTAGAACTTTTAATTCTAACAGTTACTATAGAAAACTACAGTGTAATTCTTACATGACAAATGTGGTGCCTTTCTATTCTTGTCATTTCATTCTTTCCATGTAAAGACAGAGTACATGTAAGTACATGACTTATAATTTATATGACTTGTTGTCTAGTGAGTAATTAATTTGTTCTAACTTTAGGTTCAGGCCTTTCAATTTGAAAAACTTACTAGTCAGATTCCATTGCAATAACATTATTGAAGAAGACGAGTCATAAAATTGAGAAATACATGATCAGCTGCATCTATAACAGACTACATGTATACCTCGAGCAAAAGCCACAAGTAACCAGGAGATTTCCCGACACATCAAAATCTGACAGTGTGCCTGTGTGGGCATCCAACACATGCTCACATTTCAGAGAAGAAGGATCTCTCAGCCGCACCTGATGAAAAAGAAAAGGAAACTGCAGAAATTATATTGCCATTTTGATAAAAATGAAAATAGGCCCTATCACGGTTTTCGACGCCATTTTGACAAGTAGGCAAACAGGCTTGAAATAAGAGTGTTTGTATGGAAATCCAATGTCAAAATTTTTCATAAAACATTGCTTCTGAAAAATTCATGAATTGGAAACTTTTGGCACTTGGAAAAGGATTTTAAGAAAAAAAGTTGGAGGAATAAAGCTGTGACAGAAAGCGTCGAGTCGTGTTTTGAACTTTCCATACATTTCCCTGTATTTCAGTTTTTCCCGTGAACTATTTTTAGTTTCAGTTCACAGCTGGTTCGCTATACAGACAAATGTATGGAAAGTACAAAACATGACTGGACGCTTTCTGTCACAGCTACATCCCTCCAATTTTTTTCTTATAATCCTTTTCCTAGTGCCAAAAGTTTCCAATTCATGAATTTTTCAGAAGTGATGTTTTATGAAAATTATTTGACATCAGATTTCCATACAAACACTGTTATTTCAAACCTGTTTGCCTACTCGTCAAAATGGCGTCGAAAACCGTGATAAGGCCTATTAGATCAATTGAAGGGGTGCCTGGAAAAAAGCCCTAAGTGACTTCTGTTAAATTGCTAGATTCTCCTTCCAAATTGCCCTATATTCGCTTGTGAAACAAAAGAAGAATTGACCTCACATCAAAAGTCACTTAGGGCCTTATTTCATGCACTCCTTCAATTATAAACAAGAAATTACTGAGCATTTAATTTCTCAACAGCTGCTCTTACATTAATTTAACTGTATCTGGTGAGCATGCCTTCTTAACAGAGGCCATGACAACTTTAGGAGAGTTACAGTGTAAATGGGACAAATTTGAAAGAAAGAGAAATCCTTGAACAGATTCAAAAAGCCCTCCTAATTGAAATAAGTTAAGATGTATGTATATCTTAACTATTGTCTCTTAACAGTAGGTTTATTTGCTAGTTCAAAGATAGGCTTTTGACAAGAAACAATCCTTAAGATACAGTAAAAACCCGCGTGTAAGACCCTAGTGGTTTAAGAACCTGCTGGCAGAAATTTTCCATTTTAATACCCAAAAATATAAGAACCTGTTTAGCCAAGCAAGATCAAGCAGGTTCTTATATGTGGGTAACAGTTAAATTAAGATAAACATTTTAACCAGGGAGTTGACTTTGAGATTGCAAATTTTTTTTGCAAGAAAATACCATTTGAACTGTAATTACAAATAAAAGTATTTATTTTTACAACAAAAACAGGTTTATATAAAGTTCAGTTGTGAATAAATACTGTATATTTAAGGAGCAAACCCAAGTTTGTTTATTTTTCTGGTTATCACCGACTATTTTTACCACAACTGTTTCTAATCTCGCAATCTGATTGTCTAATTTTCCATTGTCGATAAGAGTCTAGACAACACTGCTCACGTCAATCAGCGCGCGGAAATTTTGACAGTTATTGTAAAAATTTTCTTTGATGTTGATATTGTGGTAAAAAACAAATCGAATGTGGTTTAACGTTGTCTGTACTCTTATCAACAACGATATTTGTCATCACAGTGGTCAAAATTTGTTGTGGACTCACTCGGCGTCCACAACATTTTGACCACTGTGATGACGAATATCGTTGTCGATACGAGTACAGACAACGCTAAACCACATTCGATTTGTTAAATCTCCTTCATAGAAATTAAGAACCTAATTAAGAACCTACTTACCCTAAATTGACAATAACTACCCCAAAATACAAGAACCCATTTTGCCAGACTTAAAAAAATGTAGGTTCTTACACACGGGTTTTTACTGTACATCTTAACATGGGAAGGCTTCACATATCTGGCCCCATGCCTTTTTCAACACAATCAAACAGAGTTTTTACCACAACTGTTTCTAATCTCGCAATCTGATTGGCATGTTTTTCATTGTCGATAAGAGTCTAGACAACGCTGCTGGCATCAATCAGCGTGCGGAAATTTTGACAGTTATTGTAAATATTTTCTTTGACGTTAATATTGTGGTAAAAAACAAATCGAACGTGGTTTAGCGTTGTCTGTACTCTTATCGACAACAATATTCGTCATCACTACTCTTATCGACAACAATATTCGTCATCACAGAGGTCAAAATTTGTTGTGGACTCACTCAGCTTTGTCCACTGTGATGACGAATATCGTTGTCGATAAGAGTACACACAACGCTAAACCACATTTGATTTGTTAATTGCACTTCTTTTTAAAATGCAATATATTATTCAGGGTACAGACGTTATATTTATTTAACTATTATTATTGAGGCTAATTAATCATAAATATTATAATTGACTTTTACATGTAGTTACAGGTACAACAACAAGGTGTAACAGTCTACTGTACCTTGCCAGCTGTGTCACCGCAACAGAGATACCGAGAAGACTGTTTCATCACAACAGTGCCAGGGTCCACTTCAGTCTATTGTGAAAGAGTTGTCTTAAGTTAACTGTTAACAACATTAAAATGATTATAAATTGTTTCCTCCAGTCTCAGTTAGCTTCTCTCCATCCAATGCATGCAGAGGTAAAAATTGTTAATAGACGGTAGTTTTCCAGTTAATTACAAATGACTTTAATTAGTTCACTGTACACTGTACATGAGTGCATCTACATGCACAAATAAAAAAATAAATTACGTAATTTAATAAGCATCAAATGTACATGTATTTAAGCAAAGAGGACTATATAGATCAAATTGGAATTTAGAAATGTTGATTTTGAGGAGTCAGGGGAAAACCAGAGTACCCGGAGAAAAACCTCTCGGAGCAAGAATGAGAACCAACAACTAACTCAACCCACATGTGACGCGGAGTCCAGGAATCGAACCCAGGCCACATTGGTGGGAGGCAAGTGCTCTCACCACTGTGCCATCCCTGCTATCCAGTAATGTGCTACAGCTATAGATAATAAGTTATTTGAAGTCTTCAAGCCTGATCAGAGTTCTAAAAGAAATTAACAGCTATACTTAGCTGTATTGTATTGTTTTTACCTTGTTACTGACTGCTCCCTTTTTCAAGTCCACCTCCAACATCAAGTTCTGATGTCCAGCAACCCACAGGTGTGTCTCATCTCTTTGCAGCATGCACTGCAAGTCTGACAGGTCAGAACCACTGCAAAAAATAATTTAATTGTTATTTCTAATCAGACTTCAAGGCAGTGTAAAATCATGACCACAAACTCAGCCTGCAAAGGATCTATTCTTCATGCAGGACGCGGTGCATACTCAGGCTTAAGACTTGAGCAAGAATCAGGCCTTGATAAAAACTTCACATATAAGCCCATCTAGAGATCCACCACTGTTGCAGCCAGTTACTCATGAATGCCCACCAATTGTCTGTACCATGAAGCATCTATGATGTAATATTGTACAAAGTGTAAGTGCGTAAGTACTGTCTAGTTTATTATTGTATGCAACTGTGTGTTTTCTTGCAAATAAAAAATAATAAAAAAATAAAAAAAATAAAAAAATGAAGCATCTATGAGCATTTTTTACTTCTCTATAGGGTAGTCCCTCCATCACTAACCTGTGATCAGGTCCAATTTTAATCTTGATTTAACCGACCACTGTTTGGAAAATACATGTAAGGCTATGCTTGGAAGAAAACCGGACCTGAGTAATCGAGCCTATACTCCAATTTTAGCAGCACCATTATAATTTCCTTTTACATGGTTGCTTGTTATTTTTCATTTCACATTCCCCACAGAAATGGTTTACTGAGATAAATGAAAATGGCACCTGATCATAATTACTCTTGACTAACACAGCTGTACACTTCTTTAATCAAGTCCTACCAAAATCTTAAATTAAATGGAAGTAATTAAAAGTTTGGTGAAAATTGCAAGAAAACATCCTTGGACAGAGTGCTCAGTCAGATCTACTGCATGTCCTAACCTGAGGTTAAAGATTCGAAGTCCTGTTCGAGCTGAGAAGCAGAGTTCATTGCTTGATAGAGACAGTATTCCAATGTCATTCACTGTCACGTGCCGGATTTCCTCATGATGAACCTTGAATGATGTGTACTTCTGCAGTTCTGGTCCAAAATAAGATGCTAAATGGCCCTTCATAAAATGAAACATAGAAAGCAAATTATTAAATTATATACAGTATTAATAAAATAATGAATTTTCAAAGACATGACCTTAAAAGGGCCTTAGCTTCCAGTTCCTCTGATGTCCTCTTACATTATAACTTTTACTGTTACCTATCAACCTAGCCATACTGTTTGGAAGAAAGGAGGGAGAAACAAAACAAAAAAGAGAAGGCTGGGTTCTGAAACTAATTAGTCACTGAAACATGATGGAACGTTATTAATAATTCCTCCATCACCTGCCAGGAAAATGTCATGACTACTACACAATAGTGACATTTAGAATTCAGTTCACAACAATAGTTAACCGTTTAGCTGTCAGCTCCTATATATCCAGAATTAACTTCAATCATTCAGTCTCCATTTTTTTTTAAAACATGATGTCTCTACCCATTTATCAGCTTTCCCATAGATTATGAGCTAATCGTGGTTATTGTAATTATGTTTCGAACAACTCAGAACACAGAATAGAGAACTAAGACCTACTTCGCCATGTACATGTACACATGTATGAGCCTTGCATTTCCAAAATAAATTTAATTCAGCAAAATTTTGACATCTGAATCAGCCACTGAATTTGTGTTGCACTGAATTCCAGGAATGATGCACTGGACCAAATGTCACATTTGCCATTCAGATCAAATGCTGACAAAAAATATAAGCTTAATTATACTGTAAAAAATACATGTATCAGTATGAACAATAAGCTAATTATATATAAGGTTAGTTTCCTATAAAATAGACTGGTAGCAAGCTCAGTGTGCAGCAAATTTTAAAATTCCATGTCTTCATGCTGACTTTACAGTCCAGTTTTCCACTTAACTCATTGATATACTATTTAGTCAATATAAGAGAAAAATGTGATGTAAGTGGGCTAGAGCATTTTACTGCTTAAAAACTCGAAAAACTACATGTATTTATACACTGTTAAAAGCTTAACAAATGAGCACAATTCTTCCTTGCATTTCTCTACTTTACACCCACCGATTGATTTGCTGTCCACACAAGTTCTTCAAGAGGATCAAATAGAACTGATGAAATACCAGAATGGTCTCTTCCACTGTTAAAAACACTTCTAATTTCTTGATATTCCTCTCTAACTACACCACCACCGTGATCGAGTTCCATCTTTCAAAAACAACAACTGGTCAGCAGCTGCTCACGAGAATTGTTCTTACATGACGGAAGATTGGTAAAATCGATACCGCTGAAAATTGTGTATGAGCCCACGACATGATTCTTGCAGACTCCACGAGACCACAAAACCCGCCAAGTACGAGACGAAAACAAGAATGACTGGGTTATAAGCTTTCTTTTTCGCCAGCCCAGCGCGCAGACGATCTTTACTTTGTGGTATGTTTTATGTTTAAATCTTAGCTAACTAGAACAGCAATCACTTCGTAGCTTCTGTTACTTAAACTGTGTCGTTTAGTTCGTCAAAATCTTTACATAGGCCGTTCTAAAAGGACTTGAACAAAGAACGCTGATTCTATTAATATGCGTGCGATGTTCACTTGATTCCAATTATTAAAGTTTAAGTTAAGGACGTCGTTTATTTCTGCAGTCACTGAAATTCACCGTAGGGAGTAACTAGGGAATACAGCCCACCGTAGTTCCTTCACACGAGGTAGCCTCATTTAATTGTTTTGTTAGAGAAGGGCACTGTTTGTAATCATATAAAAACAAACACGTATAAACTTATAAGCTTGTTATACTTTTAACCGCAAGGAAATGAACTTAGTAAATTCATGCTAAACAACTTACGACTTTGGCTCCAAAAAGGGCGGGGAGGGGGTGGGGGAGGCAAACAAAGTGTTTGTCACCTGACAACTAGTTATTGCAAAATGTTACACATCTTGAAAGCTTTCATCCAAATTTTGCAAAAGTACAAGGAGTTGTTTTAATAGGGAGTAAGTGAGTTTTGATCTATGGCATGTGACACATTCTCCTCCAATCGGAAACGTCAGATTTGAGTTGGGAGGTATAACAAAGTGGTTTGATCCATCGCTTCCGACTATAAAATTAATTTTGTTCCCAAATCAAAATGCAAGCACCATAGTTAAGTTACAGTTTGTATGTGGTTTGATTTTGCTCTTATTCTGGATACATGTTAAATTTCTCTGGTTATGCCAGTGAGATTTTTCCCTTTCCACAGTACTCAGTGTCTGGAATTTGAAACCAGGTCAGTTTGGTAGAAAGGGAGCACTCTCTCTGTAGTTCCATAACTGAACCATTGTTGCTCTTCCATTTGGCAAAAGTTATACCAGTTCAATTATATCAGAAACTTAGACTTTTAATAAATAAGTCTAAGAGTCAGACTCACAATATGACCAGTTCCCAGTTGGCTTGATACATGTAGCTCAATTGGTAGGGTACTGCACTGGCATTGCAGAGGTCATGGGTTCGAATCCCGTTCAACCCTGATTTTTTTCAGGCTTTCTTTTCGCAACTGCTTAAGTTGCGTTCTAACTGCGAGGTTCTTTCAGCTTCTATTTGATCTTTCATCCGCATTTCATCATCAGTTCATCCATATGTTTCATATATTTCATTCATTTAGTCAGAAATGCAGGAAATGCAATTGAAGGCTTAGACAAAAACTGCATAATTTTACTTTATTAGCCACAAATTTGGAAACAAGAAGGAGACCAGGATGGCTTCAGAATTAGCTTTACCAGGACAAGTCAACTTGAGTGTTCCAAGATGGGATCAGTCCACCTTCTGGGGAAGATTCAAACATTTCTTTGCAATAACAGACTGGAGAAAAGCTCTTTATACAAACGCACAGCTTGATGAGGCAAAAGAACTTGTGGAGGCTTATGAGTAAGTTAATCATTATTACTAATGTTTGTCAACACAAAGCTGATTAAGGCCAGCCAAAAACGATTTTCTGGACACCATGATCTCTCATGCAAACAACAATAGTAACTTCATCTATTCCTGCACCATGCATGATGCTTTAGACAGAACATCTTTTAATTAACAGCACCATCTGCCCTTGGAAGACCTTGATAGCACAGTCTTGTGCAGTTCCAAAAAATATAAATACTTCCCCTTCCCACGAAGGTTTTTTGTTTTGCATCCCCCATCCCCCCCCCCCCCCCAGGAAATTCCAGTTTAGCTTCATTCATTGTTTCGAAAATTTTGACTTTCAAGACCCCTTCCTTCCCCTTGGAATTTTTGATGACCTTCCGTGAGGTGGGTAGGGATTATTTCTGGAACTGCACATTATTTGTTGCCAACTCTTCATTTTATCAAAACATAATTAGCAAGTATAAAAAGTGAACTTTTTTCCCTCTTAAACATCAGTCTGTGCAGTTGTACAGTATATTATATTGATGGTTAAACATATATAACAGGTTTTGATTGATTACTTTTGAAATGTGTGAGATCAGGATTCTCCTTTTCATTAATCAGCTATCAAGAATTGAGTTACCATAAGATTAAATACAGTCTTGTACTTCTGCTATTGAAATTTCCATGTGTACATGTATTGTGTGACACTCTTATCTTTGTTTATTAACATAGCCCTGTCTTCACTAATTTTGACAAAATTAATCACCCAAGGCAGTACAGCTGGATCTGAATTTGGCATGAATTCCTGTTATTTATTCTTCTCATTTTTTAAATCACTAGGCAAGGAAAAGCACCCAAACTGTCCGTTGATGAACTCTGGCATGCAAAGCACCTGGTTGACTCTGCATTTCATATAGACACTGGGGAACGAATGAACTTTATGGGTCGCATGTCTTTCCAGGTCCCCGGTGGTATGGCAATAACAGGAGCCATGTTGCAGTGGTACAGGTCTGTGTTCTGAGTGTTTCTCAGTCTTTAATTGAATTTGAACAGCTGTCCTCTATACTGCCTTGGCGCTTATTTTAATAGTGAATTTTACATTTACCTCATAAAATATTAAGTACTGTATTAAATGTTCAATGTTTTTCTTTCAAGCAGGCATCCATACAATGCCCAGCCAGATGCCCTTTTCACCAACTACACAGTCAGGCTAAAACAGAGGCTTTTGTCTGTGTAACTTTCCACATGTTGGTTGATTTCTATGGTGGGGCTGCTAACCCCATGTCCAACCATCCCACATGGCTTTATCTGGGATTAGGACCGGCTAGTTTTCTCCTCAGATCTAAACTGTTTCTAGGCACTAAAACATCTCAGTATCAATAGTAAACTAAAATGAATACCCTTAGCTATCACAACACATTTAACTTAGGGGATAAAGTCCCTTTGAGAAGCATTTGTGATGCTGAGCTTTTCCTAGACCCCCCTAGTTGCATATGAAGGATACTGCCTCTTTTCTGCCGAGTTTGTTGTTGAATTCTGTTGATACAATGTAAGTCACTGTGTAACAAATTTCAGTTATAAAGCAATTTAACATGGATGCAATTTTTAACAGGACTGTTCCAGCTGTGGTATTTTGGCAGTGGATCAATCAGTCATTCAACGCTCTAGTTAACTACACCAACAGGAATGCTAAATCAACAATTACTGGAAAGTAAGTGTTAAGTAAATAAAAGAAATAACTTTTTGTATTGACATTATAGATCCAGAGTGCTAATTGGAGATGCTATTCAGATTTACATGCACAGTAATTGACTGTATTATTTTGTAATTTGGAATTCCCTTAGTTTTAAGGATTGGAAAAACGTGTGTGTAATAAAGCACTCATAAGCATACAAAATCCTCTCAGAGCAAGGACGAGAACCAAGACCAAATTCAACAAACAGTTGAAACTCCCAGGGTAAAGCATGCCAGGTCCCACCTGGAACACATTCCCCAAGACCCTGAAGAACTCCTGAAAGTTCTCCATTTAATATGCTTTCAAATGCAAACAAATTGAGACTGCAAGATAAATTTTGTTATGAACTGCATGTGCCTTGTGCATGCAGTAATTCAAATGAAAAAATTAATACTATTTAATTATAAAATTAATTATTAAAGACATGAGTGGAAAAATCCTTAGGAAATGTGTACAGCAACTGCCAGTATTTTTGTGTAAAATCCAAGCAAAAGTTACACACACTGACAACAAAAATAATGCTACAGTGTATTAAAGTAAGCTTATAGCAGAGAGTGGAGCAGGGGGGCAGGACCTGACTTTCTCCACCCCTCAGTTGTTTGAGTCTTGCTAATGGTCCAGTAAGCAGATCAATTAGGTTAGAACTTTTACCGGTGTATATTCTTGTAAGGTTTCGTTCAGATGCTTGTTTGACAAAGAAAATTGATATTAATAATATTATAAAAACAGGGAATTCCATACCCAGGAGAAATTCTTATTACTTAAGATCTTAATTTTTTTCAAGATTGTTAATATTACCAATAAGTTTCTTTTTAAGAATCGTGCAAGAATGGTACATTCAAGATCTTGTAATATTCTTGTGACCAAATAATATTAATTTATGCATACATATAACTCTTGTAAGGAATTGAAAGGTTTATTATAACTTACTATTAAATAAATTTTAATCAATAAACTATTTTATAATCTTAGGCAGATTGGTATAGCTTATGTATCAGCAACCTCGAGTGCTGTTGCTGTTTCAGTGGGTCTCAATACTCTAGTGAAGGTAGGACATTTTACATGACTGAAATTACCCAAAGTTTTGTAAAATATTATTTGAACATGCATTAATCAGGAAGGCACACAACCAAAAACTCTTACATGGGGCTAGAGGCAAGTTGCCAGAAGTAGGAGGAAACTGATTCAATTGCATCCACGTAAAAATGTCAAGGCTACAGGTACATGTATGTACAGTACCGTGCAAATGTAAGTTGACAGTCTCGACTCGAAACTTGATCCTCGCTTCGAGGATCGAGGCTCGAGTTTCGAGTATTGAGTTTCGAGTTTTGAGCGGGAAGCGTTTTTGTCAGAGTTTATTACAAGGAGTTCTTGATCTGAAATAAATTGTTTGTTGCTTACAATTATTTTTCAGACTGCCCCTCCTCTTCTTGCTCGCTGGGTTCCTTTTATTGCAGTGGCTGCCGCCAACTGTGTCAATATTCCTCTCACAAGGCAACGGTAAGCATAAGGTTCACTTTGGAGGCAAAGAAAAAAAAAGAAAGGACGGAAGGGGAGGAAAGGAAAGGAAACAAGAGATCAGCGAAGTACAGTATTGCTCTGGTCTGAGTTTTAGTTTCAGAAAAATACATTAATATTTGAAAATATGTGGTTCAGAAGTTTTTCACTCTCTTGGATTATACCATTGCACACCCTTTCAGTGTATGTGTGCAGTTTTTCACATGTATACAGTTACATACAGTACTTTAATATTAATTTATTAGTACATGTTATTAATTTTTATAGTTTGTTTCTTTACTTAATTACTTTGAAATGAGTTATTGTACATGCACAGTCATGTAAGTTAAAAAGGTTGTGTTAAATGGGATTTGTTTCCTGTTTGCTTTTCCCTTTAGAGAAATAATAGATGGTATTGTTGTGTTTGATGAGAATGACAATCCTGTTGGAAAATCAAAGAAAGCAGCGACGACAGGAATAACACAAGTTGTGATCTCCAGGATTACAATGGCTACACCAGGAATGAGTGAGTTGTTGGGACTTTTCGGAATTACGTAAAATTACGTTGCAAAAATAACATTCTGGTCAAAATTCATCAGCCAAGGAAACTTTAAATTTGTTATTGTTTTTACTGGTGCAATTCTCAACGCATATTAAGATAGGGTTTCCAGGGTCAGGAAAAAAATATTTTTTAAAGATCAGTTAATTAAAAGTCAGGAAACTTTATCTTGGGCCAGCCATTAAGTTTGCAAAGGAGTTTCCTTGTTGGCAAAGATAATGATGTTCCAAAAATGAATTGCTAAGGAGTTGATTTGTGTGCTCTAATTGCCAGCTTTGTCAACAGATTTGTCTTTAGTGGTTGACCAGTGAAAACTGCTCTGTGGTCAGGGAATAGTCAGGGAAAAGTTAGGGAATTTTTTTCATTCTGATGAGAGGCAAACCTGATGGAGTACATGTACAATTTTGTGGTAGATGTATCATGATTTGGGAACGTTCAGACCCCTTGCCAGATCCCTTGTCCCCACCCCTCTGCCTCTGTACCTCTTATTAATCTTTATCCAGCTTTAAAATAACAGCCAGTTAATTTCACATTCATTTGATAATTTACATGACTGTATAATCTTGTATCCCATGCATGTACACCTTGTGAAATCTACTTGTAAATGTAATTTACATGTATAACTGACTGCTTAATTAGTAAGTGTATGTGTGATAATCAAGTAAAATATGACTTTTTGTTACTTTTCCAGTTGTTGTGCCTATTATAATGGAGGAAATAGAGAAGTATCGCTTTATGCAGGTTTGTCTGGAGTCCAATAATTTAATATTATTACATGTGTATTAATAATATTCAATTATTTCTTTTATTGAATAGAGAAAATTACAATTGGAATTAAATAAATTATTGTTGTAGATGTGACAGCCTGTGTATTGTGATCATGATATCAAAAATTAAACCTTCATTCCCTGGTACAGATTCTCCTCACTACTTTAGATTTATTTAATATAATGATTATCTCTTTATACATGTAGTACCAGTCGGAGAAAAGTTTCAAGATCATACATCATTTACAGACAACTCAATAACAATTAATTATCTTTGGTGATCATTTGGTTTATTCCATCAACTGTTTCATTGTTAAGTCATGTAATATTTTAATTATTTTCAAGAAGTTACATTTAAATGATTATAATTACACTTATTTGTGTCTGAAAGTTCTTTCATTTACCTTATTTTAACAGCGCATTAAACCATTGCATGGGCCTATTCAAATGCTGCTGTGTGGTGTAAGGTAAACAGTATTCATTTATTTATAAAACTGTTTCCAGTAAGTGAGGTTTTCAAAGCTACAGTGTACCTCATGTACTTTAAGTTGACGTACTGCAGTGCAGTACAGTAACATTACAAGTTTAAGTGAGGTACATGATGCACATTGATAACAATGTTTTATGCAAGAGAGATATAACTGACTTTTTGGATTGATTTTTGTCTTGCTTGAAAGTGCCTGAATTTTTGTACAGGCCTTCAAGTTAGTCAAAGAACCTTGCTCTGTGGTTTTTATGGCTGGTTTGCTCTTAGTTTTTGAGAAAAACAAGGCCAATAAATAGTGGTGGTGTCATTTCATGTCCTCAAGTAGAAGAAGAAACTCAGCAGAGCGTGGAAACTGACACTTTGGATTCCGTGTGTTCATTGTTGATGTATTATTTTTGGTTGTTACCCATACATATACATTAGCTCTCTCAAAATTATGTTTTAATGGTTCTTAAAGCCCTATTATGTTGACATGCGTAAGTTGTCCTCACTGATTTATTTTTAAATGTTTAGGACTCTCAAATTTAATAAACCTTGTCATGTCTGTAGACTGGCTTTAGTTACTAGTTTTGGTTCAATCGATTCCTATATATTCTCATGACAGGGATAGAGTTTAATCAATTACTGATGTTGTAAGGAGAAGCAACATGCTAGTCACTATAATTGGAGCTTTAAAAGGTGCTGACAAGTTACCTCTTACAAGTAAATACATACAGTAATAAATTCAATCATGTTTTTAATAAAGTTTTTTACTTTATATCTTTAGCTTGTGCTTTATGGTTCCCGCTGCATGTTCAATTTTTCCTCAGAGATGGTTAGTAACTTTCCTAATATTAATAATTAGTTAATTAAAAATACAGTATATCTATTTAATAATTACTAGTTTCCTAAATAATCTGACTATGTAATTATGCCAAGAATAAACTTGGGAGCATGGGTCATGTTGTTGTGAGAAAATACCCATCCTGCATACAGTGTTTGTTTCAGGCTTAAATGCCAGTCTTGGCATTTTAGCAAATTGAGTTTGTTACCTAACGATTCTTCTCAGTGCATATCTGTTCATAAGGTCTCAATCATCTCAGGAATTTGGACTTGTTGCAATGAAAACCTAAGACTTACCTTTGGCACTGCAGACTTTCTTAACCTCCAAAATTCATTTCATTGTCGGAGGTACATAAAGGTCATTACGAGTGCAAAGTAAGGTCAGCTTGTGTTTTTAGAAAGCCAACAGCAGCTCGTAAAATTATGAAGAAGGGATTGTTTTTCTGCAACTTACATGTACAAATTAAATTCAGCTCAAGAACACTGGAACAGATCAAACTACACTTGTCTAGTGTACACAACTATCTTTCTTACATGTACTTGAATTTAGTTTGGATTCAAATGTACTGCCACAATTTATAATATATTTCTCTTTTTCTTGCAGTTCCTTGTCAGTGGATAAGCTTGAACCAGAGGCACGGGAGACCATCAGAAAGAACCACCCAGGAATCAAAACAGTGTATTTCAACAAGGGGCTTTGATGTTTCGGTGTTGTTAGCTAATGAATATTAGAATAATTATTGACATACAGTTTTTCAAGCTAGGGAAAAATTATGCAAACATTTTGCATTTAATTTACATACATGTATATACATGCATTTGTATGAATTTACACAAATAATTTACATGAGGTTGCCCTGCTTGCCCTGTTGTTTTAGTTGGCCAAGCTACATGTAGAACTGCAATCATTAAGATAACAATGTTATAGCCCACCAATCTCCTGGCCGTAGAGTCAGACCCCAACTGCTGTAACCTGCACACTCATAGCACAGTGACAAATCCTAGAACTTTTCTCCAAGGAAATTTGGAGGGTGGGGGGAGGGGGAGCCAGATTGCAAATTTAATGCTTCTGGATATATAAAATTTTTGCCTATTTAGCTGAACCAGCAACTTACTGCATATGAAAGCTACATGCATGTATTTTTATTTAATGCATGTTTGTATAATTTCTACACTTTACTGTGCGGGCTACATGTATATATATATATGTTAAGTGATAAAATTGGGAAATATCCTTCTTGGAGGCCTTATTACAAGTCCCCAAATTATAGACCTGATATAGAATAATAGTGACAGTGACCAACTTTTGCAAGGATGATGTCTCTTCTCACAAGTCTCAAGAATTTTCAAAATACCCATTGATAGTTACTGTTAGTAGTAATATGAGTGAAAACTAAAAACAAAAACAAAAACAAAGAAATTATTAGGTGTCATGGATTTAGCAGTTGTTCAGGGCTGACATTCAGCTGAAGCATGTTTTCCTGTAGCACCCCAAAGACAGAATGAAACCCTGGAAACAAATAATCTCAAACTATCAAGAAAATTTTATGCCAGTATGAAAGCTCTTTTTAGCTGGATGGTATAAAGTAATATTAATACCCCCTCCCCTCCTACAGTGTACACAGCAGCTTGGCTCCCAGGGTGGATATTACATGTAGTTAAGTATTTTGGGCCACAACATTAGAAACAAAAATAATAATTACTGTAGACCTATAATAATAACCTTCCATCTCACTGTCATACAGCAAAATATTTAACATGTTATTTTATGCAATTTAAAACATTGTAGTTGCAAGTTTTCAGTCAGGTAAGCAGCACATTTATTTTTAATTATTTAAAATCCACAGGTTGGGTTACAGTTGTTGAAGGGAAATTTTTCCAACGTCTTAATTAGGTAGCAAAATTAATGTAAGGGCACACTATAATAATAATCTATAGTTAGTAAGTTTGTGAAACAAAATGTGCTGAATCTCACAATCAACTAAATAGTGAAATTGTCAAAAATTAATGATGTTCAAACTGTTCATATATTGCA
The DNA here is from genome assembly GCF_977016875.1 of Pavona decussata. Lineage (NCBI taxonomy): Eukaryota > Metazoa > Cnidaria > Anthozoa > Scleractinia > Agariciidae > Pavona > Pavona decussata. Next base: position 3,648,864 of record NW_028145514.1, on the reverse strand, counting down.
CATGTATGAAAATTGAATTCTGAAATAATAAAATAAAATTTAAATAATCATTCAAGTTATGGGTATTTCACAGCTGTGACTGATTCCAGTTTCTTGTAAGTTTCAATGAGGTGGAGCCCTCAATCCTACAGTATTGATTGGTGCGTTGAATTGGTGAATTTTTTTTCTGTATTTAATGCTTCTCGTTGAGGGGTGGCCAGTGCCATTTGCAACATCTGGCATTATGGGTTGAGAGAACCAATTCAAAATAACGAACAACTAAACATTGGTCTTAAACATAAAAACAAACATGGAGCTGCAGGTTATAAGATCCAGTGAAAATAAAGCTTGAGGTACCAACAAACACTTCTTTATTATCATCTTGTTTAAATAACTACACAAGGACACGTATACCCACAACATCAATAAAATTATACTGCATAATATAACAGAGCTAATTAGTTAGAAAATTAATGATATATAAATAAATCAAATGAATAAAATTATAATTCGTTAGCTTTTCTGCAGTAACAAATGAAATCAATTCCCAAAATTAATTTTTTTTAAGGTACAGAAAACTATCTGATGATTATTGACAAAATTTAGCACCCAGTATTTAAACACGTCTGGATACCATAAAAACCAGTGGTCGGTTAACTAATTATATGTGTATACAATAACATTTTAACCAAAAATTGTTGTACTTTGTGGGTGCTGCTTACTGGAGAGAACATCTACCATGAAAAGTACAATGTTGAAGGGTTATATGAAATACAGACATAACTGTAATTTTTGTCTTAAAATCAAAGTTGCTATTAATTCCTATTTTGGCATAGAGACCATTTATCATGTAAGAAACTTTTGTTGCTTCATATATTTCTTACATTTTGGGCAAAATGCTAATTAGATAAACAGAAAGTAGCTTCATCACTTTTCTAGAAAATGCACGTGACCCTTGAGTGACTCCTGTTGTTCACAACTACCTGAATGCTTTGCTTGACTTGGTTCAGTCTTGTATTCAAAAGAAATCGGTCACGCATCAGTCTCTCTTACATATTTGTGTAGGTCGCTTGCATTTTCTATAAAAGTAATAAGCTATTTCTTGTTTATTTAGTCTGTCTGTCTTGCTTGAAACCCTTGATATACTACAAATTAAATTAATCAACTTTACAGTAATATTTATTATTATTATTATTATTATTATTATTATTATTATTATTATTATTGTTATTATTACAATATTGTAATCATTATCATCATCATCATCGTCATTAAGGAAGAAATGTTCATGGAAGATATTCTCATTGTGAATTAGAAAAAATATTTCAGTAATCGCGATAATTGTTGACAGGACTTGGTGCATTTTTGCAGTATAAAGATCAAATTCATTTTCCGTCACAAAAAGTATATTAATTTATATTTTTATTAACAATTCTGACTGGTCTAACCAATAATTTTGCTAGAGAATTGGTTTAGGTTTGTTTGTCCGAAATTTAAAATTAACTGTGCTACCTTGGAGTGCAGCTTGATCTGTGAGTGTAGCTTACATGTATAGACCTGTGCTGCATAGTTTTCAACAATTAACTGGATAAAATTGTCTCTTCCAGTTGTTACTGATCATCTAAACTTGTCTCACAGAGAACCAAATAAAATTGTCACTTCAGGATACACGCATTGCTAAGATTATGTGTGGTAAGGGTATCATTAGTATGATCAACTATCTCTTATAGCTGCATGCATCCAATGTGGCCATCATTAAACACTAACTTCTGGATACAATTTCACTAGCTTATTTATAATGCATGGCTTATACACACTCTTGCCAACAAAATGTCTATGCAAGAATAATTAATATATTACTTAACATAACACATCATTCAGCTCTTTCTAATATCCACAAATTAATTGGTTGCCTCGCTGGACCTTCGCAATAGCAGCATTCTAAACCGTTTTGAGGTCCAGTAGTTAATCACTGCATGGTACGATAGAATTCAAGGAAAATAGTTTTCTGTTTGGGGAAGCTGACAATTTGAGAACATACATGTACAGTTTTTCAGATATAGGATTAACATTCTACAGCTATCAGTATCTGTGGAAATACATTAATTAAAATGTAACAGTCTGTTTGTAAATGGCTAAGTAAGGGGAATGGCCTAGCTAGCCCACCACAAGTCTCCTGGTAGACTGCAGGGAGACTCGTGGCCGACTGTTGTCCATTTGTCGGTTGTCTTTTGGTCGACTGTCAGCCGCTTGACAAACCGTTTACTGACAGTTCGCTGACAGGTTTATGGGGGAGCTGTTCTTGAATTTTTCTCATTTTTCTGCATTAGGATGGGATCAGTTCCCACTCAAGGGACTCACATATTGTGTTCCTTTGTCTTATGCTCATAATAAAATGAACATTTTATTTTTTCTATTTCCATCACGAAGTTTCAATAACAACTTCCTCATTTCCTCTATTAAATTAAGAGGCTAATTTAAGGTCACACAAGGCCAGGGACTTATCAAAAGGGGGATTTCATTAATAAAGGGAGGGGATCATCAAATATTTTCTCACATGCATGTACTGATATTTTCCAACCAAAGACAAGGTGCTCTAGATCTACTACAGTGATGGACATTAGGCATCCACAAATATTAATTTTAATTTTCTGTGCATGTTATTGTGCTACAATTTATTATGGTTACCACTGACGTTAATTTACAGCACTCATGAAACAGAACATCTCATCAAAACAGGTACAATACACAAATTATTAATTGTATATTGTGTTGATTTACCAAGAGTGCAATGCAGACACCTCACAAACAAAAACACAATGCCTGTCCAGTAAGAGGACACCTTGTGCAATGACAGCTTTTAACATTAAGGTGCAGTTCCCGAAAATATCCAATCGGCATATTTCCCCCACGGAAGGTTTTTTGGTTTGTACCCCATGTTCACCCAGGAAATTCCAATTTAGCTTCATACTTTGCTTCTAAAATTTTGACTTTTAAGACACGACCCATGGGAATTTCCGACGACCTACCATGGGGTGGGTATGGATTTTTTCTGGAACTGCACACGGGGGTAAGGCATCAATGAGATGTAACAGTGCTTTTGCAGTGGTTTACAAAACAAGCTTCAGAAGGGAGGATTCTACAGAAGAATCTTAATGGTCATTTTTCTGACAAATTAAAAATATACTAGTAAATGTGCAATTAACTCTTCAGCTTGACCTGGATCCCCCCAGTGCGATTTATGTCAAAATTCATGTCCATCAGTAACTAAAGAGGAAAATAATTTTTCCAGCACTTTTTTTGGTTTAAGTTTTTTAGGATCCATGATCATAATGCATCAACTTGAACCAGGCGTCGTCCTACATAGACTCTACAAGTCAAAAATATAAAACACTAATTAAGTTAATTCCTAATTTAAATTCTCTCACAAAACTGGATAAATTAAAATACAGCTGACCCTGCACAACAAGTCATATGGAGATGAACTAATACCGATACAAAAAAAATTGACAAAAATCATTAAATACACTAAAGGTGAATCTCCAGACAGTAAGTCTGTGTGGGGATAACATCATACCTCTTCATAGAGAATTATCATTGCTTATAATCCTCAATAAAACATGCTATCTCACTCAGCATACAGGTGAATGTACATGTACAAGACAGCAGCCAACCACCCTGTTGATGAGAATTCACACCACTTACCCAATTCCAAATGCAATGAGATGAGATAGCACAACAGCAGGTACAACAACATAGAAGTTGATATTCATCAGTTCTGAACTACTGCAAAAGAGAAGCAAAAATGCAACTATCATTACTTCAAAGTGACACGTGAATACAGTGTACCTAAAATAATATTCATGTATACCAGTGTGGTCTTGTTTTATCCACTGCTTTACACTTCATTTTGTGATAAAAACAGAAAACTTGCCCATAATCATTGTAGGTTTTTATTGCAAATGCAGTGCAAAGCGGGAGATAAACACTGGAGAAACGTTTCCTTATGGAATTCAAGGCCACATGAAAAAAGTCTGGTGAAACTGAGCAAAAACAACAAAAAGCCATCTCAAATGCACCATACAGTAGGTCAGTTCTGCCCTGAGCACTTGAATTCTGACATCCATACAAGTGGGAACTGGGATTAATAGACAACTATAAGAGGGATATGATCTTAAAATTCAGTATTGAATTAAATAACTAATAATTTTATAAGTCTTTATTCATCAGTCGAGATAAAAATACTTATCAGATGTTACATTATCAAAAGTCAAACAAGGAAAGAACATTGCACACAGGAAGAAAAAATACAGTCAACAACGTAGCATAAAAAAGTGTAATATGCAATTTAATATCTGGTAAATTTTATATATGGCTAAGTAAAGTTATTCTTAAAATTAAGTTTAAGACATTCTGTGTTCATATTTGGTCATATCCTGGATCTATTTTTGGATCTATTTCTATTTCTATTTCTTGCACACAGGTTATTCTTTAAACCTTAGAAGTAAACTATGTAGTGGGTGGTCTCTATGTTTAAATTTGTTAAAAAGATGGCAGTCACTTTTTTATAATAATTATAAATATAGCCTCAAATTTCATAGCCTGGTCTCTATGTTTAAATTTGTTAAAAAGATGGCAGTCACTTTTTTATAATAATTATAAATATAGCCTCAATTCTCATAGCCTGACACAAGTGTCTGATTTATCAGGGAGACTATTGTCATGATTTTTTTGCCTTTTAAGTTAGGTAGTACTACGTACCTTTTCATGACTTTAGTGCCTCTGATGCTCAATGACTTCCCGCGTGGCTTGGACTTTTTAACTGGATGCTGCATCTTCCATTCCCTGTTTATACCATTGAATAATCATTATTTAAAAAATTATGCCAAAAATCTTAATAGGACACTTGCCAAAAATGTAAGAGAATATTTTAAAAATGAGCATGCCCAAAATTAACTACAAAAAAATGTTATGCAAAGTGTTGGTGTGCTACATGGTTTAGAGGTTATAAGTCATTGGTTTAATCTTGCGAGCTATGCGTGCTGTCAGTTTCCAAAGACAAGAAACTGCTCCTCATCTTCTCTCTATACAGCCAAGAAGATCCCCTTTTAAACGAAGATACAAATCTTGTTACCACTTACTTTTGAGGTTGCACTTCAATCCGGCTGGACCACTCCCAGATCCAGTCAGTGCTGCGTTCCTGAGGAAGCACTGTATCAGCCTGCAATGAAAGAAAGAAATCTTCTAAAATTTAACTCACTCAGGGTGACTATCTCATGACTGTGTTTTGATGAAGCACTACACAATGTATTGATGTCTCCGGAAATAATCCTGGGTTACATGTAACATGAACTTTGATATTTCCTGTTTTATTACTACTCAATACCGATTCTTCAAAAGATTTCCATCCCTCAGTTTTGACTTTAAATAGACCTTTCTTTACCGATAAAAATTAGAAAATTAAATTAAAATTAGCCTTCAATTTCCATACACCCCTGGAAGGGATCGGAAATTCCAGGTGAGGGGGGGGGGGGGGCAAAGCCAAAAGAAGTTGAAAGAATGGATGAAGTTTCCAGAGGGGTCAGGGCTGGGGGTCTCAGAAAAAAACCCCTTCCGAAGTTTAAAAAAACACCACTGCACTTACTAAATCTACAAACATTTACACTTCACAGTACAGCTTTCAGGACAAGTACGTTGATCTCTTCCATCCTGAAAATTTCTAGCCTGCGAACGCAGACGTATTTCCGGCTGTCGAAAGGAGAGACAGCCGGAAATACGTCTGCGTTCGCAGGCTAGAAAATTTCAGATTGGGTCTTTCAAGACACTGATGAAACTCAAGGGAAATTGTCAGACATGTCCCAGCTTTAAATAGTTGAGGAATATTGTATCAAGTGTGGCACGCATTTGTAACAACCACAGACATTACGAAACTACTTGATGAATTACAGTTTTGGACTGTGATACTGTTGGATTCATTTCATGAACAAATAAGATCAATTGGCCAATGAATTGGTACTTGATATTCAAAAAAATTGTAAAACCACATCTTTTTTTTTACTCTGGCTTTTATGAAAAAATCGCAATAGCATTGCAGGATTAACATCTTCTTGTTTTGATAGTTTTGATAAAGATCAACGGAAGATTTTAAAATATTTCTCCGTGTGCAGTCGCCGGCATGAAAATTCTCTGCCTACGTACATAAATATTCCAAATTAATCAGACTTATCAACCTGAATTTAGCTGTATACATCCATTTTAATACGAAGCATGTAAGAAAGAAGAGCCAAAAAGCTTTCAATGAATGTAAGCTAACGTGTTCGAAGCAGCTTTATCTCACTCTTGATATTTGCTTTCAGTGCACGTAACAAAAACACTTTACTAATTA